>NW_026534344.1:13582920-14141025 GCF_026225885.1 Hylaeus anthracinus | reverse complement strand
TATTAACTCATTTTGATAAAGTTTTGGAGTAAAGCCATGTTTTCGCCACATTCAGTGAAGAACTAAAAAAATTAATTCTAAATGTTAAGCATGAAAGGAAATGAATTTAAATGAAATTTATGAATTTTGATGAAGTTACAAAAATAAATACCACAATAAATGTTTGATTAAGTAGTCTCTAATGAATAATATTTAATCTTAGCAGAAATTCTCAAGAATACTTGTCTGGGAGTCAACGTGTTAACAAAATATCAGAGCACGTAAATAAATTCTGAATTAGAATAATACACTTCGTTCCGGTTCATCTCATTTTTGTTTCGATTAAAACACCCCGTACACTCTATTTATATCGAATCCACGAATCAAAGGCTGTGCTTCTGACCCTGACAGTTCTCATAAGCAGAAGCCAAAACGTATTCAACGTGATATCGTCAAAGACCGCCCTTCGCGAAAGTTTTATAAGAGCCGTCGGGAATGGAGGAGCCAGCATCGCCCGCACTAAAGACAAAAGTGTCAACATTCGGAGTGGTTGTCTTCCAACAGCTTCTTCGAGTACCGTGAAAACGATTCCGCAGCCCGGAATCGATCCAGCTGCGCGTGCTTCTGTCACTACGTCGATAAATCATAGTGACGAGTCGAGCAAAAAGTTTTTCAGCGAACCGCCACCGCGGTGGTCCGAGGGCAACGAAAACGTTGGATTTACCCAGGGAACCTTTTGTTCGCCCGTATCTTTGCCGTTTGTTTCTTTTTGTCCCGTCTTTGCGGATTTCGTTCCTATCATCGCGAGAAGCACACGGAAAATTAACGGTTGCGTGAACTCTACGGAACGAGCCCTCTCTCTGCCGAGATTTATTGCGAGTGGCCCGCGCATTAACGTACAATGGACGATTCCTTCGCGTTCATTATCGCGCTAAAGGGTTACAATCGTTTCCAGAACGATGGGACGACGGTTAAAGAACGAAATTCATTCCTGCAAGGCGATAATTTAAATTCAGACTTTTCGGTAGATTTCGTCTAGTTAACACATTGTTCACCGACAATTTTACACAAGAGCGACTTCGTGTCACCGGCTATTATTTCGCAATTGAATGCGAAATTAAGACAATCTAAATAAACTCGAATTCAAATGAAATAATTACATACTCTTATGTAAAAATAAAATTTTTGTATATCGTCTTGGGTTTCATAAATTGAAATAAATAAAGCAAGTGTAAACACGAGTGACCGACCAGCAATGTGTTAAAATAAAGTAATCCATTGCAAGGAACTTTCAGAACTTATACATACACCAAATACGAAGAAAGATATTTTCCCTTCAGAAAATTTAAAGTTCGAAGAATCCAACACATCCCCAATGAAAATTACTAAAAACTTCGAGAACTCCCAAACTGCATACATCAGTTTCACAAATTTCGCTCCACGTTTTCCATTCCATTCCGAACTACCTGAAGCAGGAACTATCACCTCGCGTCCCACTCTCCGGCGGCTGCAATCAGAGTGGCGAGCCTCGAAGCGAGATGACACGCGCGTAGTATTCGCGAAAACAGTTTCCTGATTATTCATAGCTCGAGTGGAAAAATCCCGCCGTGCCCGCTGTTCCCGACAGCAAAATATATTTCCGGCGGGGCGTTAATCAGGGGAGCGAAATAAATCAAACGGTTCCAGGTATTGTTCCAGGGTCAACGGGACCTCGTCAGGGAAGACGTGCAAACGGACCGGTCGCGGGATCAGCCACGGGGAAAGTTCCTCGACGGAAGTTCTCCCCGGTGAACTTTCATTACGCTCCTCTCTCCGCCTTCGCCCCGCCTTGCAGCAACTTCGGCCTAGGTATGATTGGAAAAGTTGGAAAGGTAGGGTGCTTGGTTATTTCCGAATGTCGATTTCCGACGATAGCCTCGACACGCGTATGACTAAACTCCTGGTTAAAGCAGGGGCTCCCAATTCGTGGACCGCAACGCCTTTTCCAGGTAGGTGGATGGCGGAGGACTGGCCAATTTCTGGCCAGTTAAAACTCGTGAAAATTGTTGTAAAGTTAAAACTATGAAGATTATCGAAGGTTAGATAATTTAGCATTTGTTGTAGTGTAGAATTTTTTTAACGTCGTCAAATTCACGAATCTTGTCTAGATTTATTTTCATTATTGTCTCGCCTTTGGAATTCATTTTTGTACTCCTTCAACGAAAAGTCCTCTCATTTCTAGGTGACGTGGCGACCAACGTGTTAATTAGTTTATAGATAATACGAGAAATTTAGAGATTTAATAACCATGTGAATTGAACGCTTACGGGCGTCCAACGCAAGGAATATTTGGATAAAAATACATGTTTGCATAAAGGTCCGTGGCATTTTTGGCAACTGTGTATCGTGTTTGTTTAAGAAACAAATAAAAATATGTATAAGGAAATAGAAGGATATGGTTGTCTTGTTCTTCAAAACGCAGGAGCCTGGTCTCGACCGACCTGCGAATCGATATACTTCACTCTGTCTCGGGTCATGGCAGGTACTGGCAAAATATCAATTTGTATTTCGTGGCGTGCATGAGTCAGTCTCCTATGTCACTCGTGTCTATCATCTGGCAAGGCACTTAGATGACTTATCTTCTTCATGTATAATTTATGATGACAACTGCGATGAAGAACGCACGCAATTCTCCTATTGTCTCCTCGAATACGAAACAAATCTTTCGTCAATGGAACTTGAAATTCGAAAATTGGTATAGAAAATTCAGAAAAACATTTCTTCTTAGAGCAGTCTCGCTTTATTAATATAAAGGTTTCATTAAATACTTATATTATATATAAAACTAACAAAGACGACT
This sequence comes from Hylaeus anthracinus, assembly GCF_026225885.1. NCBI lineage: Eukaryota > Metazoa > Arthropoda > Insecta > Hymenoptera > Colletidae > Hylaeus > Hylaeus anthracinus. The sequence goes on along the minus strand of NW_026534344.1, from coordinate 14,138,207 downwards.
TTCTCTAAACACGAATATTATTGACTGTTTGATTTCAAAGTTGCTCAGCTACGATCCTAACCAAGGAACCTTATATTTCATAACATATACCAGTCATTCACAAGCCATTCCAACCTAAAACAATCAAAATTGGGAGCTACTGGGTTAAAGCAACCGCGATTATTGGAAGATGAATATGATAATTCATCTCTTTGACTGTGTACGTTATTACATCCAGTTTAATGTAACATGCTGGGAATCGTCGGTGCGACCGAGTGCACTTGTTGGGTTGAACAATGATCAGCTGGCTTGTTTTGTTCATTGCCTTCTATGCAATATTGGCGTGTTCTATTGCGGTGGAAATCGAGATAGAGAATCATTGGTGTGTATGCATGTAGGCATCTGTGGTTGGAAGTATTTAATATAAATCTAAAATTATCCAGTAGAATTGAAAGACATCGAGGCTACCAATTCTTCTTTAAACAAATCTCTAACTCAGAGGATATAGTTTTTGCCAAAAACTCTGTTAAATTTACTACGACTACCTTTTGCCCAGACCACCAAACTTCTTGAGCTCTTTCTCTATATTTTTCCCTCATTTCAAATCTCGATATACTGTCCCCGTTCCAAAGAGTTCACCCCAATCCATCCAAAAGTTTTTTGATCTCCGTACTAGGAATGCCATTTGCGACGCCGAAAGCCACGAAGCGTGGGCATTCCTCCCCGAGGAGAAGGCAAAATCTCGGTTCCATATGGTCAAGGTGGTAAGGAGGCTATCTATTTACGAGCCACGTTCGTATCTCGGAGATATCGCGGGCGTAGCTCGTGGCGCGGCATGAATGGCAATTCACCTCACGGCGAATCATTCAAGTCGTACGTCACGCGAGTCGTCCGTGCAGCGATGCAACCGTGTATCAATCTGTTCTGCAGCGGAGTTGCATTAGGTAACGCTCGCGGTGAAATCGACCGCCGCTACGTGACCTCGGACTTGGCGTCGGGATGCCTGCGACTCGCGTGTCGCGTCTTTATATGCGCGCCCAAGACGTGTAGCCACGTTCGCGGATCTACTTCCAACAGCTCAACGACGCCACGGTGCGTAACTAACGCGTCTTGTATGATAGGGACTTAATCTATTGATTTAAGGGGCTTTAAAAATTACTGGGGGTGTTCTGGTCGAGATGCAGTAGACCTGAAGAATATTTGCAGAATATTTCTAACGGTTTTAATATCATAGAGATTTAATTGAGTTGTAATAAAGAGTATTAACCCTTTACACTTTCGTTACAGGATGTAGAAACAGGAGTCATATCCTATTACAAAATATAATTTTTAAAAAATAATTACGATGCTCTGGCAACAGCTCAAGAACACTTCAATGCATATCCAACATATTTAAGATTCATTTGGTTGATGATGAAGAGTATCGAAAATTTTTATATTGTTTCTAGATTCTCTACTATATTTAGCCTGTTTAATGTACTTAAGATTGTTTATTTATTTTATAAAGCTATGTAAACTGTTTGACATTGATTACCGTACCTATTGGTCCAGCCTTGCTTCTTATAATTCACCAGATTTCCACGCACGTGTTCTTGCTCCATATCGCATTTAAATTGTTTTACATCATCCTTAAATTCTCGCATTACAATGCTTTACATGTCTGTTGGCTCGTTACATGCGTACAGCTCGGGTACCTCGGAATCGCTAAGCCCGTACTGTAGCTGCATATTCGCATGCTACAGCCCCTTAGGGTCGTAATAAAGATTCAATCGGTGATAGGAGACATAAAAACTTAACAGAGCGTTTCGTCTCAGATGCGCCACTTCTGAATAACATTGCCTACCGCGTCTAACAGAGGTTTAATTATATGCTAATAAGGGGCATCGAAAATTACGGCGTTTCGTGTTGCGTGAACTGGCAATAGCTCAAGAATATTCTGCTGCATATGTACCGTGTCTGACACAATAAAGATTTAATTGGCTGCTATTAAAGGGTATCAAAAATGATTACACTAACGTATCCTAGATTCACTACGTTGCATAGTTTAGCTAACGTAATGAAGGTTTAATTAGTTGGTAACAACGAACATAAAAAATGATTACGGTGTATCTTCTCAGAACCTCTACCAACGACTCACATTGTGTACCTAGCATGCCTAACCTGATAAGAATTTAATTATGTTGGTAATAAGAAGCATCAAACGTTATTACGGTGTTTCGTCCCAGATCCAATACCAAGAGTCGAAGAATATTACATTGCATACCTAATGTACCTACTATGATAAACATTAAAATATCTTTAAGCGTTTAAGGCTGTAGAGAAATACTATTACCAACTTCCTGTTAATACTGGACAACTCGAGCATACACGACATCGACCCCTCAACCCAGTTCCATGTACTTAATACGGTAATCATTGTGTCATGTGTCATCGTGTCACGAATGAAGTCCATCGATACGCGCTGATAAACTCCAGCAACTTTTAACCCCTTGCACTCCTACAATTTTATTTCAACGCGACCGACTGGCAGCATCCAATGTTTCAGCACTGCATCGAAAAGTGTTCTGTCTCGGAGACAAAATTAGAAACTTCTAGAAATGACCATTTCACAATTTTCCTTCGAATTCTGGAAGAACTAGTCGAATGGACCCCCACGGCAACGTTCAAGACGTTGCAAATATTTATCACGCTCAAGACGTTCTCCTCTCCGATGCTTTTCGCGATACGAGTCAGTGTCCCGTATCTTGGCCCCCCTTTGATTGCAACTATCGAAGTTGACTGCATAATGCACGGCGAAAGATGTAAAGGAGACCGAGGGAAGGTAGCCAGAAAGAGGAAATCGAATAAAACCGCGACCGAGCTAAATTACTCGAGAAAAGTTAATGAAAGAGAATTTCGCACGCGATTTTAAAGCAGGTTGCGCTCGGTTTGATAGTAATCGTGATATCATTATGCGACTGCTTCTATAAGTACCTTGAAAATAAGAAGTTCCGTCTCATCTTCTTACTGCTGGAGATTATAAATGACCGAATTATGGACCCACCCCTTGGATCTGTTTTTATGCGATTCGGGAAAGCGTGGCATTTGAATCAAATTTTATAGACTGTGCGAGAAAGTTTTACGTAATCTTTATAGAAATGATTCCATTGTACGCAGGGCAGTAACTCATTACTAAATAAAACAGTTTCCGATCAGCAAAAAATATTATTTTACACTTCATCGCTCAACATTTTTAGGACGGCGTGTATTAATGCGTTAAAAGGGGCTCGAAATATAATAATCACTTTTTCCTACCTGGCGTTTCCCGTTGGAAAATGGAAATTCATTTAAATGTGCTACATGTGCCCGCTGGATATTGCGCTCGCGAATTAAAAAAGAATCGAATTTTGATTGGGAAAATGTTGCGCGCTACACCGCAGGATGTAAATTGAATTGTTGTTAAAATATTGTGAAAGTAAATTTCATTTGAAAAGTGGCAACAAATCCATCACGCGTCTCGATGAAAAACAAGCATGGAGAAAAGTTAACTTCGAACGTGACTCATTGCCCTACGTTCGATCGTAAATTACTATATTTGTGACTATTTATATTCGAAATGTTATTGTGTGTTACTTGTCTAAAAAATCCAACACACGAATAGAGAACAAACAGAAAAGGAATCATTAATTTGTCCACGTCAGTATCGTAACGCTCTGCTTGGAAATTGTCATCGACTTTCTAAGCTAAACGTGAAATTACGGAGTTTTCACTCTTTACGCGTGGAAGCTATTTTCTCAAACTGTTTAATGTAACTGAAAACGACCGAAAAAAATTCTTGCAGCCGGCAACATTATTTCAAAGTTACGCAAAGCGGAGATACAAACAAGTGTGAATCAGCGGTAGAATCGCTAAGTATGCGAGAAATATTCGTAGCGGAGCAAGGATGTGTTATTTCAGGCGCAGACTGTGTGCCAGACCTTTCACATTTCAGATTCCGTTTCGATTCGGGCACAATCGAAGCACCTTTCACTTTTAGTATCGTACGGGGTCTGCATCATCACAATTAGCATGAAATGTCAGTGAAAGAAAGTTCAAAGCTATCGGTTTACATCGATAACTCGGTGAATGTCACCGTAGACTTCGCTGGATTATGCTAGTCCGCGAATCGTATGAAGATAATCAATGTCGATGTCGGGGCAGTCTCCAATGTTCTAAAATAAACTATTGCAGTAGATGAAACTGTGAAATTTTTAAGTATTTAAAATTTACACTGACTCTAAATAAAGAGGATCTAAATTAAGAGTTGAGACGTTCATCAAATAAATAAACCAGCTGCGCTTCATGAAAAAGCGTTTAATTTAAGTAAACATCATTTATGCTCGCCGCAGATAAACCCAGTAAATCGCTAGAATAACTCTCCCATCCGAGCAATATTTCCCAGCCTAAAAAAAAGGTCGAGTAATTCCTTAAATTTCGACTATCCGTGGAGAAACACGCGAGCCGAAAGAGTGGAACGCGAAACAACGAGAACAAGAAACTATAAACAAACAAGAGAAGAAACGAGAGCCACGAGAAGGATCGGGATGGTGGAAAAGTGGCTACAGGGTTGGTGAAAACGCGGGAAAAGGACAGGCCTCACCAGAGACAAAGAGAAGAGAGGAGGGGGTGGAGAAAAGACGAGCACTCGAAAGAAACGGAAAAAGAAGGCCGGAGGGAGCATAAAGTTGCACGCAACGTTGCACGAGGGCGCAATTTAAATTTTCGGACTGGCTCACCGTGTCTGGAACTTTTTCAATGTATACAGTTTTAAAAGACCCGTTGCATAATGTAGAGCACCCTCGTATCATACCCACCCCCGCTACATCTCGCCCGTCTGGATCTACAGGGCTATCTTGTTCGTGAATTTGTACGTGCATGGAATATGCGCATGCGGCGGTCTCGAGCTTTGCTGGGGATACCATTTAACGCGACGTTTTCCGCTATTCTTCCCCCTTTTTTTCTTTTCTTTCGCCCTCCCTTTCCTCCGCCGAGGTCTACTTTAGAAACGGGCGTTAGACAATTTACGATCCACCGATTTCGCGTATCTCTTTTCATCCCTCATCGATTCTCGTTTTAGCTCTTTGTTTACTCCTTGCACGGGTGGAAATATCCTTTCAGGGCTTCATTCTCATATACATATACAGATTATTCTATAATACCATATACTGTGTTATCATGAAATTTGTAATTTTATGTTGCTTTAAAATATTATATGCTCAAGTAACATAATATTTATATTTGTGTTTTGAAATACTCTTAAGAAATATATTTCATTATTTTTGAAGATCATATTCTGTTATTTTACAATACTATTGTATGTATATTCTATGCCTGACTCGCACTAACAACTCCAAGCGTTTGCTTTTCAATAAAACATAGGTGCTACGAAATAAAAATATGAGAGGATGACTTCTTGCTACTAAAAAGAAAAAAAAAACCTAAAGTACCCCCTTGGGAAAACATTTATAGAAATGGCAAAGCATCGAAACGAAATACTAGTTTCTCACGACGTACCAGTTTTCCATGTAAATCGAGCTTGATTTCGAGCCAGCGAGGGAACAGTTTACTCGCGGGGAGATTCAATGAAAAGCGACGTTACACGTTTCACTCAGGAATGCTAAGGGCTTACGGCATCGAGAAATTTCATAAGAACGAACCGGTTTGGTTCTCGAATTACGCGTCGCGGTCCCGCCCCGCGAAAGGAATCCACGAAGGTTTGTTAAAAGTGTCAAATATCGAAGTGGAAGAGGATATTCCGCGGGAAACCATAGAGACTGAAGGCGTGTATGCAAAACACTCCACGGAGAACGCAATTTTACTCGGCTGTACTGGGTGATTTCAGGAACTGGTAAAACCAGGTCCTGTCTGAGCAGATATACGACAGATTCATGCGGGAAAAATTGCTTAACGTTTGACCCAATGCAACTGGCGACACCTGTCACGATTGATTTTTCTTTCTCTCTACAGTACATTTACTGAATTCAAATGATAAGAAGATTACAGATATATTTATTCCAATATAGTTAATGATATTATTTAGAATGACATTCTAATAGTCTAGAGGAACCGGAAACAATCGTGGCTTTAGATTATGAGACTCAAAAAATGAATTTCGAAGGGCAGGTGTCAAAGAAAATAAATCTAGAGAAAATTCACAAAATCTGAGATTCTACAAAAATAAATGCTACAACAAAATTCAAACGACATACTTTCCAATTCTTTGAAAACCGATTATTAACGTAATGACTGGTCTCAATGACACATTTTTCAATCGAATGCAAAAATATTTCACGTGATATCACATTGAATGATACTAATAATAATTCGAATATTTATACATCATACATATGAAAATCTACGCAAAAGCTTTGAAACAATCATTTGATCATGCATGGTAGATTCAGTGTTAAATCGAAGAAAGTACACACAATGGGAACGTGACTCTAAAATCACGTTATCCTTGCAGAAGCTTAACCCAGACGTAAACATCTCCGTAAACATGCACTTCGATAAACTTCGATTCGACTTATTGACCGCAACGTTATAACTCGCGAACGTAACGATTTCCTGGAACTATTACGCGTACCGTAGCCGTGATAACAAAGCCGTGGCAGCGATAAACCGACGTCTCGCAGCCACCGAGGTGGCGCACGCTCGGCGGAGACGCGGTTAAAATAATTCAGGACTCCCGAGGCTATCGAGGCCTCCCTCGCGAGCATTCTTCGAGGATCTACGAAAATACGATTCCTGGCAAATGTCTACCTCGTTACTGGCTCGCTATAAATAGACCCAAACGGCCTTGGTTAACCTTCTTCGAGTTCGTCGACATCACCAACCGGTACCCTACTCTCCGCCCAACGGGGATATATGTACTGCAGAGCTGAAGAGATTGTCCCTGGGATGGTATTCAGATTCGGTGATCACGCTCTTTTAGAACTGGTTGCCACGCCGTTATTTTATACGTGAAATTGCGAGACCAGCATGTGCCGAAAATATGAAAAATTACTATTCACAAGTTAATATAACTGCAAACGTCAAAAACATTCCTTTACTCCAAAACTAAATGACAGTTACAGATATATGTATTCTAATATAATTAATTGCATATAACGCTACTAAAATCTTTTTACATAATCGAACATAACTGGATCGTTTTAAGATTTCGGAACAACCGACGCTCTGAAATTACAAGTCACAGCTTAATATAGACTGCAAACGCCAACAATATTCCTTTTACTCCAAAACCAAATAACAGTGAAATAATTGAACACAATTGGGTCGCCTTAAGATTTTGGAGTGACTACGCTCTGAAAGAGCGCTATCGATACAAGCGTATGTTCACATACGGATTCGGGAGTTTGATTCTGTTATAATCCTTTTATAATCAAGAATTATATATCCATTATTTTTAACAACATTGCAAACAAAAAAACGCAGTTTATGAAAGAACAGGCTGATTCCTCTCGAATGACTCAAGGGTATTCTTTATCTAGAAGTACATACTCCGCTTAGAATCCTATGCGAACTGGAATTCCAAACCTCTGAGATCACTATTTGGGAAAATTGAAGCTGCTTTCGAAATCATTCATCGATTCTCTAATAGCTCTGTGTCTAATATGTATTGACTCATTCGAAAAGGTATGCATAATTCCTTTCATTTAATATAAATACTAAGGTTTGCTAAATTAGCGAATATCAACGTAATGTTAAAAGTGGAAAAATAATTTGTCAACACTGCACACTAGAGCTTCACAATGTTTTATTAAAAATAACAAGGGTCAAGGTAAAGTAGATACAGAACGTCGAATGGAGGATAACTATTAGAATAATCAATTATTCCAGAGATAGCACTGTCATTCTCAAGGTACCTTATCAGTTCGGTGTTGAAATGTCATGAGTACTAACGTTACGACGCGATAAATTTTTAAAACTAAAATCTTTTCTCCCCGATAAGGAAAGTCTAGTTTAATTAGTGAAGATTGACGTCCTACCAGGAAAATATAAGAAAGTACTTTTTAATAATACTAGCGCCTAACACTATCTCAAATCAGCAGTGCTATCAACCGCATATACTTCAACAAAGTGATAAAAGAATCTCTTCCGATGTGAGTAATATTGGTGGCACGTTTAGAAAAATTATGATGACGTGTTTGAAGGCTCTAATTTCATTAAAAGTAATTCATTTCTGTATCATTTAGAGATATACACCATTGCTAACTTGAAGATAAGAGCAGTGATATGAACAAAAGGTACAAAGAAATACAATTTTATGTATGGTTTATTTCTTTGATCGACACTTTGGCTTTTGATAACAGTCGATGTGCGTTCAGTGAACAGGTTACTCGCGCTGCGTTGACAAAAAGCTCGCTCGACTAAGCCACAATGCGTGGCTGAGGGTCCGTGAAAATCGCGGAAATATTCGAGAGAGCCCTGAGAGAGAACTCTTATAAATAAAATAAAAAAAGATGCATATCTTTAGATGATACGATAAGGACGTCAGCAAAACTAGTGGTATCATTTTAAAATTGTTACAATATAAACGATTTATACAAACTGATTCAATTTGTTTAAAAATTTGAGTCGAACACTGATTAATACTAGGAATACTTCATTAACAAAAAAAATATCCAAGTTGTGTCATCATTTTTGGAGCAGAGGTGGACAAAATTTTATATAAATAATAGATGCTAAATAAAGTGAAAACAATTTTCACACATAATTTAAACTCCAATATTTACTCGAGGCATAACAGATCAAAAAATGTGTACTTTTTATTCATCATTTCGATATTTAGACAAGTTTCCTCCCATCTCCGTTTTGGAGCACAAATGTACAACTATCCTTAAAAAATACTAACTCTATGCAACCTTTGCGGTAACCTACTCAAACTTCAAATTACCCTAAAAATTCGCCATTTCCCCCTAAAAAATCACATTTTCACCCGCCACCCTAGGAAACAGATGAAAAACTCCGAAGACAGGAAAAGGATCGATCGATTTCCAATTCAACGATTCCTTTGCCTCGAAAGACACATGTATCCCCGCATTTTCAATTTCCGCGCCGGAATCGTCGCAATGACACCCAGGCCGTCTCTGGGCACAATGCCGCGAGTCGAACTCATTAACGACGCATCGAGCTCGGAAAAAAACGAGACAGGTGCTCGGTTAAATCGATTAATAAAACTCTCGTACCTTGACGTAACCAAATATCGCGTCGCTCTTCTATCCGCTGATTCCTCCCATCGCAGGTCTTCGAGGTCTTCGCGACGCTCCGTATCAGACGAGGACTTTAATTAAACGCACCGACTGCATCAGCCTCCACCACTGCCAATTATAATACCATCCACCGGCGCGTTTTCACTCCGCGTAGCACAGTTATCGAAACGTCGACACTCTCACAGCACGCACACCCGAGATACGAGGGCTCTCTCGAATATTTCCACGATTTTCACGGACCCTCAGCTACGCATCGCGGCTCCGTCGAGCGAGCTTTTTGTCAACGCAGCGCGAGTAACTCGTTCACCGAACGCACATCGAGGACCCGCCAAGCGCTGCATGCAGTTGGATCTCTGTAGCAGCTCTCTGAATGCACCAGCGTGGAAGTCGATCTCAGGCTCGCCAGCGACGACAGGGATTCCCCAGCCAGCGAACACGTGGAGGTTTCAAGAGAGCGCAGTGTTCCGAATGATCGAGCGCCCGATGGATAGCGGAAGACGATAGGGATTAACCACTTGAAACGAGAGTCGGAGATTTTAGATCCCCTGGGTTGGTCGTGAATCGCTCGATGGACCGATGGTTACTCGACGCGAAATTCGGCAGTAAAACCTGTCAAGGTCGAAGAGTGCCAGGTGCAAGGCCGTTGATTATTTTCTCGCAGGTAGCAGCCCGAATTTCTAGCAGAACGCCGCACCGCAGACAGCGACGTCGGTGCTTGGAAAACTCGAGGAATGCCCGGATCGTCGTCAGTCGCTCCGAAATCGAAGGAGCTCGAAGATCGAGACGGTTCGATTTCTGGGAGATCTCCGCGTGTCGTCGAACCGAGAACCGATTCTCGGAATTTTTCGAATTCCGTGGATCAGCTTCTTCGTCGGTGCACCGCGATTGGAGTATTCACCGCACCGGAAGCACGCGTTGTTTCTCAGCGATTAAAAGCCACGCTACTGAACGACACACTCGCGCGCGCGATCGCGTCCGCCGGAGCACTGACACGACTCAGGATTCCACGAGTGACTGCGGCCGCTCGCGCGACTCCAGTCGAACGACTTCGCTTCCACGGCGCCCCGATTCGTGTACAACCGAGCAAAGCCGAACAGCGACGAACAATCTTCGAGCAGACGCTGGTCCGCAGCCGCGATCACTTCGGCTCCGACCGTTCGCCGCGACGGAATGCGCTTCCGCGAACCAGCGATGGGTTATGCTCGCGAACATAAAGAATTCTTTAAAGGAGACTTTAGATGTTCATTTTCTAACACATTGGTGATGAGCGATTGAGTAACGTGTTCTTTGTAGAATTTTTGGTGTGACTGTTCCTTCACCTTTTCGACGAGTAATTGATTTTGATGTAAACATTGACAGATGTACTGAAATCAAAAGATTTAAACTGCAGATGGTTTATGTAATGAATATTCTATTTTTATGTGCACTGCTAGGTACTGATACATTTGCTATGCTCTTGAGTTAATTGTGGGTTGAGTATTTTTGGAGCAGATACTGTTGTGATTGCTGTTATTATGAGAATGGTACTGACTAATAAGAACGATTTATGGACAAATGAAAATGAAAAATCTTTCTAACAGAAACCTTTCTAATGTAGACTATAATATAATGTAAAAGGGAACTTTATTGGACTTAACCTGCACTTCAGGGGTTTGAAGATGAGTACAATACTTGGACTTTCCTATTTATTCATCCCTGCATGTGTTTCCATTCCATTATAACAACTGCAGTAAAGAATGTTAAACATATTATTGTTTGCCACAGCTTTCAACAAACGAATAAATTCGTGTAACGAAGATCATTCAAAAATTAGTTCGAAATGCCATTAAAGCCATTAAATATATAAATAAAGGCTCGTAACAGGAGGATTAGTCAATTAAGTATACTTCTGAAGCGAACTCACGAAACTCGATAGAAGACACTCCAATTCCAATCCTGAAGGAACACATAGAATTACGTTTAAGTTTAAAAAATTATCGAATTAATTATTCAGGAACGTTCACGTGTCGGTGAAGAGTGACGATCGGGCGTCGAACTTCGACACGATTTGCCACCTCGTCGTCCAATTTGCGTTCGGTCCCGAAAGCAGCCGGCGGTCAAACTTCGAATTTACATTCAGGTAAATTGGAGTGCGGCATTCGGCGTGGCGTGTTCGAGGCATACAGATAGTAAGACAACGTGTTTTCGAGGGGCGAACGGCGCTGGTTATCGAACCTCGGTCACGTTATTGATATGCTAACTAACTGGAGGCTGCGACACAATTTGCTCTTGTTTCACGCTTCTGTCGCAGTCGAACTGGCCGCTCTCGGTTTAAATTCGCGCAAAGATAGGCGGGAAAGTGTAAGCAAATTAACTCTTCGCGCTGGGGGAGAATCCTTAACTGATAGCTGGTTATTAACCAGCGGTTAACTCCAAGTTCTCCGCGTTCTTCTTTTTCTTTTAATTAGGGCACATCGCTTTCAAATTAAGTGAAACCGATAATCTTCTCGGGGTATACGCCATCGCTGCGGTGAAGATTATTTTATCACAAAGGAGAGAGGAAAGAACTCGTTGTAGCGTTTGTGTGATTAAACTATAAATATAAGGATGCTATTTTTTATTAACCCTCTCCGAATTGTTTTCGGCTCCCGAAGAAAAGTGTATAACTGAATATTGTTAAATATCGATAATGGGATATGAATGCAACAGTGAATATTAAATTAGTAACTTAGTAATAATCAAGTCACTGTTCAATTATATAATAAATTAAATGCAATGATTCATCCCCGTGCGAACTAATAATCTTCACTCGTCGGCATTCATAAACGTATTTGATTGCCAAATATTTAAACTATATTTGGAAGGCAATACTGATATTTCCCCAATGCTTTGTGGATGTACATTTCAAATAATAAATAAATAACGAACAACGTCCGAGGTAGACTTCTCCAACAGAAATTTCAATTTGAATTTTCAATACAGTTATGTTTCACATTGTAAATCGCTGTCAAGCTATCTTTGTCCGTCCATTATTCGAACAAGATTATCCCATCGTTGGACGAAACGAAGCTTCGCGGTTGAAAATTTTACGAAGGATTCGTCTACGTTGATGGTGAAGCATTAGACGGTTATTTCCTGGAAAACGACGGATACTGACAATTATATGAATTATGGAAAGCACGACGGTGAATAAGGCTTCGGTGAACAGACGACAGACTTCCTAACAAGATGAACTCATTACGACTCCGCAACCTCCTTTTACAAAGAAGTTACGATTCAGTGTTGAGATACATTGGAAGACGGAGGGAAGTACTTATTACTGTTTCAAAAACCACGAACAGCAATTGTTCATTGAAGTTCCGCAATGAGACGACCGAGCCTCGAACGGTGGCTGTCTTTCTTGAAGTTTGCTTACGTATTTTATTATCAGACTACCTCTGGGCTTCGAGTTCGAATAAAATATCGGGCAAGGATTTAAATTACAAATCGTTGCATTTCATCAAGTTCTCGAACAGGTGATAAGGGGAATAAATTCATTGAGGATATGACAGAAGTCTAGACCTGGCCAAATCGATACCATTGCTAATGATATAAACATTTCTTCAAAGATTGTGAGTCAATACATTGTTTACTATTGCGTTAATTTTATCTTTTATCTAATCGTTAGTTTTATAATTTATCTAATCGCGTGAAATGTTTAATCAAACAAAAACATAGCAAATAAATTGAACTTGATGGGTCAGTAATTAGAGAAACAGTGAGAAATGTCCCATACAGCGAGTGAATTTTCCGAGCATAAATTACTAGGAGGCGATCGATCATCGAACTCGATTGCGCAATTAGTTCAACAACTTAGTTCGCAACTGCGAACTGCTGCCAATTCTCCTAAGTAAATCGAAGCATTGTACGATCCATTTTAAGCGACTAAATTATTTCCGAATGTGGCTCCCCACTGATTATTGATTTCCACTGATTTGAAGTACTTCTAGAGGAGATTATGTTAAGGAAATGGTACATACTTGAGGACATTACTTATGATAGCAAGTTAAATTTCATAGATGAAATAATTTTTCACGTGAGCAGTACGTAATGTAGTACCTCAAATTTAGTCAAAATACTTTTTTAATATATTCATTAACTACACAATTCCTGCGAGAATTTTAAATCCTTTTTCTTCAATTCTCAAAATTAAAAATTCACAAAAATAACCAAACATTTCAGTTAATATGTATATAGAATACTAAATGTAACTTCGAAATAACTTCACCACAAACAAACAAACCAATAAACTTTCAAAAGTTCGCACCAATTACTTTATCTATAAAAAAAGAATCGTGAAGAGGGTCTCGACACTGGTGAAAATAAAGAGAGTAACAGTTGATAAATCAATTCTGTAAAATAATTCTCAGCCAGCCGCAAAACAGGCGAACCTAATCCACGAGAATGACCCGATCGTGTCGTGCACTGCGATCGTAACTTAACCGCGTGTCGCTCGAGTTTCACGTTAGATTAAGAGCGGAACGTGTGCGTGATGGAAACGGTTTTCACGCGGCGGTGATTCCCCGCGTTCCTCGCAAAACCGTCGGAAACTCGGACACGACGTGCGCGTCCAAGCTAATGCTGGTTCATCGAAATCTACTTAACTCCTCGCGGATTGCCGAACTTCGATTTAATAACTGGGCACACGCAAGGCACCAACCCAAAGGGCGAGATTACATCTTCATCGTGCCCACGTCTGAATGGCGAAAGGTTCGTGGAGGCTCCATTCGCGGAATATTCATGAAGAACCGCGAAAATCGAGCGTCGATTCGCTGACCGGGCCATGAAGGCGACGTTTCGCAAATTATGATCACGTTCCTAACTAGAAGTACTTGTCGTGTCGATTTACGTCGGGTAGTCGTGGGATTGATACGATACATGGATCGTTCATCAAGGGGGAATGGAGTGGATCTATTTTTCTTTAGAAGTTTCTGCGGGATAAACAAGTATGATTTTCTGAACATTTTTAACACTTGCGGACATGAATTTAATTTTTAGAGTTAACTTGGAGTAACATTAGTATGGAGAAAATAAAAAAAGAACCCTGATAGTGTAGTTTTCGAGGAAAACTGATCTTCCTTCGTGTGCACAAATAAGGACATTCGACCTGAACGATAATGTTAGTCATTTTTTAATTTTGTGTTCTCAATTGTGGACGCTAGGTCTGAAAAAGTTAAGAAAAGTAGAAGGTATGTGTTTGTTTAACACGTTGACCGCCAGACAAATATTCTCGAGAATTTTTGAAACGATTAAATATTATTTAGACTATTGGAGACTAAATAATCAAACGATCATGAATTTGTTTAATTTTTCAGTAAAAAACACTGTCATCATAAACGGTTTATGGTGGGTGCATTTTCTTCGATAGACGAAGAACTTAGTATTGGAAGTTTGACGTACGCCAAAAATTGAGGTTCAACTATAGCCCTCTGTTTAACAAATTGATTGGATGAATAGTTATTCCGAGCCGTGATTGTTATTAATATTTAATGAACGTGAATTTCCATTTCCATTAAGGTTGGCGCGAAACAAGCAAGGTCGGAACGAAAGAACCGAAACTCGAAAGGGGGACCACTCGCGCTAAAGTCACGGGTTCGGTGTAATAAAGTGCCTTGGAAATCCTTTGTGTCCCGCGGAACGCATTCATTTAACTTTGATCCTGCCGGAGCAAACCCCCCCCCCCCCGATATTTTCCTTCTCTTTGATGCACGGTTCAACACCCCACCCCGTCCCTTTTCGCCCACTCGCCCCTCGCGTTTACCACGAATCTGGCCAGACTACGGCGGGTTGGCGTGGCTCATAAAAAATACAATATTTTCCTTTCGTTCGGGGGCTCCGCTGGCTCTTTTCCTCGACGGGCGACGGTGGGAGGGGGGGGGGGGGACGGCTCTTTGTACGGATCTGTAAGTTTAATTCGACACGGAAATCCGGTCGAGTCGAAGCCACGAGAGCTGCTTGATTGCTTTGTCCCCCGGGAGTCTAATATGAATTACAAACCGTCTCCCCGTCCACCGCCGTTTCTTTCCCTCACTTTTGTCCCCTGCTTCACCCCATCCTTTGTCCCTCTGGCTTGGAAACCTTCGTTTCGCCACGGTGTCTTGCCCCATTTCCCTTCGTTGGGTTCCAGCTCGACTCGGGGGAAAAGAGCAGAGATCAAGTGGTCTGATATTGGAAGGTGAAACGGGGGTTTCGATCCTCCAGACCCCGTTGACGGATTTTATCCGCGATTGTCGCGTTACTGTTGCGGCTCCGCGGGTTGGTTTTCATAGCAATCGGAGGAAACACTTTAACTATCGGCGCCCGTTTCACGGCGTAATTGAATCCTCGAGACGTCGCGGTTGCCTTAAGGGGTCAGATGATTCCAAGCTTGGCAGATTGTTTTCGAGGAAACTACCGAACTCTCTGTTTTGTTATCTACTTAGGTATTTTTAAGTGATCAGAGTTTCGATGGGTATGAATTACTGATCTCGCGATAGTATTGCGCGAGCTTCTCGAAGAATAATTGAATCCTCGAGCGATAACGACTGCTTCCAGTGGTATCGATAATAGGGGCAACGTCTATAATTCTTTTCTGAGCTGCATTGAAGTTAATCAGACCAAGGTTTTGGGTGCTTAGAAATACGTATTTCAAAAATACATAGTTTAGCACCTCGATCATTACGAAATGTATTCAAACAATTGAGTCTTCAATTGTATCATTGACTCAGTTATCCTTGTATTTCTACGATCAAAATTTGTTTTCCTGCATTCCTTTCGATTAAGTGAACCCGTGATCTCCCACGTGGCACGCCTCCTATTTTGGAAAACCTTGCCTCGGTTGTTCCGGATCGGAACGACGCATCGCAAATTGATCAGCGGAACAGATCAGGCAATCGACGTCACGAGAAAAACAGCAAATAAAGTTTCGAGCGGGAGCCACTTACGTTTCTGCTGCGCAATCGCTATTCGCAGGCGTACTCGAGTATCCCAAGCGATAAAAAAAAAAACTCCTGACGCGCCAGGACGCGCGTGTCCTTTTTACGAGTTCCGCAATGTCGTGGAAACGGGCGCGATAAAAGCTTCTGATCGTTCTAGAGCCCTGCGCTCGACGAAACGGTTCACCTGGACTCGAAACGAGGGAGTACTATAACGCTTGCCTATCGTTTTAAAGAATCTGCAGAAAGATTTAATTAGATTGTTCAAAATAATACTGATCCTGAGATTGTAGAGGAAGCTTTTGATTTTGATAATATTCCGGTGCTTAATGTAAGGATATGCAATTGAAATTCTCAGTTTTGTGTAATCTCAGCCCACTGTTGGGTTTATACGTGATAATACACCGATAATTTGCCATGAATCCTTATTCAAATTGAAAATTATTTAAATATCTTTAATTTCTAGACTCTAAAGTGATAGAAAACAAAAGAACGTGTCGCTTTTGTGAGTTGTACGCGACGAACGTCAAGATTTGTGCACATGTGCTCCCAATCGAAACTATACTGTTAGGTTTATACGTGATTATACACGGAAAATTTGCCACTAATCTCTATTCAAATTAAATATTATTTAAATATCTTTAATTTCTAGACTCTAAAGCGATAGAAAGCAGAAAAATAGCTTCGTAAGGAGACAATCTTCTGCCGAATCCATTCTAATATCAAAAGTGTCCTAAGAAAGCGTTCCTTCGAAAAGAAATAAGTTCACTGCAGCTTTAACTCGTCGTGCCCGTATCAAACATTCCACCAGCATAATGCAGTATCTTGTATGCAGCCATAGGCAAGAGGCGGACAGTAATGTGCTAATGTCATCGGTGACACGGTAAAGTATGAGCGTCACCCGCATTCGCGTGACGCGACCCCCCTGTGGATTTTACGCGTCACCCATATCTGGATGACACGGTAGTCAACGTGTTGGTACGGATAATGAGGGTTTCGCAGTAGCTATCCCCGAAACAAGATGGGTTTTCCTCGCCGGGGCCACTAGTGGGAGATCCGCGCGTTTATTCCGTCGTTGGTCCGACTGCAGCGGCTGCCAGGAAGACGGTAGCCTGGAAAAAGAGGCTTCCAGAGTCAAAGGGTTAACTGTCGGCGTGGTGTCGCACGGTAAGAGGACCAATTCGTGCCTGCGCGGCGACGATGGCAAACGACGGTCGGGAGAAGAGCAACGGGGAATGCCTCGCTCCGGAATGGTAATAGGTCGCACAAATCCACGGCTGAAAAAGCGCCGAGGGGCGAACGAAAGCTCCGGCTAAGTAATATATCTATCTCGTCAGGAGATTCGCTGGCTTTTCTTGCCGGTGGCGGGCCGTCCGTCGTTTTTAGGCTGGGCTATTCCGCGTCACTTATCGTAAACAACTGTCGGTCCAGGTCGCTGCTACGCCCATTCGAAGGAGGCCTCCGAAGCGGAGTACAGGCCTAAAACTGGCCATGGATGCTTGAGGATTACCGGTGGATTATCCGCTGCTTCGACTTTCTTTCCCACGAAACAAATCTGGTGCATAGATACCCGATCAATCTCAAGGGTGATTTTATAATAATCGTCTGTGCGTATCGGCTGACTCTTTAGGCTGTCTGTATAAAGAAATTTGTTTTAATATTTTCATAATAGCATAATGAAATTTATAAATATGTTCGGGCATCTCACATCCCATCATTTGGTTGTACTGCAATTTTTTCGAATGACTCTGGCGTGAACTACTATGTGGAGACTAATAAGTGGAATAGGGACATGCGTTGTCAGACACCTCGAGTGATTCTCAAATGAAGGTAACTTTATAAGTTGGCAAATATAAACATGTTATATTTCCTAGCTTGTCTCTTTCAAACACAGATAAAGTGATGAATATACTGAATTTCTTTTCATAAATTAAATAGTAGTATGTCAAATACTATAATTCATATGTGTTCAGCGTTGAATATAAATTATACGAATCAATACTGCTACTAAGTACCCTATAATATGTAATTTAGAAGTGTCTCAAGAATCAACAACAAAATTAAACCCATGAATTTTACA
This sequence comes from Hylaeus anthracinus, assembly GCF_026225885.1. Classification (NCBI taxonomy): domain Eukaryota; kingdom Metazoa; phylum Arthropoda; class Insecta; order Hymenoptera; family Colletidae; genus Hylaeus; species Hylaeus anthracinus. The sequence goes on along the minus strand of NW_026534344.1, from coordinate 14,119,983 downwards.
CTCCGTTTCGTCTTCAACCAAATTGAACCATTATTCAGTTTATAAATACAGTCAGTCCTATAAATATTCGTGTCCTGTATGTCCATTGAAGAAATTTGTCTAAATTAAATTGTCGATTTGATGTTTCCAAGTGTATGTATAAATATGTTGATGTATAATGTACGATGTATGAATATTTATAATGAAAAATTCATTTGATAATATCGAAACTATTATTTAATTTAGTCAAACTTCTTAAATAGACAAAGAGGGTGCGAATATTTATGAGACTGGCTGTTGAATTTGATTTCCGTAAGAAAAATAATTTCCCTGCCCAATCGGATACTCCGATCATCTTAAACTATTTTCCCTGCGCAGAGCGCCGACCTCCAAGAGGGTAGTAGAAGGCGGTCGATAATTTCTCCGCGAAGAAAAGCCACGCTCGCAGCTTGGCGAAGCTTAATATTCAATTTCTTCCCTTCCAGCGTGTGTGTTTGAAACACTCTTTCACTTTCGCGACGCAATATCGGCTACTTGTCGCCACACAGGAATCACTCGATGCAGTTTCTCGTATGTTTCTTCGCACGAGAAATTTATCTCGATCCCGCAGGAGCACCTATTTCTGTATACGAGCTCCTGAAGGACTCTCCCCTTCCACATGGCGCTGCAAAAATATGTACGCGATGACGTCGGTTGCTCTTTGATTCACCATGAATATTCGCTATTCTCTTTTCGATTTATTTTCATAATTTCACATGGTTTCGAAAACCATTGACAAGTGCAACTGCATGTTACATTTTTAACATTCTAAATGAATATTGTATGAATGTAATCCTTGGAAAGTGTTCTAACAAAGAAATACTTTTATCGTAGTGGGCACTTAAATGTCGTTATCAATTTCAATTTATTTTTACTTAAACTACAAACATTGGATATACAATCAAACTTATAAATATTCGTACCATAGACATGTATTGAACAAATTTACCTAAAATAAATTATAGGTTCGATCCCTCCGAATGCGTAAGGTTTATTTATGTAAACATTTATAATAAAACGTTTATTTTGAAAGATCTAGCCTAACATTTAATTTAGGCAAATTTCTTTAATAGACATAGAGGGCACAAATATTTATGGGACTGTTTGTGTTTCATACGATTTGCGTTTTATTAAGAAGCAAAATCCTTAATCCTCCTATCGGTAAACCATTTAGAACGCCAAAATCTCCACAGTATCGTGAAGCAAACGTCCGACGCGCGAATTTGACCGCGCGTGAGCGTGGAATAATGCGGGATTTCGGTCCAAATTAATTCATGCGAGGTAATCATATCATCGGCTAGGCCATAGCTCCGATGCTTATGGCATTTAATCTGAAATACCTTTCCTATGGTGGCTGTATACTGATTCCGTAAATCAAAGGCTAATCGCATGGGCCACATGGCGATACGGCTCCCTTCCGGAAACGTAAGCAAGCCGCTCGAATGTGGGAATAAATGAAAACACTCGGGTAACGAAGCGATGGTTGGCTTCCGAAGTTTGCTTCTTGTCCTCCGAATCGATTCGAGGATCGATCCTATCGATGACTATCGTTCTCTTTAAGTTTTCTTTCTGAAGAAAGCCAAGTTCGAACAGTTGGGCGACGATGGCTGCAAATGAAATTCTGGAAAGAGGATTTGGTATTTTAATTTCGTTGGTTATCACATTATCAAGCGTTATAATTCGAGTGTTTAATCAACTACAGCGAGGAAAATTAAATTTGAGATGCTCGAGGTAAAATTTAATTAGTAAAGAAAAAGAAATACGTCTGTATGCAACATGGAAATGTTTCAGGGTATATCCGTAATTATACTCATGAAAGATTAATCGTATCTCAAATTCACAATATCAATTCTAAAGAAAACCCTCGAGGTAGGTTGGAACTTGCTGCACGGATATATTATGCTTTTTACTTCTGAATAATACAGGTACGAAGAAAACGTAATATGATTGAATTACACCAGGACAAACCAAATTATTCTTCTCGGAGATTGATCCCTCGAAGGATAGTTAAATGTATGTATGGTTAAGAATAAAATTCCTTATTACTCTTTAGAATCATCGAAGCTAAAATCAATGAGAAGTTATTCTTAATTGCGCAAATAATTTAGTATTTGCACAATTTTGTCGAAGGAGTATCAAGTTGTATCTCCTTTGCACTGTCGATTCCCAAAGATCAATAAGCTATATTTATACTAATAATGTAATATTTTTACAGTTTCTGTTTAACTCCATCATTCCTAAAACGGTTTAAATTCATATATACACACGACGCGATGTTCAATAGATCGATAAGACGTTTTAGTTCTAGCTACGTTGATAATTATGTATTTGCATAATTTTCGCTTAATTCCGTCCTTCTCGAAGGAGCAGGACTTTCAGTAGTTAACGCAATTGGCACGAGACACGGAACGTGTACCAGCACCCGATGCCGTTACACCGAGAACAGAATTTCCCTCTAAATGAAAATTGCCATCACTTTTCAGCTCGGTTCTCAGGTGCAGGAGTCCTAGCTCCATCCTTAGCCCCGTCAAACTCTGCATCTTGATTCAACGCACGTCCAACGACCTGCCAACCAAAGTGGTTTATCTAAATGAACGCGCGGAATGTGCCGCGAAACTTTTTCAGCAATGAAAAGGCAACGTGACTGGACCTGGGGAATTGTCTTCGTACGTTTCGTTAGGAAGACGTTGCGCTATATTCTCACCCGGAGTGAAACGAGATACTCTACTTCTAACCAGAACACGGGATGGTGTAGCGCAATTAGGGTTAAGATTAGGGGGACACAAAAGTAATAAAAAAGATTTGCACCTAGGTTTTAATACGATTTTTGCCTCTATTCGTTTAAATTAGGTTCATTTTTCTTTCGATTGCATTTGTAGGAATTGAAGAGGATATCATAGAAACGTGGATGGAGAGTTATCGATAATTAATACCCCATGTTGATATTTTTCTGATTTATGTTTTTATAATAAGAAAACGTGTCCACTTCTTCAGGAATATACTTGCACGTTTAATTTCAAAAATATTTTAAACACCGTACGACCGCTGTGAATAAATATTCATATTTAAATTTCCCAATGGCACAACCCTGCAACACTGTTAAATATTCATAGTCATGGATCACCACGTCCCTCATTTGAAATAAAACAAGTCGTCCCTGAAAAGGTCGCGAGTTTCCTTCGGGACTTTCCATTTTGTCGCGTAATAAATAACGGAAAAGTAGTCTGAACATTGTTAGCGACGCGCACGGAGGAACAGCGGTTATCTGGACTAACAATTATGCGAGCAGTGGCCACCTAACTCTCGATCATCCGGACATGCAATTAGAAGTTCTTGTGCTCAAGATATGGAAACAGTTTTGTCCGAGTAATGGAACAGGTACAGCTTGCCAATTTATCAGGCCGAGCAATCTCCCCATTTGCACAGAGAATCAACTGTCTACCGTGTAATTACTGTATAATTATCAGTTACACGCAGCCTTGGTTAATAATTACTGTACATTTCTGTATAATTACAAGTTTCGCGTAAACACCCGTTGTAGGCATCATTGAGTTTCGTTTTCTCATCAAGGTTCATCGCGAAATCGGTAAAGTTTCAGAATTGTCTTGCAATACCAGAATTTTTATGTCTACCTTGAAATGGTCAAAAATTATCTTAGTGTTCTAGAATCTTTTCTGTCCTCCTTGTGATGTTCCACAATTAATTATGTTCATGTTCTAGAATTTAAATGTTCCCCTTGTTGTGCTCCAAAATTATTTTATTCTAGAATTTGTGTGTCCTAATAATGTTCACAGATTATCTTGTTATTCTAATAACAGTATGACCTCCTTGCAGTGTTCAAAAATTACTTCCAATTCTAAAATTTGTATATCCTCCTCCTAATGCTAAAAATTTATCTTCCTGTTATAGGATTTGTTCATCCCCATGAATCTTCAAAGCAGAGATACACGAGCAAACAGAGAATTTCCAAAGCAACGATCAACACCCATAGCCTGTATCCACGAATCTCGATATCGATATCGAAACGGAAAGCCAGCGTCGCGAGGCGATCGTCGCCACGCCTAAGCGCGGAAACGGGAAGATTTGGCCCCAGTTCGCGTATTGTATGAACGATAGTTTCGTGGTTTGGTTCGTCTCGCGTCACCGGCTAAATTAGCACCACGAGCGAAAGTTATGTCACGTCCTTGCGGGCTATTAGCTCCGTTTCACGTCGGATAGCTGAAAGGTCTCCGCAAGACGGATAATTGGGACGACGAGTGCGATAATGGCGGCAATAACGCTACGACGGGGAGTAATTAAGTTTGGAGGTTATTAACCTGTTTGTAGCCTCGTGGTCGATATACAGGGTGTAACTCTGTTTAGGGAGAAACTTCAGGAGTGAGCTTGACAGGGAAAAATGATTAAAAGGAGCGATGACAATCTCACAATGACAATCTCACAAACTATACATTTTTCGATGCTTTAGTTTCGAGTCACTCCTAGAATCTTTAAATGTAACTGTTTCCAATTCGCTGAGTTAATGCGAAGAAAATGTAAATATCATTTTGTTTTCAATGGTCGATTATTGCTCAGAACATATGTTCAGGTATCTTTTCTATATTAATTTTCATTCGCGTGTACTAAAACAAGAATGAATAACGGGAATGCATGAAGAGGATCGCATCACCTAAAGACATTAATCTTTCTTGATAAATGTACTCGGTGCCCTATATTTTTATTCCTGTCGCGGCAATCTGTTGATTAATAATATACATAGATGTACTTTAGATAATGCTCTTCGTTCAAGCAAAATGAAGAGTTTCGGAGTATAAATTATCGTTAACTCAAGTATGAAATTCCGTGATAAAATTCGAGTATTATCTGTTCGTTAACAAAGCATTCTTACCACGAGATTAAATTTTATACCGATCAAAGTTTTGATTTTCGACATCTAAAATATCACACATGATCCTGCTGGAGTCGTCAATCTGATTCAGCAATTAAAACTTGGATATTATTTAAAATATGTTTAGAATCATACTCGAGAGTCGAAACCACCTGCTAAAACATCTACGCTCACTTCCCTCCACCTGTTTATACAGTTCCGCTAAATCGCTACGTGTACTGATAGAGCAAATCCATTGACGTACGCATTGATACCGGCACGTGTCGATTCCCAAGCTTTATGGGGAGGTATCAAACAAATATTGAAATAAGTTAATCCACACTCGTTGACATTTCTTTCAAAACAGTATCGATGCTAATCAAACACCAGATAGAAACTTGGATTTATCATCACACTCGAATTTAAGACCAACAAATAACGCACTGTTTCTTTCGAGCTAATACAATGAACGAGTCGGTGCAAATAGGAATTATTTCGAATTTTTATTTAACCAGTGGTACTTCCAAAAGCAAAGCGATCGCGCGAACCCTGAAGAAGCACCGCCAGCAAGCCCATGGAGAGTTGCCGCGAGACGGATTACGGTTAACAGCATTTGCTGATGCTCGACCAATCCGTGGGAGTGGATCCAGCGATCGTCTGTGGCCCCAACGGAGAATCACGGTGTCTGATCGCGGTGTGTAAACTCGGGACAGAAATACGACAGTGGAAGGGACCACGGGTGTATGCTGACTCATGACTATCGGGGCAACGGAGTTCCCGCGTGGATCAGCTCAGCAACCAGGATTCGATTCTAAACCGTCGTTTGCCTCCTCTGTAACAGCAGTTTCGCGTTGATGGGGTAAAGAAACCTCGCGTTAGTCACGTTAAACACGAATCATGCACCCCAGAAGTCAAAGATTTATATACAGGGGCGAATAATGTACAGGACGTTAACAAGGGGATAGAATTCCTATCAAAATCGATTCCTTGCGTAAAAACAAATCGGAAAGTCCTTTACCAGTTCGTAATCCGAAGCTTGGTTCGTTAGATATGAACGATTAAAGTTCACAGGTAAGACTCTTAGCAGGCGCCATTTTTATCTCAGTCAGCTGATCGCGCGGTTGTAGTCTAGAATGAAGTACCTTTATTTGCTCATATGTCGAGAACGAAGCTTAAAATCGCGAAACGATAAAAAAACTTTTTTGTTCACGTTGGCATTACCATGAAGATCAAGATGGTAATTAATTTTATACTAAACGAATTTGATCAATAACCTAGCTAAATAATTACGAGCAGTTAGAGCGCATTATTTAAAACTCTTTAACACGCAACGTTTTCTACCAACGCAATATAACCATCAAATTTATGACTTTCACTGATAACACTTGAGACTGTTCAATATATAGCATACGTGCAATATCGCTTTCGCAATTAGATTATTAAACACCTTCTGAGCGCTCTGTATACATCGTCGCGCTACGAGGGCGCGAAACCTGTCGCTTCCTTTAATCACAGCCCCGAAAGGGGCCATCGATTTTTCATATTACCCTCTGAACACGCGACGGAGGCGTGTCCCCGTCAAATCAGACCCCTCTTCTAAAGAGCGACGACGGACGAAGAAAGAAAAAAAGAAGGAGAACCGGCTTAATCACTTGGCCATTTGTCGCCTTCGTTTAACCCCCGACACGGAAAGAGGAAAAGCGAACAGGGGGTTGGTTTTTCGATGACACGCGTCGAGCACCAGCTTTTTAACAGGATGTCACGCGTGGCCGTTCCACCTCGTACCAGCTGTTACATGCATTCATCATTCCGCTCGATGTCCCGCCGTATTATCCTCCAGCCCTCTCAGCGTTTGCAAAACAGCTGGTCCCTTCGAATAGATTTCAACCGGGATGACTCTTGCCGTTTTCAGCGGGGGAGAAATAACGCGATTTCCACACCCACGTAAACCGTCCGTGGCGAATATTAGGGATTACAGGGGCGCTGCGCGATTCATTACATCGATGGCTCATTTTTTTCATTGGAACAGAGGATGATAATGTCACGAGTTTCAGAATTTACGAAGGATAGGAATAACAAGATGATGGGGAAAGAGAAGAGAAAGTACCTGAATTTTTCTGACATTTATAGGGTGGATTTCAACACGTGGAGTTAACTTTGGTGATCCATTGAGGACATTACAGCAATGATAAGTAAATATATGAACTAAATTATTGCGTTTAAGCGTTGTAGATATTTTTGTTTTCCAGTTGAGAGTGATTTGGATTATACTAAATAATGGCACAAAGATTTTTAGTTCACTGACGACTGTTGTACTTATAAATTGCTTCTTTTCTGTTTGATCAATAACAACAGATCGTTCATTTGTACAAGTGCAGTCGTTTCAAGTACTCTTGGAATGATATTATTTCAAAAATTTCTAGAACTAAACTCCACAAATTTTAACGTAAGGGATCTAACACATTATATTAGTGTACTTAAGGCTTCTCCTTATCTCTTGGAACTATACATTATCATTTTTAACCAAGCAAACTTAATACATTACAGTAGCGTATCTAACAGGCACCCATTGTCTCTACTAGTTCAACGAACGGAGGACGGCAAGAAAAGAAGCCGTCTCCGTTTCTGGAGGGTCGAGTCTCAGTTCGGATGAACATCGAGGAGTCTACGAATTCCAGAAACGCGTTCCACGAGCGATCCCGAGTCGCTCCTTCGAAATTAGCACAGATTCGTGGCGCTGGCGACGTCCGGGAAACGCCAAGGTAATATAACTTTTGCTCGTAAACGAGGGACGAAAAGGGGGAGGCGGAGCGAGCGAGAGATTCGGGGACAAATCAGTTGAGCTCTCGCGACGGTAAGCCTGCAGAATCTATCTAATTTAGGGTCATATCGGTGGGGGGCAGCAAGGGAAGATATAGCGGCGGTACGTAGGGGAGATTTGGCCCCGAGGACGAAACCACTAATCCTTGTGTGGTAATCGACGATTTCTGTCCCTAAATTGTCCTGTCCCCCCTCGTAGAGGCCGCGGAGGAGACCCTACGGAATTAACCTTAAAGCGAGCGTCGCCTTTGTACGACAGTAGCTATGGTGTAATTGTTTCGATTATCGACGATCGGGACGCGATCATCGCGATTGCGAGGAGACAGTGGAGAGCGTTTGGTCCTGGGGGACAGGGAATAACGAAAATGATACTGTTTCGAAATGGGAATCTAGGGTCCTTATAGTGGTTTCACTGTAGCGGAAGGAGAAGAGCGAGAAAAGAACTTTATTTGAAGAGGACGTTGTTGATGGTGCAGTTACAATTAACATTTTGAAGGGTTTACAATTTTAAGATCGTAAATCTTTTTACTTTCGAACAGCCGAAATTCATATCCCGTTGTATGATGAAAAATGCTGTGAAGCGATGAAATGGGTGGGTAATGTAATGGCTGCGAACTTGTAATAAGATCTTTACATATAAGAAGTGTAAAGTGTAAAGTGAAATTGCAGTTAGATTAGTCAAGCAAACGATACGCGTCCATAGGATGAAACACTATGTGCTTCACTGTGTGCAAAAATCTTGAACCAGTAATTTACCCTAAATCCTATATCTAACCTATATTTAATACAATTCAAAGCATAAAGCTTGCACATAACCAACTAATAAAATATTCACTTAATCCGTCTCAATTTCAGCAATACTAGCGACATTCCATTCAATTAGTTTTAAACAATAAAACATTCGAAGTAAATGGGGCACGACCACGATACAAACAATACGTTCGAATCGATACTAAATACAGCGAGGAGGAAATAGTATGATATAACGTGTCATCGCGTTAATAAATATTAGATGACGTAATTAGTTTAACTCGACACGCTCGCGGAATTGTTGGAAATCGAGCCACGTATATCCCACGATATTACAGACAGTAACGGACAGCTCGATAATTGTACAATTATTTTTGCAGACCTGCAGCGACTATTCCGCATTATCATAATATTAGGGACGACGTTGACGTAGCGATTACGATAGCGTCGAAAAGTGGTCACGTCTCGGGAGAACAGATAGTTTGGTAATTCATGTGACGTCGCGACTATCTTGAGACATCTAACGCTAATGAAACGCCCTGGGCCAATAGGAAATTGTGCCTCGGTAAACATTAATAAACTTACACGCGCGCCACGTTTACCGACGCATCAAACTACATCGAAATGTGTACACGAGTGTGCAATATCGTTGGGGAGAATATGAGGAGAAGTAGCAGAAGAGTTCAGAAAAACACGTCACCTAAATCCATAAAGACGTCCGTGTTATATTAAAATTTCTACTGTAGTTTATGTAGTTTCCTGACATTTCAGTCAAGTAATCATAACTTCAGACTTTTGAATGTATAAACAAGAGGTTTTATTATTTTATTATTTAATAATTTGTATAAGACCTCGTATGAAATTATTAAGAGAACATTTTAGTCTCGAAACTGTTTTACAGTATTTTATAAAATTGTTGCTTGTAGTTTCAGCTCCTTTCAGTAAAAATAAAATTCTATAGAAATAAGAAAATTATGAAACATTAGTGGAAGAAATAAAGAAAAATAAATTCAAGTGATATGTACTGGAATAAGAATGAAAATCTCGTATACGTATTTTTAAAATAACAGCTGTTACTCCAATAAAATGACACGAAAAAAAAAAACGAAAGTAAAATAGCGTTCAAACAATTGTCACTCTTTTTTCTAGACACGCTTGTAAATTACGCTTTTTCTGGGACTTTCCAGGGAACAGTTCGATAGAAATAAATCGATAATTTAAATGGTCGAAAGGCACGCCTTTCAACGAACAGAGGCAGAATGAATCGCGGCTGAATCTGCAACGCCTCGTCAAGCGTCGCGTTGTTTCACGAAAATGAGACTCTCCACAGTCAACACGTTTGCGTCTCTTGTTCCCCCGGGAATCGACTATTGGAAACCAACCGACGACGCACAAAAGAATCCCGAATAATAAGAAAGTCCTCAGCCAAAGTGGTCAACCGAACGTCACCGTTTCACGTATTATACTTTTTTCGATGAAAAATTGCTCCTCACAAAAGCTCCGCGTTCTGTTGCGAACAATAGATCACACTTCGACGATTCCGATGTCGAGTTATTCTCCTCTTGAAATATTCTCACTACTGACTTAAACAGTGGTAGGAAGAAAAAACTCTTTAAGGCTAGGAGTCTCTACTAAATTAACTGCAGAATTTTATTTTTAATATTTGAAGTAGTAAAATAATTGTATCGGCTACTGTGGTGTCAAACAGACAGAAATTTTTATTTCAATAGTTTGATCAGGGTACTTGAACTATTCAAACAAATTTTGAGAGATTATATCAAAGTCACGATATAAATACGTTGAAATAAATTAAATAAATACTTCGTATTTCACGGATTCTGAAGACATCATTTGTATTTACACGAGTTATTAATATACTTTTGACCGCAGGCTACTCTATAGTAATCTTAGATACCTAACTCCATCATTAAACGATGACACCTATCGCTACTTTCTCTGCCCAAATAATTCATGAATGCATATCAAAGAACAAAATTCTACTAACCCTTCGCGATGGATTTCGTCGCCATGTTCCAATGTTCCATCGAGAATTGAGTGAAAACGAAGACCAAAATGACCGGGGCAACGAATAGGCGAGCGGAACGCGAGAGTCGCAATCCCGAGGCATTAATCTCCTTAAAACTAAGCCAAGTATTACACGATTAGTCGGTGCCTTAAATTTGTTCTGACGTTGGGCACCGGGGTGGCGGAAGCACTGGATTTACGGTGAGACACCGTTTGTATCGCTGGTGTTGCAAAGTTATCGAATAAAGTATGTATTCTCTCGTCTGCCTCCCTATCCCAGAAGTTACTTCACGAAATTATCCGTGCTCGCACTCGCGATGTTGGGCATTGCAGCGGGCATAAATAAAGGAGAATTTCCTGAAGGGCATATATCTTGGAGCGTTAATCTTCTTAAAACCGCCGCCAAGTATTATGCGATTAGTCGACGCCTTAAATTCGGGTCGAACGTGGCCTTTGCGTAAGAGGATTCCCTCGGTTGCGCATATTAATATCGCGATCGAGTTGGAGATTCCGATACCCTTTTTCGATCCTTCATCGGGGAATATAATTAGAATTCCGTTGGACACTTATTGTGTTTAACTGTGATGACATAGGGTAAATTATTCCAAAACTAGGTTCGTGATTGAAAGGTGGTACACGTGTTACTTTGCCTGGGCTCCTGTGTTACAAATAGGTTTGATGACAAATAGGTTAGTGAGCTTTATTATAATAGAAACGTGTCTATAGGGTCCTCCAATAAATAATGAAGCACTTTTCCTTTTACTCTCTTTATTGACTTACTCTCTACCTTCACAGTTTCTTATTTCATTAATTTTGTCCCTTTCCTACCAACATTTCAATAAATCTCACTTTTCATTAAGACTGCTTAACATTTCTGGAGCATGTACACAATATAATTTCTATAAATCACCACGTTATCCATACAACAATTTTCACCAAATAATGTCAGACTTTACCATCGACGAGGCTTTCTCCACCGTTTCTACCATATTTATCACCCCACCTGATTACCATCAATCAATTCTACAATTCCTTCCACCCACAATATCGTCAATATATCAAAAGATGTCACCTTCAGACTCCTCAGACCCTCGCCATTTCTCCCAGCTACAACCTGACCCGGAATACTCATCGTCCATAGCAACGCGATAAACCGCGCAAACTATTGTAACTGCAAGGAAAATTACGAGAATTATCCAGTTACTCGTTTCCCCTCCGCGGCTTCTATTCCGTGGTCGTTACCGATTCCATTACCATTTCCGTTTCTTCCTCGGCCACGCGCGTGATAACGTCTCGCCTAATTACACACGAAAGGGAATCAATCCGTTCGAAGCCAACACAGCCCGGTTACGGAATAATAACAGTGCTCGTTGTTCGTTATCTCGGGCGGGTTTAATGCAACCTGCCATGAGAACGAACTGAATCCCGTGGCGCTGATAAAACGGGGTCGACGTGTTACTTTTAAGCGAACGAGCCCATTTATCTCTTCGCCCGAGCCACCGCCGGCGGGTCCAAGGACTACTTTATTTCTGGCGATGGTTCCTGAATCGCGATCGTGATCTTGATGCTTTATCCCGTCGATCTCCTCGAACGTTGCTTTGTTGCTCGACGAAAATAATTCCGAGTACTTTCGACCGAACGATACTTCAACGAAAGAGAAAAACCGCTTCCCGAGGAGGTCTCTCGGAGGTGGAAAGCAATTCAGCTGAAATTCGTTTGATATTCGAGTTATAGTAAGAGTAGCATAGGAGTATAAATTCGAGTTATAGTAAGAGTAGCATGGGAGTATAAATGTCCTATAACCATTTTTATTTGAGGTTGAAGTAGATCCAGTTAAAGTAGACAGTAGCATAGTATCATCAATGCTTACAAACCTCAACGCAAGTAGAATCAGCGAGTAATGGACAGACACGCCAGACAAGACCCGATCTCACGCGTATTCCTAACACCTTCAAAATCAATTTTTTTCGAACCCAAAGCATCCTACAGAAAAATGTCATCAAACACTTTCGATTCATTGTTGCACCTACAATAACCATACTGTCTCCCTTCTCAAGAGTAACCAACCACCTTGTACGAATAACCAAGGAATAGCTTCTGAATTGCTCAAACAGCAAAGTTGATTCCGATATTTTATCAACATCTTATCTTCCAAAATGGCCGAGAACAACGAACAGCGATCAATCGCGATCAATTTCAACGAGGTTCTGCCCTCTGGCGGTGGAAGAGGAATCCATAAATTCCCCTAAGGAGTCTCCGTGAACTTTCCACTTGAACACACCTCCGAGTCATCGTTAAGCCATCGAAGTTCGCGCTACGGTCAAGGGAGGAGGACGAGAAGAGGAAAAAGGGAAAAAGGAGAAGTGCCGCTCGAGAAAACGAATTGCGACGGTGGTCATCGATGAGGTCAGGTCCGACGGGGTCGTTATGGACGTGCGGATTCGGTGCTCGGACGATTTTCGCTGCAGAAAATAGCGACACGGTCGCAGCCAGGTCTTCGACGATCCCAGACACGAAATGGATCGTTAAGAATGTAGCCTGAGGAAATTCGCTCGGTGTTCTTCGATCTTGTCTCACGATCACGGTGAACACTGGCAAAAGTGTTCGGTCGGGCAGGATTTTTCCACTACGTGAAGTTTTGGGTGGTTCGGGGGAGGATGACGAGCAAATTGACGAGATTTGTGGAAATGGAGGAGGGTTCAGTGCTATGCGATTCTGTGTGGTGAAGTAAAAGGAATCTTGAGAATATGTTTTTTTTTTCAGTTGAAATTGGATTGGACACTGGACACTTTTACGAGTCTCACTCGTGGTTGTAGGCCGAAGGGTTAATAATCAAGGAACATATTTTCCGAAGCACCAATCCCTGATAACTCAGACACTCTATAGATACCCTAACAGTCACTGAATTTCTGTCCGTTGTGTGACACGAGTCTCAAATAATACTCGTGTCCTGAAGGAATTCGTTACAAGTTTGTCCATTAAAAATTCTCGTTGGTCGCTCTTTCATTATCTTAAAAACTTCAAACGGTCACTCTATCCCCCGCTTCCTCCTCTGCAACGGAATAAATTATCGCGAGTGCACTTTCATCACGGAAAATGCGTTACCGCGCCACGCGAAAACAGGAAAAAGTTGGTAACCAGACGCTCTATAAGGGAAGGGTTGGTGCGCGCTCCCCGAAATTTGTGTGAAAATGCACGTTTCGCAACAGTTGCTCCCAAAGAACATCGTCTCTGCGAAAATCTCGCGGAATGGTTCCAGAAATTAACGTTGACTACCATGGTGGTCTGTAGTGGCCGCCATCTTGAACCTGTAACAAGTTTTATATATAAACGAGTTCGTTGCGTACGAAACCTTGATACTCGTGACAATTTAAATACAACTTTATAGATATCGCATCAAGGCTGCCATAAAATTGTATATATTCTACGAAATCAGACATTATAATAACAGATATTCCAAGGAAAGCGTTTATTACGAGTACTAACGTGCTCGCACCGACTACCATCTCATCCGTTTCAGGTCTTTCAAGATCGCAAGCGGCGCGTCGAATTTTCGTTTTGGATCTAATTAAAGTCACCCCGCGGTTGCGCAAGAATTCCATAAATATGCGAAATACTCTGCCTGCCACGGTTCTCGTCAAGGATTAATAACCGCGGAGACCTGTCGCGCGCACTCCGGATCGAATTGAAATCGAACACGTCCCATGCTCATGGAGCTGGACGTAAAAGGGAAAAAGCGCGGATCGAACGGGAGCGTGACGCGCGGCGTGTCCCTGTTCCTGCGGCTTTGTAATCATCGGGAACGTGGGATAAAAAGGGCAAAAAGGTCCATCTAACCCGAACCTAACCTAGAGAGGATCGGCATGCCGTACAGAAAAGAACGCATCGGGGCGAAAAATGCACGGACCTTGTGAAATCTGCGCGGAGGGTGCAAAGAGGAACCAGGTTATGCTGGGAGATGCATAACAGTTTGTTCCGTGTAAAAGCAGCGATACCTAACGAACAAAATTATAATTTTATTTGCTCTGAATCAGCAAGATAAAATTCGTATAGATTGCATAGCGCGAAGTAGAATATTTTAAATTATGTGCAGTATTTGTTCCTCACGAACTCGCGAGCTTTCAATGTGGAATGGACTTATGTACTTAAAAAAAATATTATATTCCTCACAGGAAGGATGTTTAGTCACGGAAGTGCAAAGGGTTAATTAACACTCTGGAACTTGACAGAAATGAACAGCGACTCTCCTAATTTTCTCCATGAATTTACCACTTAAATCCAATAAAAAAATCTTCAAGTAGTTGGGGTGCAGCCCACTGCATCGGGGAGTCAAAACCCAACAAAGAGGAGCGGACCGAGTCCACAGTGAGAGAGCCCTGGAGAAGTGTGTCAATCGGAGCGGCGAACGAAGCCAGGAAAAAGAACAGAAGTGTAAATATGTACAGAGGCAAAGGGAGGAAAGGCGAGGGGGCAAAAATAAGCGAGGCAACGAGGAAGAAACAGGGCACCGACGAAGGATCATCGGCGGGCAAACGAAAGGAGACAAATAACGGACGTCCAGAGGAGTGACGGAAAGGAGGATGTACAAAAAGGAAGCACGCGAGAGGAGTGGGAGAAAAAGGGGGTACGGTCAGGTCCATACATAGGGCACGTGAAATTGTCGGTGTACCGATTTCACGAGGTACAGTTGTTTTGTAGGGGGATGAGGCGACCGAGAGGAATAGAGAGGGCTAGGAGCGACCATTACACGGACGTTATTGCACTGAAAGGTTCGTTTTCGTGCTGCAGAGAACGAACAGTAATCGAAACATCATTGGCTGCTGCTTTTTCCTCTTGGCCTGTTCGACTGGTCGAGAACTGGCGCTTTTTTTCTTTTTCTTGGTTCATTTCGACGTTTTTTTTTTCTTTTTTAGGTCGACCGGGACGAATTCGTTTCGAATGGTCCACCGGGTGCATTCGATCCGCCGCGCCGTGCCTCGTGTGCTCGAATGATGGCGGTGATGAGCCAATGTTTTTAATAGACTCCGTGATATCACTGTTTTATTGGTTCACATGGGCTCTGGTGGATGCTCTTTGTGCCGCGCTGCTCGATCGATCGACCAGGAAAAACTGCGGCGAGCGAGGACTTCCGACGCGTGCTTGGGATTATTGTAAAATTGAAACATGAGGTTGGTCACGTCGAATTAGGGGGAGTGTGAGTCATCGTTTTACTGGATTTGTTTTATTTGGTGGAGACTCTGTTTGTCTCATTCCATAATTGGTTAGAAAAAGAAACTTTGTGTATTCAATATAAATAAAATAACATTATACTTGTCGCTACAGATAGTTCTTGTCTATAGGCCAAGCAATGAATAACAATACCAGTATCAACAAGTCAGTTATCTTTCTTTTGGAGACTAAAATAAATATTTCCCAACTTTGTAAAAATAATTTAATGAATCCTATAATCGAACTCGAAAGAAGACAAAATTATGTCGCGTTATCAGCTTTCGCATACATGTTCCTGTTTTAATTCGAGCTAATTATGACCAAAACAACGAATAATAATAATTTACTTCCAAATTGCAATTCAACGTGCATATAATTCATACAATGAGAAATCGTGAAATTCGTGTGATAATTTGTGTCCAATGCACACGTTTCCGAAAATGACTCATTACGTCACCTGCGAAAATAAACTCTGCCCTAAGTGCTTGCGAGTCGAGGTAGAGCGAACTCCGAAACCAATGGACTGCTCCCATCGAGGAAGAGTAAACGTGCCTCGAAGGCTCTTCAGTCCACTTTCCTCCTCCCAATATTCAAATAATATTTAACACCATTTCTCCATTTCGTGGCCGCGCAAAGAAACACTAACGTCCAGTCGAAGAGCGACGAAACAGTGATCGAAGGTTGGCTTACTCGGCCAAGGGACACGAAGAAGTATTTTTTCAACGGAGTGGCTCCGAAGGACCTTCAATCTCGAAGGAAAGTGATTCCCGTGGAAGAAAGGAACCGGTTCTAAGGCACGTGGCAAGCACGACCAGGTCGTGCTCGGAACAGCATGATTGAAAGTGGCACACGTGCTAACTTGAATCGGTTGTTTGAGGTTGCCGTGCGTGTCCACCATGTTTGACCAACCCCGGACAAAGTCGGAAGAATAGAGGGAGCGGTCGTTCCATGACAAATCGATCATCTCTCGCGTTTGGTACCTGGGATTTTCGTGAAATTGTAATATGACGTGGTCCGCGGTAGTTTAGAGGGGGAGTTTAAGTCATCGTTTTAGTGAATTTTTAGTATTCACATGTATTCGAGCCCTTCGAAACACATGTAGAACTGTTTATATTATGTCAATATTTTAGATATGATAGTAATTTAATTAATGGGTACAGCTGGAATTTTCTGTATGTTAAAGTTCAATCATTGAAAATAAAATTGTTCATATTAAATATTATGTCGTAGTGATAGGACTCATGAACACTTGTCGAGATATAAAATAATTCCCTAACTCAGAATATTAATGCAATATAAAATGAACCACATCAAAAGAAGGAAATATTCCATCTAAAAAATTAGACAGTGAACTGGCAGAAATGAATGTCTTACATTTCACAAACAAATACAAACCCAGCAAAATGACGACTAAGATCCTCCATGATTTTATAATTTAATTTCACCAAGATCCTTACTCTATAACACAAGCAGCGATCGATTCGATGTAGATTAACCCAGAGAAAGAGTAATCAAATCGAGGGAAATTCAGTTTGAGACTTTTGCCTAACCTTCGCTTGCCACGACTGCAGGACATCGGTCGAGACAGTTTTTCAACAGCCTCGAGGAGATATTTCACCCTGGACGGCAAACACTTCCACTACCTAGCGAGCAAACCCTTTGGAAACGAACCGAAACAAAGGGCCAACCCCTGTAAACACTTCACGCCCGCCCTTTGTGTTTCTTCCACCCTTCCGCGTTTCTTATTCCTGGCGTATGATGTTTTGGCAACACGCGACGCTGAAAAGCACTTTACCGCCTACGAGAGGGACAGAGGTGTTCGAACGAGGAACGAATTGTTCGGTTGCTTTCAGGAGCATCGAGGTACAACCGCGGAACCAGTGGCAAGAAAGAAGGTGGGTGATTAATGACGCAAAACTTTCCCCGTTCTTTTTGCTTATTTATTCGCGCCGCGGTCCACGATTGCGCGATAAAGATGTATTAACCACGTTTTACTTTCGCGCATAATTAATAGACGCGTCCGATGAATGCGAGCGACGACGTAGAAACCAATCCATCGCTGCGGCGAAAGCAAAGTGCGGTATTATAAATATTCGCGACGCGACAAACCACTAGTATCGGGTAAAAGCTTTCGTAATTATCACGGGAATACCCCTGTGTAACTCGACTTAATTAAAATTTCATGAACATTAATTACGGACGGGAATATTTATAATATAGAAGGTCGGTAGGTTGGAGTCCAAGAATAATAGGGACAGCATATTTCTGACCGTTCGGTAATTAAAATCATGGATAGAATACGGGATTACGTGGAGTGGGTGGTACGATCGCGCAGGTGATGATTCATTATGCATAAATGGATCGAAAATGTGGTATACATTCTTTTGTTAGGTGCATTCGTTTTGGGGAAAATCGATTTTGAATATTCGTGGGGCAAGTGCACTTTACTTTCTACTTGCATTGGCGCCTATAAATATTAAGTACGATATGATATTATTTAATTTCCGTCAGCCAATTAGAACATTAAACTCGAGTAGAAATAACGAAGAATGGTCAGACACGTCCACTAAGTCATACGCAATGACTCGCGAGCTCCAAACTTGTTCAGAGCCGATTTTCTTCGAAACAAAGGCTTCTATCAAAAGATTGTATTCCACAATTTCGATACAGTTTTGCATAGAGAATCGCCGACACGCAGGTGCATCGGTCCCTACTCTGCCAATTCATTTCCATTTAAGGAAGAAACAACCAGACGCTAATTTTAACGACGCGGCGGGAGGTGAAAACGTTCTTCCGATTTAATCGACGGCGCGGTGTACAACGGTCATATCCGGTTTCCCTGGCACGTAAAAAGATCTACGGATAAGGGATACCAATAATAAAATAATGGCACTCGCACGCGATCCATGGGGAGATCCACGGTCGCGTGCATGCCCGCTCCGAGGCCCCTAGGAAATTATTTCTTCGTTTCACGTGCGAGCAGACTCTTTATCGGGGGATGATCTACCACCATCGGGCTGGAATTACTTCAACTACCCCGCGGGTGCTATTCGCGATAATCATAGATCCCTTCGCGAATAAGGAATCCGCGGATAAAGCTTCGATTTCGGTGTCTCGCTCGAAATCTAATCTGCTCACTCTTTCGATACCCCTTGTTTTATTTCAACTGCGTGGATTTTTCGAGTGGTCATGCTTCTCCTACTCTGAATGTTCAATATATATACTTTTTGTTATGATAAGGAATCTCGGAAACGTATTTTAAAAACTTTTAGTGGCTAATCTGTCTAAAAATTTACTATTTACTATTTACTATTTACTACTACGATTTACTATTTATTTAGAATATGGTCAACGAATGTAACTTTCATATTAATGAAAAGTGGAACAACATAAATGATTCTTAACACGTTCTACTTTAATATTGAATTTTCTGTACCACCTAAATGATAATAGAGAGTAAAGTATTATTAAAAATAAACAGAAAGTTACTATCGATCGTAAGATGTGAAAACTGTTAATGGAATGCTCGCGTGTTCGCCTAATCACGAAAATCGATTGTCTCGAAAATGAAAGCTACCAAAACCCTGACTTACCCGCGCATGATTCTTCTATTCCTGGAGATCGTTATTTTCACACCTAACGCTGAGGGGAACATTGTAGCGGGAACGAAACGAAAGGCCAAATATTAATAGCGCGATCGCTATCCCTTTCAATGCTCGACACTTGGATGGCAGTGATCGAGTATGATTCCTGGTTATTCTTACCCTCAATTGGTCGACGCTAACGATACGAATCTCCGTTACCGAAATTAGTTTGAACAATTTGTCGACACAAGGCATTAGCAGCGTAATGTCGTTAGAATGAACTCGAGACAGCCAGGGAAGTATATACTAAGCACTGTGCAAATACAGCCACGTATGAAAATGGTAGATCGTAAAGTAAATCTGACGCGTAACATGTCTGTCCAAAGTTAGCTCCAGAGATTGCATCGCTTCCAACGGTTTGTCCATGTTCCTATAGCGTTCACACATTGGCTCCTAGAGTGTCACATCGAAGGTTGTCTATTGACTCTTTTGTTTCTAACGATTAGCGATGACGCCTAGTGGAGAATAGGATAACGCGGACAAGCCTTTTTAGGGAAAGATTGGGCAAAAAGAACTATTTCTGCTAAATGAGGCGAATGTTAAAAACACACATTTTCAGTGACAGGTGAGTTTAGACAGTGCCTAACGAAGACAACGTTACGATCTTTGTTCAGATATTAGGATGAGGTATTGTGAAATGGTATGTGACAAGTTCTACAGATCTTTAGAGGCATCTGTTCCAAGAAGTGGTGGATCCACGCGACACTTACATAATACAGCCTAATAAACGAACTGAAGAAATCCAAAATCCACGCCATACAAATTTTAAACGAAGCACGAAACTTGAACTGTTGCGCGCACGCAACGGGCATCGCTTGCAAATAAATCCATTAGCGGTAAATAAATTGTTGGGCTTTCACGCGAGTGCACCCAACGCGATCGTAAAGTTCTCGTATTTCAGCAAATTACCCGCGGCGCCGGTTATTACCCAAAATTGAATATACAAAAGCAGCTGCCGCCGCGTGCAGCGGAACCAACGTGGTACCACTGGTACCCCTCGAGTGTACTCTCCGCTTCATACATGATATTGGAATCCCTCCGACAGCATCTCGTTTCCTGCAGTTTCGTTTACCGAGACTCTCATTAAACATTCGCATAAATCTACCCCACCGCGCCCTGTCGTTGGTTTTCTTTGCCGCATCGTCTCGTACGGTTCACTTCGCGTTCAGAGGGATCGATACGCGAAAACCGAACCATCCAATGGAGGATGGGATACTCGTTGGATGTCGTACTATTCAGGCTGGATGTTTGTTCTTCTCTTTCGGAAATGATGGAGAATAAACATGGTGTAAACAAATAAGACGGAGAAGTTGCGAAAGAACGTATTTGGGGGGTCTCTAAAGAGTGATACCTGAGGAAATCAAAGCGGAGACCAGAGAAATTGTGATGTTTGTTGATGTGAGATGCGATAGCGAGCAAGTGAATGAGTTTTATTGGTTTATTCGGAAAGTCGCGTCGATGACATGCAGACCTGTCATCGAGGTCTGTATGTGTGCACAAATTAATGTAGTACTAGGACAGAATAATACAAGAAGATGACGAAGAAGATGATGATGATGAAGAAGATTTTCATCAGATACAAATTAATTGAACAAGACTCGAATGTTCATTTAAATATCAATGGCTAAATTTGGGAAACGTTTCTGCAGTTCCCACGTCCAATCGGGCCGCGGTCAGGGAATATCCGTGGGCGATTCGTCGAAAACGTCGGGTTTCGTCAAGATTTTCGAGGGTCTGGGTGCACAGGTGCCGTTTAGCCAGCGAAAATTACGCCTCGGGACGCGCCCTGGCCGGGTAATTAAGTAATTAACGATCTTGATGCGCCAGGTGCTGTCTTTAATCGGCAACCAGCGACTAGTTTTACGCTCGGCAAGCGGCGATTTCTAATGTAAACGAGAGCAACGCTAATTGGAAGCCTCGTAACACGTGCCAAGCTACAACCGAGAGTGTCATTACGGAATTGCTGAAGTCGCGAGAGCTAGTTCCCCTGATAGTCCCGCCACTTAGAAGTCCTGGAGGATTCCACGAGCCCATTACTGCTATTTGCCCAGTAAAATTACGGAAACTTATTCTCGTCTTTCCGTGTTCCTTAGTTACTTCTTCCACCCCTTTCGTCCCCTCTAACCATCGGTCTCTTTTCTATCTACGCCCGTCTTCGTTTCTGCTTCGTTCGCATCTATCGTCTTCTTATTCGTCGATCCCTCCGTCTCTTCCCGCTTTCATCTCTTTGCTTTCGGTTTTGTTGGTCCCTTTGGTCTTCGGTTCCACTGTTAACCCCATCCCCTTCTCGCTCCAACGCCCCGTTCACCCTGTCTCGAACGAATTGCGTTCGCTTCGTTTGTCCAATCGATATAACAAAGTGCCAATTAAGTGGCCGCTCAAAGTTTGCGACGATAATGAGGAGGAAAATTAGAGAGGACGGGGAGTGGTTATAATAAGCAGTCCTCGGGGAAGGGGGGGATACTTTTTAATGTAATTAGGAACGCGATGGACTTAATGGCGCACGGTTGTTAAGTTTTCCACGATGACGTTCCGAGAGAGGAATTAATCCAGTCGCGAGGAAATTTTTGCGACGGAGGGCCGTAACTTTTTCGAGGGGTGTTTTCGTCACTTAAAAATATCTCGCATTTTTTCAGATGAAATTCTATTTATTAAAATAATATTTCCCATAACATTTCTCATCCCAAGAAGTGTGAACTCGTTTCCAGTAAACTTTCGAGAAAAGGACATGGAAAGAAATGCCTTGGGGTCTTTGTACGCAGTAGTAAAAATACATCCGTTTAGTAACGGAGAAAGGATCGATTTGGAACTTCTAATGCAATTAAGACTTGCGATTAACTGTTAGGGTTGTGGGCGCGAGTTGGAAACTACCCTCTTAAGACACCAGTTACGTTATGGAGAAGCCGCCACTTGAAACTCGCTCGAAAAAGGACAGCGCGAAGCTCAAATTGCTCAAACTCAATATTCGATAATTAGATATACTTCTGGATGCCAGACGACTGTAAACGAAAATACTTGATCTTGTTTTTCACGCGAAGGCAATCGACCCCGGTATAAAATTCAACGATAACTGCGGAGTTTCATGAACCCCTGTCTTTTGTATTTCTTGGCATTAATTCGTCAGATTACATGCTAAGTGAGTAAATATATTATGTTGGTTGGAGAAGAATGTTTTATATTAGCTGTAAAACTTTGACGATGTTGGCAGAATCGACTTGCATCATAAATTAGTGTCGTGACATTTTACGCAAATACTTTATGAAGATAGCTTTGTAGATTCAAAGGTAGCAGTAAAATATTAAGTACTAAGAATGATTCTCTATTTTAATTTGAAAATATAAATAAAGACAAATATTTAAAATTTGTTAATCATCTTGTAATGAACATCCAAGTACTGTTCAATTAATTTATATCTGATGAAAATGTGTACAGACAAAAAATCCATTGAGTGGTCATCTTGTATTACTCTGTCCTATTACTAAATTAATTTGTATCCAACATACAGACCTCCAGGACAGGGCTGCAGGTGTATCGATAACACTTTAAGAAAGCATTTCAGCACACTCGACGAAAGAAGCACCGTTAGGCTCGTTTGCAAATGTGTAGCTCTATTTAAAAAAGCTTCTCGTAGCATCACGAGATCCCTACGATAATCGAAGCAGACTTCTTATCCGCTCGAGCGATCACGGTCGAATATCGAATGGCCAACAAAGCATTCGGACTATTTCACCATTCCTGGCCCGTGAACCCTAATTGCGGTTCCCATGGTACTCGAAAACATGCCGCCAAGTCATCGGGGAATGAGTTTCGTCCGCCGGAAGGAATCCGACGCGCATGGCTACGTACAGAACGAACCGAAACGATCCGATCTTGTCGCAACGAGACCTTTGTCGGAGGATTAATCATCGTTTGCGATCGATCATTGAAGACACAATGAGGACTTTCCTTCAAGCTTTCCATTTTAATGAAATGTTTCATCCCTTCCGTGATAAATAAAAGAATTCGAATTATAAATTGCAATCACTTCGAGGCAGCGAACGCATATCCTTTCAATCGAATAAACGTCACGAATAACTATCTATACACGTTGCCTCTGATCACTCATTACTCGAATAAAATTCCTCCCATCTCTGTTGTCAGCCGACAGAGGATTGATTCGAAGTTGAAAAGCGTCGTTTAAGGAGCCGACTTGCAAAAACGACTCCGTGTGTAAATAAATGAATGGAGCATCCAGGAGGATCAAAGGCGTAGCTACGAGATTTCCGAATCAATTTTTATCATCCAACGGCGAGGTCGGAGTCTACGAGATTCATTAGGGGGAGCATTTGTCCGCGGAGGAGCTCTTCATTGAAAGTCAGAGCAGGCAGCGTGGAAAATAAAGCCGACCGCGGCGCAAGATCCCAGGACTTTCGAACACGCTTTTTACCGCTCCCCCGTGCTTCCCGCTTCCGGCATCACGAACACCGCGCGGATTCTGCGATGAATTTTCACTTCCGGCCCGCTGAGGGCGGTTCAAAGGTCCCGCATCTGCTCGCCCCTGATTCCGTCGCTCTGTTCTCTGTCGTTTCGTGGAGAGGCGTCGCGACGCGGCCACTTGTTGCTGTACTTCAATCCGTCGACGCCGACGTCGACGTTCAACCCTTTTTTCTCTCTCTCGCGACCGTCCAGGGTTTTATTTCTCGAATCCCCTTTTTCCTGCTCCGGTCCATTCCCATTCTTGGATATCGAGCCATGGAAAACGCTTTTTCTTGGAGCTGCGGCGCAAAGATGAATGCTTATGTTTGTGGCCATTGAGAATTGATTGGCACTCGTTGTGTGATGTCTTTGGGAAATTGAATGCGGAATATTTCATGACGTGAATGGAAAAAGGTCATGTAGATCCGTTTGATTTCTCAAATTGTAGCTGCTATGGTTATTTTTTCAAGGATTATCTATATTGTTTGCGAGTATGTATTATCGTCTAATTTAAACGTCTTATCGTTCAAACGTCGCAATGTCTAATCTAGTCACCCGAACGTCTAACCGTATTACTGTCTAATACATTAATCCTTTAACTGTATGATTCTCTAATCGTCCAAACGTCTAACCATCTAATCGTTTAATCCTTCAAGCGTTTAGTAACTCGAACAAGTAATCGCCTAATCGTCCATCTAACTTGAAAATGAATTAAAAAATATATATATAACAGATACAAAATCTTCACTCACATAAGTGCCTCCTGCAAGTTTTCTATTTCTATTATTATTATTATTGACCAGTATTACCGATTATCACCGAGGAAGACGTCACGTATAGCTCTGAAAGTAAAACGAAAACCCTGCCCCTATCATCTGTGCCTCCCAACTCCGATGACTACGGAACCATGACTCTACACTGACTATGATCAGAAGAAAGGGGCCTCTTAACCTGTTGCTGAGCCCTGACTCGCAGTCAACAGTTTCCGTGGCGCAGCCCTCATTTCCTCGAGAAATTGAGAGGGAACATTGAGAATTATCAATCCACGGGCGCTGTGTGTGCACGATTACGAGCAACACCGGTCGTAGCCTAATGATGCTCGATGAATGGCATTTCTGCCGCTCATTGAGTACCCGCGCAGATGTTCCTCGAGAGAATTGAATATCGGAAACCCGTCGGCATCGGAGTGGGTATTTGCTTCCAGCAAATTGAAGACTAGTACGGCGAATAAATACGCGAAGCTCGCTGAACCGTATTCATCGTACGCGAATGGATCATGTTTTTCTTCATCGGGGAACGTTATTTTACTCCCGAGGAAATTTTCATAGGAATCAACGTTGCTTAACGAAAGTTCGCGAATGAAAATGTTCGTTGTCGATAAACATCGGTCCATTTTTTGCCTCCGTGGCTCGCGACAGATTCATTTTGGAACTAAATCAGATTGGTCGTCGTCAGTCGTGACATATGCATTCATTAGTCCAATATGAGCAATCAAATTTGCTAAGGATAGAATAGGGCGATCAGTATGAATTCAGTAATGGCGTATTATGATGAATCGACTAGAAATTCACTTATCTTAATAGCTGCTAAATTGAGCTATAACGTCAAACCGTGAGAATGGACGAATTTGAGTTAATCATCTGCAAATTACAGCAAGAATTTTCACGTCATCGAAGGGGAAAATATCCGTTCGAAATTTTGCAAAACTCACGTTAATATAAATTAAAATAAATCACAAGCTGAAGTTCCGAACTTTAATAGATTATTCTCCATTTTCTTTCAGTTTCTAAAGTGTACCTGTGTCGAAGGACGTTGAGGTGGAACCTTCCTTAAAACACGAGCTTGGTACGGATGGAAAAAATAAACGAAAACAGAATCGACGTTGAGAATGCGCTGGCGATCGTCGAAATCGTGGCGAAGCGACCACGCGTCGACGAGAGGGCCGCTCCGCATGTAACGATATTGCTGCCGCCCCGAAATCGATGGTAAAGCAATTTGCCGGGCGTTTACACGACATATTAATGCAATTTGCATGGCTTCGTGGTTCCGGTGGTTCCACACGCGAATCGATTCAGCCGATTTTGCGTGGCTCAGTTTTATCGCCTCTCCTCCGTAGGACCGCGATCGGTCCGGCCACGCTCCAACGCTCGCTGATCGATTATGTTCTTTGCCAGAGGCCTCGAAACGCATCAGAGCATCGGACGATATCTTCTGTTTCTCTTTTAACGCACTGGCCATAGGTAACATTCAAATTCTTTACTTGGAAAGACGTTTCATCGGTGTCTTCATATATCTGACTAAAAATAAATTTATATATGTTTCAGTTCCTCTTCGGATGTTTCATTAATTGCCATGAAATAGTTTATGAGCTTCTGTTGTATTCTATGTGAACTAATTATCGAAACTAGCCATTGGTATCTACGCTTTGTATACTTTAGAGGCTTCCTCCACTCGGAATAAATTGCAATTTAGGGAAACCTTGAAAATGCTTTGATTATTACTATTATTATTATTATTAGTATTATCTCTATTCTACTGAACTGTGCTTCTTAAATTATTTTCCCCAACATATTTGGGTATCCAGAAAAAAAGAGGTTTTATCCTCTTCGTTCCTCCTCAATGAATTATAAAAATATAGATATAGTTTCACCTACGCCTACTTGTCCTTATGGACAATCCCCTCCTGACAATATTCATCGAAACTGACACGCGGCGTTCCAATAAAGGAATGAAAATTTCCTGGCGGAATTTTTCACGCAAAAATTTGTCGATCGTTGGAAGTCATCGCGAAAAACGTAATTCGGTCGCTATAGTCGCTCAAACTTCCATAGAATCCGATTAAACACCGCGGCGCGATTAAACACTCTGCGCCAGCAAAAACAAAAGAGGCGTATTTGACGGGCACGGATTCCATTCGTTCAAATATTTGACGTTCCTTCGGATCTGTCTCGTTTCACTTGGGAATATTCAACGGACACCGTGTGCCTCGCGAAAATATTCCAGCGCGGCGTTATTTCGAAGTGGAAATCGTTCATTTTGTAAATCAACCCCTTGGTTGATCTTCGTAAACCTGAAGCATTAGGTTTGGATCACTCCTACAAAAGTTTGCCACTTACGGAGGTTCAGAAATCCGATCTTAGTAATTTAAATGGTTTTAATGGTGTGATCATTTATAAAAGTGTTTTGTTAAAGAATTATTTAAACATAGAACTTGATGGCCACCATTTTATTAATATTGGAGTTCTTCAGGTTTTTATGATTCATACAAAAACTATGCTTTTATAGAATAATATAGTCTGTATTTTCTGTTTTGAGTTGATTTCTTTCGATTTTCGCTGAATAGAATGAAGAAAAAGAGTGTTTAATGCTATCCAGTTTTAGACATTTCCAATTTATAATAGAATTGCCATCACTATAGTATCAGCTGATGCGCAAGGAATACATTGTTAACATGGAACGGAAAAGCTAAATTCCAATTAAATTCCAATTACCACACGAACTCTAGAATTATCCATTGGAACAAATCCTTACGTAGAAAATGAATAAAATAAACTGTCTATCAAAGAAATTTCTTACCATCTAAAAAAAGAGGCAAGAAATCAGCTTTAACATGTTGCTTCTCTCATTTTTATTCGATAACTCAATTCTTTTACGTTCAATAATAACCCAACCATACGTGTACACTGCACGACCACATTTTCCTCTTCATTACTTACCAGGATGCTGGGTACTCGTAAATTTTTAATGCTTTGTTCGCTGATTCGACTCAGGCGTGTCCGTGTTCTCGCGCGAGTGTTGACCGCGTGTTAATGCACGTTAAGGGGTTCGCGAACTCGACGATTACTTTGAAACTTTATTGCAAATAAACTGTCCACACCGGGCACAATTTATTTAAGAATACTTCTCGGTACTCGTTATTGCCGCCGCGCAGCGCCTTTAATTTTTAACAATCTCCCCTTGTCTTCTCTCAGAGGAAGAATTACGGAACGGTGAACAATTTGTTTGCTGTTCCGCGAAAATCTCCATCGAAAATAAAGCTTCGAATAATTTATTATACAATCGCATTTCGCGGTGCCGGTGCTAACCATTTAGTACTGAACTTTCTCGACAAAGTTATTAAAGAAAAATTATTTGCGGAGGAAAATAACGCAGCGAAACGTTATTGTGGCGAACGGTTATGTATGTAATTATTATTTTATATGACCAATTTGGATAATACAAATTTTTCTGGAAATTAGATCATTCATGTATTATTGTAAATTTAGCGTGGATTCCAATGCGATATTTCAAAAATTAGCGTCCAGTTCGGATAGGTCGATTCTCCTAGCTTAAAAAGAGTCTCCTTTTCAAATATAAATAAAATTGTATTATTTCTTTTACCAAAATTATTCTCCAAGGTTCTAATTAAAAACTTCATTCGTGCTTTTTTTCCTTCCTTTATTGAAGGATTAGGGGAATACCTAGGACCTCTGATACCATTTCGTTGCTTCAATGAGAGCCATTGAATAATTAACGACGCGCACTTTCGACACGATTGGAATTTTCCAGCGAATCATGCTATTTATTTCCTCTCTATTAGTCGCAATTCGCGCACCTAGCAGCGTTTAGCGAACACAAAAAACAGGTGATCATTAACTCGACTGCTAACGAAAGTGGAACTCCGCTCGCTTTAAACGCGCTTAATGACGCCCATACTTTTCCCGCTGAATTCAAGTGTGTTTTTAATGAGAGTTTTCAGCCGCGAAGCGTGTCTTTTAATTTTCAGTATGCACTCGGGCGCCATGAAAGCTCGCTGGGAATGTTATTATAACCAAAACTGGTCATAATCACCGGCTCGAACGTTTTCATTCCGCGGGAAGTGGACGGAAACGCGACGAGCACCCTTCGAAGGCAGTTTTAGTCGATCCCGAATTAAATTAGAACGATTTTGCCCCGCCATATTTTACAGATTAGTATTTTTCATCGTAACTCCGCTCGACTTTTCGATTCCATTTTGCACCTTCTACGCATACACGTTATCTATAAAACCTACGTTACTCGTTTCTAACAATATCTGCATAGGAAAATTGATAACACTTGATTTAAGAGAGGAGATTCGAGTAGAATCCCAAAAAACAAGTATTTATTGCGTCGATAATTACAAATAAAGAACGAAGAACCCTCTTAGCCAACTCACAAAACAATCATTCCTCCATCGAACGAACCCCATCTGCATTAACGCGATTTCAACATGAAATTCTCCAAGAGCCGCTGATATAACATCGTTCGGTGGGTGACGTGACTCAAATTTACAGCTGGTGCTCCTTTTTTAATACCCGTTCGGCCCGATATTACGCTGTTTTCACGATGACGAGGGGGGCCACGGTCTCGTGGAGGGGGGCGAGCTGTACGCGCCCGCGTCCTCGCTAAAATTAATTGCCCATAAAATGAAACGGCTATTTTTACGGTCCGGAGGATGTCCAATTACGGGGGCGGGAAGAGCGCCCCTGCGGATCTACGAGGGCGTTGCGTTTTTCGCAATTTCGTACTCAACGGCGGAGGATTGATTGCGCGCGCTAATGGAACGCGCGCGGTTCGTATCAGTGAAAAATTACGAACGAAAACGCCCGCCTAATCGTTGGGAACCCATCGACCACGCCGATCCTGACTGAGACCACGCGCAGATTTCAGGACTCGTGTTGTCACTAAAACTATTGACGAAATAACAGTAGTTTCTTTGAACCCAAACAAAGGAAAGGAGGAATGATAAGGAGAATTTTAACGAAGAAATTGTAGATACAGTAACACTCTACTACGATTAAATTAACACATTCGCGACCGGCAGATACTTTTCCAAATATCGACGATAATAATAAAATTCTGAAAGTCTGCATCGAAAAATTGTATCGTTAGGGCGAAGATAAAAATGACAAAATATGTTTCGAAATATTCAATGTTGTAAATATGTAATGTATAAAATAAAAATGATTTTTGTAATTTGTTCACAATCAGGAATAGAATTTGAAGTGATGTGAATTCGCTTCAGTTGTCGCGAATGTGTTAATAGCAGGATCGTTTTTTTCTTCCAACATCTGTAATTGCGAGAGTAGCTCCCATCAGTATTTTATTTATATGTAGGGAAAGATTGGGAGTTACGAAGCTGAGCTAGATAACAACTTTGTTAACTGTTAGAAGTTCTAAGAAGCGGAGGGGGCATCCTTACGCCTCTTAGAAAGGGAACGTGGCTGGGTGGCATCGGAGATGAAAAAGGGGAATAATGTAAACCACATGAGCAGCTAAAATCGCCCAGGGTGTGCACGCGTGAGATTCGAGCTGGATGATTAATCACCGTGACCACACGGTGGGTAGATACCGCTGCGAAAACATAATTCAGCCACAGTAGAAATCTTGTTAAACCCGACGAAATTATGATCCCCCGGGCTCATTCGGTATTCAACGCTCGCGGATGCCGCTCGGAGTTTTCGTTTACGGGTGACTTGTAAATCCTTCCATCGATATGTTACTCGAACGTCGTAGAATAAGAAGCAAGCTTCCCAAACGTCTATTTACGAAATTCCGATTCCTGGAGATAACGATCTCTCCCATAACATTCCCAGCGGCATTAGATTCTCTACGACTTGGATTCTTGTGTTGTTTATCGAATATTTATATTCTCTTCTAGAATTAACGTTGGATAAACAAAAATATGTAATTTATTTCCGACTATTCAGCAGTTTCTCTCGAACAAATGAAAGAAAATTTTTATGTAACATTTTGCAGAACTTCAAGATCGCGATAAAGACGCATACACACGAAGATAAACTGAACTCGAATAATGTGTAGATAAATCTAAAAATATTCTTTGAACAATGCCAAAAAGAGGTCTCCACAATTCAGGAGATTAAACCTCCCAAAAATGGAGGACGTAACGCGCGGTGTCCAAAAACGAATCGCGGAAGTTGAAAAGAAGCCCGGAAGCGTTCAAGCGAGGCTGCAAACCGTGAAAGATAAAAACGATGCCGCGGGGTGCGCTACATTTTCTCGAGTAGCGTCTCAAGATGGGTAGCGCTGGGATTTTCGTTCAATGTTTCCGCTCGATCGACAAGACGGGCTTCAAAGTGCTCCCACTGCATTGTAACGGCACGCCCGAACACTCTTCTATCTCGCTTCGTGAAACGACTATGCGCATGCAGCGACGTTGCGTGTCGCGGGCTCTCGAGGAATGCAGGCGTCGGTGCATCATCTAATCATCGCTAAAGCAACGATGCTCGCTGTCATGGATTAGCAGCACTTAAAGATTATCCTAGGGGTACAAGACGACGCAATATTTATACATTTTTTAACCATCTATTGGGACAGAGACAATTTACAGTAATGTAAACATTGAGCCATTTGATGAATGCAATTTTCCAGAATGGAATTATTGAATGCAATGCAAGGAAAATATAATAATTCGAATTTGAGGAATTTTAGACGTTTGACGCTGTTTGGAAGACCATCATTGATATAATCGACCACCATTTAAACACCTCCTCGGCATTGATGTGAACCGTATAATATTTGCCCCACACGTACAAAATCCACAACAACGGAAGAAAAAGAAATAAGATTCTTAATAAATAGAGAAATGTTGGAAGAGTGTTTGCAGACTCTTCTTGGCGCGAGAGATTCATGGAAGGAAACAATAGTGGGACCATGATTAGGCAACACTCTCTAACATGGAGCCACGCGTTGGTTGCTTGAAACGGGATAGAGAGAATAAATTGGCACGGGTTAACGCTATCTGTCTCATCCGGCGTACCTAGCCCCTCGACTGACCGACACCCCAGTTCGTGCATAAACTATTTGCCCGAGCTCTCAAAATTACCGAGTTAGCATTATACAGCCGCGAGAGATCCGTTTCGAACTTCAAACTAAAGCCTGCATCTCTGCAGATTGCGAATAACTGGCATCCAATGGAACGATGCGCCTAGCGAGCGTAGATAAGCCTTATTCGGTCCCATTCCCTCCTCGCTGCACGATTCTGCTGACTTTAATGAAGAATTTCCTTTACAAAGGGCGCGAAGTTCCCCTTTTTCTATATTGTTTTTCTTTTTGCTTCGAAAATTGTATCCATTTATTCATACATTGAAATATATAAGAATCTATATACTTGATAAATGAAGTATTAATCAACACAATTATTATAGAATATATAAGCTTCTTTTTGGCTACAAACGAAGTAATCCAATTTTCAAAAAAAGACCTTCGCGCCTCTTCATCTACTTCCCAGTACAATTTTTCCCTCGATCTTATTATGTAATATTTCTCCCTAATTGTATACTGTAATATTAATGAACACAATTGTACAAGAAAATAAAAAGTTCGTTTTATCCACAAATAGAGTTACACCACTTAAAAAAAAAGATCTTCGCGTCTGTACGCCTATTTCCCGGTACAATTTTTCCCTCAAAGTAATCATGGCGCCTCGAAAGTTCCTTTACTCTCCGAGCCAATAGCTTCATTTACTTAGATATTCACTAAACCCTCTCTCCTTCCTCTCATGCTTCTCGCTTCCCTCGTCTTCCTCGTTCTAGCAGAAAGGTACACGTTCTAAATTTCCAAGAGAGCACTCCGACGGCGGGCTCCTTTTGGCGCTCGCCCCTAAAACGCCCATAATATACGAACTTGGCCCATCCCCTCTCGCAATCCCCTGCCGCGCGACTACTCTATTGCCCGTGTTTCGAGCTCGGCGAGTAAGCTCGTCATATCGCCGCGAGTTCATCGAGCTTGTCAGCAGAGATGCACCCCTACGACCGACACTTATATGATGCTTTCAGGACGTTGCATAATCCCGAAGTAGGTCGTCGTTCCCTTTGCTTTCGGCTACGCCCGATGAAGCGGCCTGTTCGTTCGTCTAACGAGCAATTCTGCGGCAATAATATGCGCGGGGAATTGCGTGTTCCGTTTGTCGTCGAGAAACACGTTTCGGAGGGTAACGTCTAGGGTCAACAATGCTCGGTACGCTTAACCGCAGGCTTTGGGGACACTTTGTAGGACTACTTTCGCGTTTCAGTGGTTTCAAATGCTGTAAGTGAGATTATAGACTCACTGAAATTTTCAGAGACACACAAAGACTCGTTTAGATTTGCTGTGAGACACATTGGGAATTTACTCACAGCTGCTTAGACTTGCTGAGACTTGCTGAGACTCGCTGAGACTTGCTGAAATTTTCTAAGACGCACACAGACTCATTTAGATTTGCTGAGACGCATTGGGCTTATGGACAATTTACTCACAGTTGCTGAAAGTTGCTGAGACGTGCTAAAACTTACACACGAGGCGTTTAATCATCCACTTGGAAGGGAAATCCTTCCGTACTGATTGCTCTCGAAGCAAAACCCGATTGTCTTTTAGAAGTTAAAAGACGTGCGAAATAATCTTCTTTGCTGGGACTTGTAAGCACTCGAGAACTAAAGAGTCATTCCTAGGGAGCGATTGTAAGGAAGAAAGTTGTAAACGCTACTTACCAAGGTCTTTTCTTCTGAATCCCTTTATCTACCGAGCAAAATTGTAAATGTACTTACGATGAGACATGGCTGCGACGGCCCTCGGTACGGGAATACTTTGAGTGAGTTGTCGATTTGCTTACCTACAACAGAATAAAAAAAAAAGTCAGAAAAATTACAGTTTTGTTGAATGATATATCGTTACAAAAGTATCTAGCAGAGATTAAAATAGAATGTCGCCAAAATTTCTACGATCGTCATTTTAAAGTACTTTTTCCAATTGCAAATAACGACAAGAGTCTAAAACTCGCGCCCCTCTTCCACTGAATATTGATGGCAGAAACGAGAAAACGTTTGATTAATTAAGAAGGAGAAGAAGATAATTACTGAGAATAAAAATTAGGATGATAAAGACCTAACGAGACCGCCAATTAATTTTTGCCTCTCCGCTCGGTGTCCCGGCACCGACAACTAAATTATGCAACTGACCCCCCCCCCCCCCCCCCCCACGCCCTCATCATCATCATCGTCTTAATTTTTAGCGGTCTTCAAATCATGGGCCACGAAACACCCACGTAAAATGGTCGCGAGGAACCGTAATCAGCGTAAAACTCGTTCCTGGGGGATCCGAAAACCTCGCATTCCAGTGGCAAAAAATGGCATCGACCCATGCGGGAGTCGAGTCGTCGCATTCTTACCTCGGAGGACGCCCGTTTCCCAGGAGGCCGTGAATAAACAAACCGTAGACCAGCTCGGGACGTACGTGTCGGCCACTTCGGAGGCGTTTAGGGTCGATTAATACCCGGTTTAATTCGATCGAGGCGACAAGTATCCGCGACATCCTCGGTAGCCATTATTAATTACTAATTGGCCTTGGAGTAACGCGCGCGCGCCGGTTATAAGATGCAGCCAATGTCTCTCCCCCTCCCCATCCACATCCACGGGTTCGTATAATTAGCCGAGGAGGACCAGGCAGCTCGGCGAGGATCATTAGGGATTTATTTACAGCTCGTACAATGCCTCGCTGATCTTCGTCGCGATACCGGACGACCCTTTGCCCCCTCCGCCCTCGACGCTGCGGTATCCTCGTCGTTAATTCGAGGCAACGCCGTGCTCCCCCGTTACAGGAGCATATTTACGGACCTTAATCAAGCGTTCTGAGAAACAATGACATACAATGAGCCTCGCGAAGGGCCTTTTATTCGCGTGTGTATCCGTGATTGAATTTCTCGAGGGGGTTGCCACCAACCTGCCTGCCACCGAGCTCCCGGCTAACGGTGGTGCTGGCGCTTCGAGTGTCGAGTTACCAATGAAATTTGCTTGTCTCGCTTTCGACCGATGAATCGGTCTCTTGGCAGTGATCTGTGTATGGTTGAAAAAGGTGAAACTCACCGAACGACTTGATCGCGGGACTCTGAAGAACGTTCAGTGGATCGAAGAAGCATGAATTAAGTATCCTGTTGTAAATATATTTATCATCCACGTCCTATGTTTTGTAAGAGGCCACCGACTATCAAACAGGTCGCAACTGTTTGAACTACGCCGAAATGCGTTCGGCGAAACTGATGCGACGACGACTTGCGACGAGTTTCGACTTTTATGTATTCTTTACGTTTTATGTGTTTATATGTCGTGTGCCAAATACTTTAGTCAAAATAATAATACACGTTAATCTTATGTGCAATTTGTTTGAGTCCTATCTCACGCCTGCCTTCTTTCCCTGACACTTTACAGTTTCTTGAACGTAACATCATTCCAATTTTGGGAGCATCGAATTCTCGCTCATTAAAAATTCTGCGCCCCTTAAATTAAGAATTCACAGTCGCAAGCCGTGTCCCACGAGTTCCTAGGTCCACGTGGAGTTGTAAAGGGAGCAACCCAAACTACACCCAAGTAAACAGCACCGATCAGCCACAATACCCCAACAAATACGCAATAATACCGTAACCGCAATCGATACCACGATAATTCAACTGTAAATATGATATCGCGTCCTCGTTCCCGTTCCACGCCGCGGAAGCTGATGAAAATCAGAATTTCCCGCCGAAGTCCATATTATCCGTTTCTTAGGAAGATCTCGCTACGCGAATATCGAGTCAGCGGAGAACGAAAGGATGAAACGAACGAAGAGGAAGAGAAAAGAGAACGAGTCGGACGTTGAAAGAAGAGAGAGGGCCAGATATCACGTTGCCAGGGGCTTTCCTCGGCTTGCCTGGTATTCGTAGCATGTCTGATTGTCTGCTTTTCTAGCATCATCCAGAGCCGACCCTTTGCTCTGGCTAGTCAGACGACAGACGACGGGGAAGCCAGAAAGACTGCAAAGTACCCGCGCACTTCAGCCCCCGGAGGACGCCGTGGCGTCTCTCTGATGAGTGTCTCGCTTCTATAATGGACGCGATGCAGCCTTTGGTCGTCCGCGAGCCGGATGCGAATTCAACAAATAATTGGCTCTGTTACGTGGAAGTAAGAACGCGAATCCTCGCTGAGCGACGTGGAGAAGGGCCCATCCCCGGCGTTGGGGATGGCAAGCTTTGCCCGTTAAGCATATTTAAGCTGGGCGGCCATTTCGGTTATGAGACTCGGAGAGAAAGAACTCGTCGACGGTACGGTTAACTCGATTAGTCGAGGATCTGATGATATTCCAGACATTCTGCTAATAGATTTTTGTCTAAGGGGTTGTTACGATTTGTGTTTGGTGCTGCGAGAATGATTTTACGAACCAATGGAGGAGATAGATGATACGTAAGTAGATAGATAGATCACGTCCTAGTGATAATTTTCAAATAGATTGACGATGGTTCTTGTGATCGAGTATAAAATAATTTTTGGAAAAAAAAATATAACCGACTTCGTAAAAATATTAAAATTGTACTAAAAAGTATGAAATAATTTCTATTTCATTTATATTAAATGATATTGAATAATATATTAAATTTCTATTTCATTTATATTAAATCATGTTAAATAACCTTTTCGTAGTCCGCGCAAAATTAAAAATTACTTACATTCAAAATGACCAAACTTGGTTTAACTTTCTGCCCTCGTCTACTCGCCTACCTTTACACCCTAAACACTTCAAATATATAAATATCTTATAAAAGCACAGTGAACTACCTAACAGTCCGTCATCTGATGCTTTATTAGCATCTAAAGTAATCAAAGGCAGCCCCCTATCCACATATTTTATTCCACTCAGAAGGGTCTGAATCTTTAAAATATTCCAACCACCCTAACAAAAAGGAACACCTCATCTCTACACCTTCCAAAAATCACCCACCCACCGAATGTCTTCATCCCTATCAAAACAGAACTTAACTTCATTCTAAGGATCTGAATCTTTAAAATATCCCAACCACCCTAACATAAACGAACACCTCATCTCTACACCTTCCAAAAATCCCCCACTCAACAAATATCTCCATCTCTATTCAAGCAGAACCTAGCTTCATACCGTCCAAACACCATCCCTCGCGGTTTCCTTTTAATCACAATTTCCTTCACCGCCAATAATCCCCACGCGATGTTCCCAGGACCGTCGTCGAAATTTCCACGCGTTAAATCCGTCCTGGCGTCGACACCGGTCAGAATTAGGCGTTAAGTCACCCTCGATATATTTCCTTAGGTATCGGGTTGTATCGGGCGGACAAACGCAAGGGACCGAAGAAAGCTGGTCCGATAGCGAGAGCTCCCGCCGATCGGACGGCGGTTTCTCTTCGGCCGCGTGGGTACGTCTATAAACCACGAGCTGGCTTAACGAACGACTTGATGAAAGTTTCAGGGGCCCGTGAAATCCACGGAGACCGGTGCATCTGTGCCTTCCCGGGGTTTAAGCTTAAACTATAAGGGTTTACGTAATGTGGTTTAATGCGGTATCCTTGTCCTCCGCGGTGTAGACACATATACCGGAGAAGTTCCAGCCTAGTTTCAACCGGTCGCCAGAGCGAGGATGGTTTAGTGGAAATCGATCCCCCTTCGAGAGGATTACCGCGGATCTGGACCCGTAGAAACGGGCTGTTCGCGCTGGTAGACAAATTAAGCGATTACTTTGCGCCCCGAGCCGCGAAATTTTGCACCAGATCAGCTGTTTGTTGTCGTTTGCTTTGCTTTCGGGAGCTGCAAATTGCGGTCCTAAAATTTTTCCAAAGTTTGCGTTGTGGTGTAACATTTTTCCTGTTGAATTGAGGTTAGGTGCTGCGTTCTCTAGTTGCCTTGGTTAGGTCTAGGGTTGAAATCTATTTTCTTTGGTTAGGTCTACGTTTGGAATACATCTGCCTTGGTTAGGTTTAGAGTTGGAATCTATCTGCATTGGTTAGGTCTAGGGTTGGAATGAATTTTCCTTGGCTCGTACAGTTGGAAGTTCGAAATAATCCCCGAAATAATAACCCGATAGCAAATAAATTCCCAAGTGAAGAAGAAAGTATTTAAATAAGAACGTGAGTTCTCCATGCTCACGTTATACTCTCAAAGATTTAAGATACCAAAGTTTAACCTTTAAATATCCTAGGTACTACCCTGCCATTTACTTGATTCGTCCCCTTAGTCAACGGAGAACAGTGAAAAGTAATAAGCGAGATGAAAATATCGCCTCTCGGATTGGCGTCGAGCAGTAAAGATAAATTGCGTCCAAATTCTTCGAGCCACCATAAAATCGGGGTACCGTTTCCCTCGGTTTTATGGATTCCTCATTTTTCATTTTATTTCGATGTCTCTCACCGGGCGCAGGATTAAGTTCGAGAGAAAATATGATTCGTCGAGCCAGTGTCCCTTTTCGTCGTCGCGTTTTGACGCGCGAGGCTTCGGTCTACAGACCACTTCCCGGAAGAGCGAAGTTTATAGGGAATCGATCCGACGGCGGAGAATTCCAGTACGTAAACCAGGAATCATAAAACAGTCGACAGTCTTGTGTAACAGTTGGATGAAAAACGATTCGCGTACGAGTTACGAGAGCTCTATGAGATCTTTTCTCGACTCCTTTTTGAGCGAGCTTGCATAAACGGGATCGACGCGTCGCGAATAAAATCTCGTCAAACAGAGACAGGATCCTTACTTAGCTCAAGAATGCGAGAGTGACATTTTTCACACCGGTGGATACCGGAGTATTCGATGCTATAAATAATATTCGAATGCTACGAATAACGTACGAATAAATTTAAGATGCTGCGAACAATATTAGAATTATTGTAACAGCGGTAGCGTCTCTGTGACTGTCGCGGCTAATTATGCCTCGCTGGTTTCCACTGTTTCTCACTTTCGGCTGCGACGCGCTCTTATCTCAAACGATTCCGTCTATACCACCACAGATGCAAAGAAGACTCCACATGAGTGTACTCAGAACCGAGCCAACCAGAGAAAGATAACAGCACTCAGTTCCTATAGCAGCTTGAACCCCTCAGTGCCGGGTATGCGACAGTTAGAGAGTCACCACAATTTTCCAGAGAGCTGGAGAGATCACAAGTACCTAGACAGGGTTGACTAATTTTTCTTTATCGACAGGCTTTTTGTTAGATTTTTTTTTTAACTTGATGGTCCTAGCTGACATATCTCTCATCAGTATAAGTGTTGGGAAGAGCTAAACAAGAACTGAGATTTGTAGAATAGTTAGTCAAGAAGACCAAAGGAATCATTAATAATTTATTACTGCTTGCAATATGGTACTCTAACAAACAGTATTAATGAATCCTTGCTCTAAGCATTCCGCACATTAACACTAAACCTAAATTCAATTGGATCTATTTTTACCATGATTTGACTGGTCGTGGTAGGTTTAGTGTTAATATTGATATTTTCCTAACAGAGTTCTTATTACTTCTTTTGTTCTATATTATAAACTCCATCGTGTACTCTGCCTAGAATAACATCATCTAACAACCACCTAATGATCTCTACAGAAATACGTACTCCAAACAACACATCGCAAAACCAGCAACCTAAAAGACTCAACAACCATCCCTCCGCAAGATATTTTCACTAAATTTGCAGTTCGTCTTTTCGTCAGTCCCTACAAAAACTCCAGAGGATTCAATTTCCCAGCCTTTCTAATACTAAGCTTTCACGTCACGTGCTCCGATCCTGCGTCACGGAATTCCTGTTGTTCCTGTTAATGTGCAGCACGTCGATACCGCCTTCGCTCCATTCCCCCGGCGGGACGACTTTAAGCCAGGCTCGCAAACCCTTCCGGAAAGTGATTCAATGCGGTGTCCTTGTCGCCTTCATCATGGATACATTCGAGCGAAGTTCCTGGATAGTTTCAGCGCCCGGTTGGCCCCTAAGAGGGAAAAGTAGATTTACAGGGAATCAACCGAGCGAAGTGGATTATCCGTTCGCCGACAACGAAACCCTGCACACGGAGACGGGCAGGAATTCTATTCGAAGAATAGATTAGCCGTTCATCGTACAACTGGCGCAATTTCGTCTTTCTCTCTTTGCCTTTTATTGGGTTACTATATCGCATTTCAACATTTCTATTTATTGTATTTACTAAACGAGAGAGTAACCTCTGAGTTGGTTTGAACCGATTTTATCGTTTGTGAATGACGAAATTAACCCTGTATGGGTTCAATTTTTTTACAGATAATTTGCAAGGCATTTACTTTGATGTTTCAGGTTGATGGTGTGCCAATTGTCATAAATATTGTTATTGGTTGTCTCAGAGACAATCTCGATCGTCTTGAATGAATCATCTTGTGAAAAAAAATGATTTGCTAGAAAATCTATATATCAGCATGTAACTTGAAGGTTACATGGTCTCATAGAGGGTTAATTCAGAAAAGAAATATTTCGAATACACAGAACCAATTCTACAAAGTATGGACCATTCTGTTCATTTCTGGGAGCAGTGTTTGGAGCACGTTTGTATCAGCGCAGCGTTTTGCGTTGTTTCAGGGCAGTTTTTTCACGTCCGATGGATCATAAATTGGGTATCGAGAGTGTAGGGTAGAGCATGGAAATAAAATGAATCCAGTGTGCGATGCGTCATGCGCGAAGTCAGATTTCCTGTAATTAGCGAACATTTAACTCGTCGCCGCACGTGGCTGATTCATTCGGACTCTGACATCGAAAGGACTGACTGCGAACTATGATTTATCTATGATAGTGCTTCTCACACTTTCGGTATGTTTAAAAGCTATTTCATCAAAAAATGTGTATAGTTGATATTGAGGAAAAATTATTTTAATTTAAATTATTAATAAGTTCGCTCCCAAAGCAGTGCGCAAAAATGAATAAAAGCCTTGGAACTTTTAAATTCTGTTTAACAATAAATGAATTCTCTTATGGAATTTTATGGTGAACGAGGTGTGTGCTGGTATTGGGAATATCCTTCCATCGACTATAGGTGTACTAGACGAGAGGATAGATACGGTAGATAGCTAGCTTGATGAATATGTATCCCATTGAGATCGGGGGATGATGTAATTGGGATTAAACGTGTACATAATTTGATGATTAGGTGTCCAATTAGCACCAGGTGTGGAGGAAACTCGATTTACGTACATAATTTAATGATTATGTATGTACGTCACTTTGAGGTTATATGTTTAGCACTGCAACAATACTAATGAATAAACCCTAACGCACTTGCAAACTTTGAATTGCTATCATTAGACAAACTTACAGAATGACAATTACACTTTACAATTCGGGAATGCAAAAAGATTAGATCGTTTAGAAATCTCATTACATCTCATGAATCTTATCGAATCACTTTTTTAATTTTGCTTCCTCAATTTCTTAACTGTACTTTCCTAATACTGTAATAGCATTTGAACTCTTTCAGTTGTTGGCTCCAAGCCAAACAGACGCGTTGCATTAAGTGAAATGACACTCCATATTACGAGCACCATTGAGCTAACAAGGATCTTTTGTACTTTTATTCAATTTTGATGAGATTCGGGGCAACTCCGCCTCCCATCTTCCGACTGCACGTAAAATTTCATTCCTCCCATCTGTGAAACGAGCTTCCGGGACAAATAATACAATTTTCTCAGTCCCTCGAGCGCAATATATTATTCATTGATATTATTAAAAGTTTTAAGTACATTAAGGTTTTTGACCTCAACAGTAGACGTGATGAATAATAAATTACCATCTACAGAGAAAAGTGGAGCAATAAACAAAACAATTGCTTAAAAATATCTGATACTGATAATAACAATCTAATAGATAGTAGAAATTCCGCCCTTTAATTTGGAATTTGTTTGAACCGAATCCGTCGATTCCACGCTGAGCTACGACCGTTCAAATTTTCGTATTTAATAGACGCTTTAATAGTAATATGAATGATTGACAGACGCAGTGACCTATATACAGCGTTCTTGCAAGGCCGTTCCAATTCCGAGAAATACTAGTAAACATTGTAGTATTTCCTGGAAGTAAAACCCCTTTAAGTTCTCTAGAAGTGATACAAGTCTATCTTTTTTTTCCTTTTGATCGATTTCGATGAAATTTGGTATACAGAGGTTTTTGGGGTCGCTGATTTTCAAATCTGAACTAAAAATTTGAAAATTCAAAATGGCGGGAGTTCAAAAGAAAGTTCGTCTTTAATCTGTGATTAGAAGATGTACAACCATCAGTTTGATTCTCCAAACATGAATACTATGAAGTAGGAAGCTTCCCTTATGAGAAGAAGTTTTCCCCCAATTTTTATTGCACTGCCCGGCTAGATCTCATTCAACAACGATGGTTCGGAATCTGACGATGGAACTAACCGCGAACTTTCACTTACAGCCAAACTATACTTTCACTTGGTACTATTGCAATCTCCGGGATGTAGCTCAAAGACTTGGTTGTTCGCATCGTCGCGAACACTTCCCCCCGAAGGAAAGTTCTGGAATAGTTTCGGACGGGGAAGCGAAGTTGCTTCGCGGGAAATCGATTCACCAAACTAGATTATCGTTTGGGAAGAAAACGAGGAATCGAAGTTTCTGCTCGTGTCACGTGGTGATCAACGACGCTCTGGAATTCCATTTTCTCTGTCAATTGCTAACAAAGCGAGACCGACGTGTTACTTGTAAAAATTTAATGAAATCCGTTAGTGGAACGTCGGTGGCTAGTGGAATTCGTGTAATAAAATATTTCGAATCCCTGGAACAGCTTTTAGAAGCAGTTTTTTCAGGAATTGTCACACGAATCGATAAACGAGAGATATTTCAGGTAGGTCTTGTCACGAGATATAATAAAATTTACACTGTTGGTTCAGCAGGATATGTCATAGGCGTAAAGATCGCAATTTTCTTGACATAATATTCATGCCTCGCCAATGAAATACTTCTTTTTTTTTTAAGTCAGATGTGCTAAATAATAAAGAGCCATTTACAAAGAAAAATGTGCTCTCTCCCGAACGATATTTAAATTAAAAGAATTAATAATGAAATAATTGTGGAAAATGTCTTTTAATCCAAATAACCGCGATTCGATGATCATCGTCAGCTGGTGGTCATTTCGGAACGGCTCAATCGAAACGGAATACTTAATGGCGGTGGCGAAGCTCGAAATAGCCGCGCAGAACGGTTTAAAATAATTCAATTAACCTATACGCGTGGTCTGAAGCGTTACAGAACGTGCAAATATTGATTTTCGACAAGCAAAAACGATGCTGCGGCGGCCCAGTCATTGAACGGACATCATTTTATATACCCGATGGCCCGTCCTACGGCAGACGGTCATTACCGCCATTATCGTAACGGCGCTGGCCAGGCCTGACGTCATTATCGTCGTCGATATTAATAAAGGTAACATTAGTGTACAATTACCGGCGTTTCTGCGGTAAAATAACGCTTGCGGACGATATCGCAACGACGTGGACGACCATCAGCC
This sequence comes from Hylaeus anthracinus, assembly GCF_026225885.1. NCBI lineage: Eukaryota > Metazoa > Arthropoda > Insecta > Hymenoptera > Colletidae > Hylaeus > Hylaeus anthracinus. The sequence continues at coordinate 14,076,919 of NW_026534344.1, read as the reverse complement.
TCTTTGTGCACCGCGCCATTGTGATTAGTGTCGGTCAGAGATGCGTCATAACTCTTACCCGAGTGCAAATTTCAAGTAAATTTCGATTCCATAAAGATTACAATTTAAATTGTAAAATGAAGTTACGGTTCAATGAACGATCCACCAAGGAATACACGTTTATGAGAACAATTGTTTAATCGAATGAATGTTACTGCTCTGTGCAGTGATTTCTGGGGATAACTATTTAATGAAATTTCAAAATTATCAATTTTTATTAAACTGAAGGTTAGATATTTAAATTCTTTATGTAATAGTCGCTGTGGAGATTTCTATTTTACTTGATGTATCAATGTACTATGCAGAGATAAAACGGTGGATAGCAGACCTGATTGGTAACTCTCTTAGTATAACTTCCTTGAGTGCACCATAGAATTCTACATTATAATTTAAACTATACTTTAGAATTCTACGGTACAATCTAGAAGATTGTACTCTCACCAATCAGACCCACTGGTCAACATCCCATCTCCCCACAGTACATTACATGCATCACTTGACAGTACACATTTTCATTACTTAACTTGCACGAACACCCACAATCTCCATCACCTCGACTCCGTAAATTCTAATGGGAACACTACAAAATTCATCTACTGTCCCATCTGCATAATCTACGCCAGCAATTCGACCCGTTCAATCGTAACCATTTTAATTTCATCATCGACGAGTACGGTTCCCTTGAAATATTCAAGACTGCTCCTATTTCGTGATTAGAGCGTGACATTCCTCCCAGGAATGGATGAAAAACGCTGCCCCTCGCTTTTTGTCTCCACTTATTTCCAAACTGTTCCCGGTTTTATCAGCGCCGCGCGTCCCGGGGAGTTTTTGCGCCTCTGTTTAACGTCGCAGAATGTTAAGACCCCCTTTCTTCCCTTCGGGCGAACCTCTGCCCGGACTTATCGTCGACTCCAAGGGGCCAGGAGAGAAAAAGGTAGCGGGAGCGGGAGGGAGAGGCTTACTTCTTCGACGGAGAAAGAACGTGACGCGAGATTACGACTCGCTTATTACGCTTATTAAACCATGACGGTTTCGCTGGCAGCCGGACGGCTCGCGGGCGAACTTTTAAGGGTCCAATTAAAAAAATTTTATCTCGACGCGGCTTTAATTTCGTTCGGTCGCCTCCTGCGCGAGGCGAGTGCATTTTAATCCGAAGACGGCCGACTTCCAGCATCTTCTTTGAGCATCGAGCCAGTTTACGCCTCTTCTTCCCTTTTTCCCTCGGTGGTCCTTAATAATGAGAAATTTCGCGTGAGGTACGAGACGGGACACCCGAGAGGGCTCCTTCGCGGAGCGAAAGTTGCGAAATCGTGGCTGGGAATAATAACGATAAAAAGAAATTAATTGGGACGACGCGTCGTATTGCTTCGGGATCGTTCCGGGTATTGCTGCGAAATTGGTGGGAAAGAAGAAATTATGGGGCTTGACAGGAAATGCGAGAAATAAAATGGCGTTTTACGAAGAAAAGCTTCGAAAATTAAACGTACTTTTCCTTTACTTTATTATATAATTATACTGCATATAGAAACTGAATATAAAGAAGCTGAGATTTCGTTTTATTGTTTCTGTATTAAAACAGCCAGAGAAAAAGTTCACTCCACATTTTTATGAGAAATTCAATTCTCTTTATGATTAATTTGGAATGCTTTTTGAAATGTTTGCATATAACGATATAAATGCGTATTTATTTGTGGCCTGTTTGCCTATTACGTTTGTTGGTTAGAAAAAACAATATAGGGATGCGTTCGTTTGTTCGCTATATTGAATTTTCCCCCGCGGTATCTTCTTAGCTCGTTGGTGCAAGCCTTTGTTGAACGAGAAAAAATCAACGATAACGATAATGGACTTTGAAAATTTTAATTAATCCTCTACCCTCTTCTTTTTCTTTCCATTGCAAGCATATCGCGATAAAAGGAACGGAAGAAGGCATCGGAACAGGAAAATACCTTTAAAGTTGCTATTATCGCTAAGATAAGATGTTAAAATAAAAGGTGCCTGCTTATTGCATTATACAATGAAATTGATTGCAATGGTTATGGCATAATTGCAAGTATCTAATATCGTAATCATGTAAGAATCAAATTAAATACGCATTTTACTCTACGATGTTACAAAATCTAGTATAAATATACAATAAATTTCCAGAACGAAACAATTTAAAAACGAATCTACAAACTCGACGAAATAAATGAAACTGCGTAAAGTTTACTTATCCAAGATACCGAAATTAAATTTCAACTCAGATGTATTTTTCAAATGAAAGACTAACAAACCAACCTATTACAACCTCCAAAAAATTAATTCAAACTATTCCTAAAGGACTCGCGCGGAAACGAAGTTAAAATGAAAAAAATACAAGTTGATCAGTATCAAGGTAATGAAACTCCCCCCTGAAGAACGTTCGAGGATACTTTTCTTCGGTGGCGTGGGAGGAAACTTCGCGAAACAAGAAACGGAAAGACGTGGGAGTAATGTGTAGTTTGAATTACAGCGCAACGAAAGGTATTGACATTCGATTGTAGAACATGATCTCGACTATTCTCGTAAATTTAATCACCGCTAAACCCCATCGATATTTAATTTTCTATTCCATGGCGTACTGGAATACCACTTACTGGCTGTCTTCCTGTATACACCAGTTCTGTCTCGAAACACTAGAGTCTGGGCTTTCTCTCATTCGCCTGCAGAGGGAGCCTGTTAGCGAAGAATAAAGCTTTCTAATCACTTTTTCTCATTGCTCCGTTTTCTCTGTGTTATTTTGCTTTCTGTTTCCCATTCAACGCGGAAGGTGTGAAGTCGTGTAACTTGATTGTAATACCTAATGTACCAGTCTTACAAATCAAGGAGAAAAATACATTAAACGGTGATCTTTTATAGTAAGTTCGAGATGCAATTAAAATAAATAGCTCCGAATTAATTAAGCATTTTTAACATATACAATAAAATTTACTATTCGCTTAAATAATAATTAGAGTCACGGTTTAGAATAAGTATTACTTGAATACTGTGACTTTTTCATAAATTTTTTGGTGACTATTTCATAAATTTTCTCAAATTTGTGTAGCCTTCAATCTCTTTTAAAAAATCCGGTAATCTCTATATCTCGGGTACCTCGGGATTGCTAAACCCGTACTGTAGCTACAATCAAACATAGCTACAGCCCCTGAGGGTTATTTAAAAAGTGCGAGGTACTTTTTAAAAAATTTCAAATTCGTTTCCAAAATTTTACCATGACCTCAAAAATATCTTTCGTGTAATTTTATGATTACAGCTACATAGTACCACAGGTACACAGAACGATGACAGTTGCCATTCGAAATATTTTGCGAGTTCACGAGGACTATATTAAAATATAAAATTCAAGGGTAGTATTGAGCCATAAAATTGATATTTCTTCCTGATAGTCCTTCAGCGTTATCGCGGCAAGTTCTTGACCTCCCCGGGTACTTCTGCGACAGCCAAATTCGATGTACCGGATAAAGGAATATATAGCAATTTCCCCGATTCTCATTTCGAGGCCCCGGTCGAGATTTCGCGTAAAACATATCGCAATATCCAGCCCGGAACACGAGGGGCACGGCGAGGGGGTCAAAGGATGATTCAGTCAAGATAGGAGACCTCGAGCGGAAAGGAATCCGAACGAGGCGGGTAGAGACAGAAGGAGAAAGGAAACGCCGGTGGGAACGAAATGAAAAAGACGCGAAAAAGAAACGACCGAAACCGGGAGAAGGGATACGGGGGTGGAAGAGAGATAGGATGAGACGCGACGAAGGAGGAGAGAGTTGGATAGGGTTAGAGAGAAAAGGGGACGGAAGGAATAAATTCTCTTACGTCGGAGAGTCCTTGCGCCATCTCGCAAATAGGCCATAGAGTCAGAGTGGTTCGGTATAGGCGCCGTGGGACTTCCTTGCACTTTCTTAGCCCCTGAACGTCAAACCGGAGCAGATCCCTCGTCCCACCCCCTCGCCCGTCCATGTTTATTTACTTTTATCCAAAATCGATGCGGGCCAACGGACCTCTACATCGTATCGGGCGAACTGTCCCACCTTGTTTTGTCCTGGTGGCTGTGGTAATGTTCCCTCGTTCACGGAACCGACGCTCAGTCTCTCGGGAGGAACTCCAACAGCCTCTCAGGGACCTCGAGAAATCCCGTATTGAGACGAATCGTCCTAAGGAGCCAAAGGTTCAATCCCAATGCGCATCCTATGCTCCCGCAATCTCGACCGAAGAATTAATTCGACGCCTCGACAACGATCGCAATCTGGTCAAAGGAAAGTTGGTCGGAGCCTCGAGCAACGAAAATTATGGCGCGACGTTCTACGTTTGCGAGAGGATTCATTAGTAAGGCTTTTCCAGCAGATCCTCTTACAGGAGGCAGCCCCCGATTGAGAGACGTGTCTAAGGCGAGATCCTTGGGAAAGTCCTGGTAATAAGTCCTTCAGAGGGTCTGCGACGAAATGGCACGATTTTTGATGCTGGAAAAACCGACGGACTTCGAGCTTTCTTTGTTCGATTTGGAAAGGTGGAGACAGCCATGCATGCTAATTGATTTTAAAGTGACGAGTTCACTGATAGTGAATTGAAACTTTCAGTTATAGAGAAGCATGGATATCTTGTAGGATAGTTTGTGAAATTGTCCTGCTAGTCAGTGTGGTAACTAAGAAGACGTTCGGTTTGTTGCTGATACAACCAGACGTGGTAACTAGTTATCCTTCGAAAGAGAACCTTACTGTCATTGGACACCTCAAGTTCTCTGGTAGGTACTGCGTTGAGGGATTAAATTATGAAGAAAATCAGATAGATTCTTGTCAACTACTGTGCAGAGACGAGTAGACGAGAAGACATAATCTTCGTCATTGTACTACAGAATTCTTCAGAAGTATTGCCATTCGCAGAAACAACGTTACATTCTTTCTACCTATATTCTTCAAGCAACGCGACTATTCGCTCCATACATCCAACCTCACCCAGCTAACCTCACTTAGAAAAACAATGTAACCTATCCCAATGTAACGCATCCTCACCTGCAAAGACATTTTCACCGTGAACAGGAGCCTCATCCCGATCGATCATCCATGATATCACTTAACTTTGAAGATTTATCTTCCAGCATGGCCTGAGACGATCGTCGTTCCAGCGTGAAGCGCAGCCAGCGGCGAACTCCGTAGCGAATTCTGGACGGCATATGGTGGATTGACGCGGTGATTTACAAAAAACGTTTTGCCGTCACGTCACCGCTGTCTGGCCGAGCGACTCACGGGGGAATAACGCTGCTCGCCGTTGTCCACGCGGAAGACGCGGATGTTTTTCATGTTCGCGCAACTTGTACAACGTACCGAGCCTAAATCTAAGTCGGCGACGTTGCTTCTTGTTCGTGCAGCGGTGGATACCTCGGGTCGACACATCGCGACTGGGTGGTCCTCTCGTGAAACGGGCCCCAAAGAACGTCCACTCGAGCTCGGGACTACGAGTGTCGACTCTCGTTGGCGCGACAAACGAGCTCCGTTTAGCTGGAGAACCGTTACTGGCGAGCACTCTATCGCGCGAATTTTATTTTATTCTGTCGGAATTGTAGAAGTAAATATTTTTTCTCTGATGTCATTTTTGGAAGATTTATTAGAGATCTATGATTGCCTTCTGAGGTAATCGATAAAAGAAAGTTAGAGAATTATTGTAAACTTGGTTGGTTACGATAGCCTCTGCGGACCTTTGCAGGTCTCGAGACGTTCATATAAGTTCAGGATATGAGTATCAAGAGATCCCTGAAGTTCAAACTTGCAGTTTCTATGATCTCGAAAATAGGCAGATCTTGATAAAAATAATAGCCATGACTCTACTAGTTACGAAGTTATTACTAAATTTAAATACTTTATCCTTAGCACTCCGCGAAAGTTTGAAAATTGAGTGGGAAGGTTAAAATATGAATGACAAAGTTAGACTCAACCAGAGTTAGCGTTGAAAATTATTTATGTTTATGAAATACTACAGCGGTAAGGAATATAGTAAGTAACACGAATAATCTGATACGTATAGAAAATTAACGGGAGCAGCTAATGGAGAAACTAGAACCCGATGAGAAAACAGTGGGGAGAGAACAGTGATTGTGAACTTGGCTATCAGCGTCCCCCAATCATGTACAATGTTGTAAATAGTACCACCGAGCAGGAAAGCAAATTAATTCGTTCCTCGAAGCTCGAACTCCTGCGAGGCACATGCTTCCTTTCTGTTTGTCTTTCACGATGCGGCCAGACCTGTCACGACCGAAAGTATTCTGCCCGGCGGGTTCGATAATCGATCGTAAAAACAGCTGCAGGATCGATCGACCCATCGCGTGTTAGGAGAAAGTTAACTCGATCGGTCTTTCGACCGTTCCACGGAGTTTAAACTGCTGTCTGCCAGATGAGCCTCGAAATGCGTATAATCTGATAACAGTGTAGCTGAAATTGGGAGCAATCATTTCACCTCATTGCTGCACGTGTCAGAAGATCGATACCAAAGTATCCTCCTTGCATGACTATTAGCAAGCCTCCTCATGTGTGCCTCCTAATCTGGTTTCAATGAACTGGATCCTTTATTCCAAATTTTGCCTTTATATTAGTTTACGTGTATTATAGTCTATTGTTTTTTTGTAAGTGTGTTGAAAGAGGATATTATGAAGAGATCAGGATCCAAGTAGTCAACTCTGGGACTTGGAATAAACTAAACATTAGTCAACCACTTCTTCAAGTACCAGTTAGGCTTTCAAGACACTGCCTAAATCATTCAAGTTCTTCAGTGATCCTCAATATCGATCACTTAACCCTTCAGGTATGTTAGAATGTTTAATCTATGGATGAGCATGATTTGAAGTCGTCGTGCTGTCTCTCGTTAGTCCTCTTACCAGAAAGCATCGTCTCCTCCATTTCATGGCCAGATCCTCTAGTACCTTTCTCCTTCAGGACAGTCTTTTCTTCCTCCAGGACAATATCTTCATTCTCTCTAAATATATTCAAGCCTACTCCTAACAATAACACCAGACGTGACTTTGCGTCACCGGACCATTCGCCGCGAGGGTGTGCGACGTATGCCACGAACCCATTCAGTCCCCGACTAATCCGAGAACCTTTAGAAAGCGAAATAGCGTTGGGCTATCTGCCTTCAAAGGGTCCTCAAAATACATTGACGTCGAGACATCCTTGGACTTTTCCTCGCGCAAGTCGAGCATCCTTTCATCAAAAAGACATGGGGACCCATCTTCAACTATAGGACAATGCTTTTCACGAACTCTATCATACCTTCATCGAGTCTCCTGACATCGTTGGATTCTGAGAAGAATGTGAGGATCACCGAATGTCTCTGACATACTTACAGGAGACCATTGACACATTTGTGATAGAATGAGAAGAATGGGTTGAATCTAACATAGTCCTCAAATGCAATGTTCTTAAGGATGATATAGGACACGGAAAGGTACAAGTTTATAGGCGATTTAGTGCCAGGGTCTCTCCAAGGTCAGGTTAAGTAGTCCTAGGAGTTTCAATCGGTGTTTCTGTACAGTAGTAAATTAATTTTGATCTCCCTGTGTCCTTTCACAAATGCATCCCTCCGTACCTCGCCATCCCCTCGTCCCAACACAGTTCCCAACCGCATCGAACATCGAACAAAAGCTCGAGGAGCGAACCCTCGTGAATGGCGGCGCGCGGAAAGGCCCACGGCCGCGAAAACGTAACGCGGGCTATCAGCGGCATCCCGACGGAAAGATCCAGCGATAAACGAAGAGGGATATGCAGGGCAGCAGCGTGCTGGCTATCGCGATCGCCGCGAAATCCGCCAACGCTTGGGCGGCGGCACGTAACTCCGCCGGTGGGACGGTGTCGCGCGTTATACCGGCAACCGTTGCACCGCATGCAGTATGCAAATGTCGTCGGGCGGCCCCTGAAAGAGGAAGAACGTCCGGCGGATCGCGTGACGACGCGGCACGAGCTGGAAATTATCCCATCTTCGCGTGGTTCGCACGCCATCGTAGACCGCCAGGTGTGTTCAGCGACTAGCGGGAGGTCGCAGATGGAGATCGCCGACCCGCTGGGGTTTGTAAAAGGGATGATTGGAGACATGGACGACAAGGGGAGGATCTTGGACGGGGAGATTTTTGGGATCTTATTGTCGGATGGCTAGTAGATGATACCTTCTAAATTAATGGAATGTTTTTTATTGAATTGTTTGGAAAGATCGTGTCGATTTTTGGCAGGTGGTACAGGTTTCGATATATCCCTTAAAAGGTGAAAAAGTTGTGGACCAAAATGTTACCTAGCGGAGGGGTGGGTATCTGAGAGACATACAGAGTGTCCCAGCCTAAGTGATACGAAGCTCTAACTCCAAAACTATCGGCCGAATGCAAAATTCCAAATATGGAAATCGCATGGTAAAATGGGGCTCATGTTTCAGCAAGAAGGAATTTTTGTTAACTTTGTTATTTAACGAGATATGGTGGTCAAGTTTTGTTTTTCAAATGAAACTATATATGTATTTTTTTTATACCATGCGATAGTACTTTTCAAGACAAATTCATTAAGCTTTAATGTATTTACCCGATTTTTATTAATTTTCAAGCTATAACGCTTCAAAGTTTGCTAATTTTCAAGGAAAAAACTCGGTTTGGCCCCGGGCGGTCCCATTGATGCAGTAAGCACCATGCGGTTCTTGAAATCGATACGGAGGGTCTCGTTTGGGATTCTAGGCCCAAGAAAGGAAAATGGAAAGAATCCCAATATTCTGAGTACAAATTCCTCTCTTCGTGTCGCAAGATCTCATCCACTTAGGATCTTCTTAAAAGATCCGACTTTTTCCGTAGAAAAGCAGGAAGCTCTTGCATGTGCCGCTTTAATTAACAAAAAGACTCAGTGACCGTACTCGATGACTAAAACAATCGACGAAGTTCACAGAAAAGATTCTTTGTCGAGGGAATGCTTCCGGTTGAGGTCAACGTTCACTGTTCCCCGAGTGTATTCCTTACTTTCCAACTGAAATGGAATGCTTTGCTGCAAAAACTTCCTGCCGCGATGGTTTCAACTTCTGTAGATCGTCGCCCCGACGACTTTCGATTCTTCTTCGCGGACAGTCAACAAACTTCATCCCTCGAATCCTCTGCATCGAAAGGAAAGGTCATTCAGGTCAAGCAATCGCGTTTCTAATTGAAAGGACAGCAGAATCTGAGTCGACTCGGGGAAAAAAAATAAACACGGTGATTTTGAACGTGGCAAGTTACGTGAGAGGATTTTGTCATTCAGTCCGTCACAGTTTAGTGGTCAAGAATAGGACACCATGTATTATTTTTTCTGAGGTCTTGTCTCTATTTCTTGGATATTTTCTTTGAGAAGATGAACGGGCCAGGAGAAGGAATTTATTTAAATTTGTTTTATAAAATATATACCATAAAATCCCATAAAATTTTCTCAGAATCAGTGAACATCAAAAAGAATTATTTCCAACGAATTCCCAACAGGACGAGTGTTCCAATAAACCGTTGAAAATGAAGTTCCCCTAAGTAGCATTCCCAAAATGATTACTAACGCCACGTACGTGACTCTGGCTTCGACTTTCCGTGTCAAAAACTCCGCGAGTTCTGTGTACGCTTCGACAACTGTGCGACAATTCCCTATCGACGATTTTCTCGCGTGTTATTTCACCCAAGGACCGGGATATTCTCGTGGAAATTGCATCGCTTTCCGGAAAAGCACTCTCCTTGCGTGGCCGATGACAGTTGTTTCACGGAAATGCACTTGCACGTGTCGAGGGGTGCTGGAAAACGTGCGAGCGCCGTTTGAAGCGAGACTAAACCGTGTCGACGCTAAAAATTGCAGTCGCGTTTACGCTCGCTGCGATTCAGGGGACGCCATTACTCTAAAAATCACTTTGAACGGGTCAGACGTCAGCCTTCGTGGAAAGTTGTTTTCGATAACTCTGTGCTCGCGTCTCGACACAGTTCTGGCGTTTTTCTATTTTTTACTACTCTGGCAAACCGTTCTTCGCGTTTTTATGAAATTATTTTCGAGGACGAAAATGTTAAATGGGGTCGGTTCGAGCATGTAGTTCGACTTCGAGTCGAAGTTGAATGCTTCGATGATATGATATCTTAAGAATATATAGATCGAGAAACGGTTGAAATAAATATATCTTCATATTTAAGTATTTCATTATTAATTTTACGTGAAGAGCTTACTTCAGATACTCTTCAGGAATAGATTAAGTATAATGAGAAAAATGAGTTGGTTTGAAGTAAGATCGATATGAAGAATAAATAGTGAATATTATGTTCAGAAAAAGATTTTACAAGGGACAAAATTCCCTTTACTCAGTAATATTCTGTGAAAAACTCCGTAAATGTTTCACACCCTTATATAAGATCTCATTCATTTAAAAACATTCCACTACCCTAAAAATGTCCGTATTAACCCATCCCAGCTCAACAATGGATCGAACGGCCTCGATATTCGCGAACGAATTTCCATCGTCGATTTCTTAATCCGCGTATAGTTTATTCGAACGATTCCTCCCGTTGATTGTCGGCATTCAGATTACGATACAAAACCGAAGGCTGGCCGAGGAAACTAGGCGGATTCGGGTGATGAACGAATTCGTGCTTCGCAGCCTGCAGCTGCGGCGGACGTAAGCGTGATTTATCTCGTTTTGCATACCAATTTCGGCTGCCTCCGTTCGCCGGCCGTTGGGACTTCCGGTTTTCGTTCGGATAAATTACCTCTGCGTTTCGAGCGGACGAGCATCGATTCGGAATCGATTTTACTCCGTCATACGGCCGATGGAAGTCGCGTTTATATATTTCGGTTTCAACCCCTGGCGTGAGGAAGATTAATTTTTTTTTATCCGTAAACTAGTCGTATGCATACGTTGTTGTCTGGCGATTGGCCAGGGTCGAGCCATTACTCTCGTCAAATCTCAATTAATGGAATAATTAATAGCTTGTGACAGATTTCAGGAATTGGAAATTGGTTTCTAGGCGCTTGTGTCTATGGTGAGGGATGTTCAAGTTTCTTTTAGGAATATTGGGGGTGTTATGAGGTTGGTTGTCTTGGCTCTACAGCCTTGAACCCTGTTTCAACTAATCTATAGAAAAGAGATATCACTCTATTATTACAAATAGAGTAATTTCTAACTTGAAGAATATAACTAAACAGTATCTTCTCTACTACTCCTACTCGCGATTTCTAAATCTATAAAATACAATGCACCGCATCTAAATTCTATCTATACCTGTACCTGCGCGAGTCCAAACTTCGTGCAAGTTCGCATTCAATCCGCAATCGCAACAGTTCTCTCGCCCGGACCGCACCTCTATCCGAACCGCAACACAAATTCGGATAACGGAGACTCCGCCGTATTGGAAACCACTTAAAGCTAAGCAAACACCGTAGCAGAGTGTATCGCCACTGCGAGTTCTCGCGCGAAATAAACGAGGTCCCGAACCGAAGAGTCGCGCAAACAAGCAACTAATAAAGCCGAGAAACAAGCGGAACGAATTAAGCCAGGCAAATAAGAAATACAGGTACCTCTCGAAGCGTAGCTATTGTTCGTCGCTTGCCTAAAAAAAGGAAGAGACAATGATAGAGCGAGAGGGACGCAGAGGAAGGGAGAAAAAATGAACGATTGTTCTGGACGACCCGTCGTCATTACGTCGGTGCCAGTACGCGCACCCTAAGGCGAGTTTCGTTTACGTTCGGCCTTACGTTCCCTAATGAGGAAGCTATAATATTACGCGACGTAAGTAATGGACGGCCACGATGAACCCCGTTACGACAACGTCTTGCCCTGGGTGATGGTTAACGGCTAACGACCCACCGTTCTCTTTCTTTCCTTCTGCCCTGTTTCGGCTTTGTAACACCGGGGTCAACTTGTAGTTTCCATTTTCTGTCGCCATCGACGCGATCAGTGCGAGTTCAGGCCTCGCTGGATCGCGGAAAAAAGGTTTGGAGTTTCTTTTTATTTGCTGGATCATATTTCGACTCGAGTCCGTTTGCATAAGTATGTTGATGAATATATAAATATATTCATGTATAAGCTTATTTATACATATATTTATAATGAAAAATTCATTTGGTAATATCAAAACTATTATTTAATTTAATCAAACTTTTTTAATAGACATACAGGGTACGAATATTTATGGGATTAACTGTAAATATCGAAACTCTCTCGTTTTTAATTATTATACATATATTCCCTAACGAATTTACCCTTTTAGTGGCATAAGTTTCAAATTCGATACCGGACTTTTCAATCGAATTGTACACCCGCAATTGGTTTGTTTTTAATATTTGGCTGTATGTATGTTACCATTGCATAATGTTACCAAAATAAACGTCACCTGTCAAAATTGTTCAAATAATAAATACATCGATATCTTTCTAAATTTAATTTGGAAAATCAGGCTTCTAAGGGTTAAATAAAATGTTCAAATAAAGTCATCGTCAAATCACCAGTCTCTTGATACCGAACAAGTAAAAGAAGGTAATAGACTCTCGAAGCCTCCAGTCCGCCTCGCTCACCTCTCAGAAACCCCAGTACATACAAGAAACATCGCTCAGGAATTCTTAGAACAATCCTTCGATCCTACGTGCTTCCCTGCCGACCGTTTCACTCCGAACGTATCCACGAAACGCGACAACGATCTACATCCGTCATTCCCGCAATCTCTATCGAGTTACGCCAGCGAAGCTTCCTTCTGGACCCGTCAGATCCCACCGACAGGTAAACAAGAGGTGCTGATTACATCGTGGTACGTGATCACCGATAGATTCCGATCGTCGAGTTACGCACGTTTGATCCCCGATCGTTTCGGCCACCTGGATCCGTCCGCCGGTTGCCATACGAATTAACCATCGTCGCCTGACGCCACGTTGCTCGAATTGTCACAGAATGTTTGCCTGTTTCCCCGAGGATGACCAATCGGCCTGACGAAGGAAACCTTGACCGCACACTGCAACGCGTCTGTTGACATGAAGTCCGGTTCAACACTGATTTCAGTTGGATGTGATCACCTGAATGGGATTAGAGACACCTTGAAGTCCTCTTAGGGCGACGATTGAACCGATTGGTTTGCAGAAAGAGTACTGGAAAGGCTACTAACGGAAGAAGGTTGCCAGATGAGTGGACGAATCGACGTGAGGTTAACTGGAAGATCTATAAGGTGAAGGATGGAGAATTGTTGCAGGGGAACCCAATGCTTTGCGTCAGGAATAAATTTTGTCGAAGAGATATGACGGAAGGACTTTATCCTAGTGTAGTTATGAAATATTGTGTGACTATCCATCTCGCGAAGTGTTAAATTGGGTTAATTTGAAGAAGTACATGAAGTGTCGAGGATAGAGAATTTCTGCTTTCAAAGAACTCAATCCTTTGTCTCAGAAATGAATTTTACTAAAATACCTAAGTGAAAGCTTCCACCTAGGTTAACTTTCAAATTTAATGTTACTATCAACCAACGAGGTGTTAAAGTAAGTCAACGTATTTCCAGTTTCACACAGTTTCCTTTAAATTCAGATTTGCCCATGGCTACCGTTGTTTCTAACGAATAACATTAACGTCTAGTGCCAGTATGAAGTTACGCGTTTCATTCAAACAAAGAGGTACTAGCTCGGGGCCAGCTAGGAAATCAATCCATTATCCCATGTTACTTTTGATAACTATGCTACAATGAACCCGTTAATTCAAATGACGAGGTATAATGAGTGAACGCGAAGGACAGCGAACCATTGTTGATGTAATTCGAGAATACTAATGAATTTCTCCTATTGCAAGTTTCTCGATGCTTAACTATCATCTATCCTTCCGTTTAGAAGCATGTACCACGAGGAACTACAAAGATGAATGATGTTTACGATGCGAAAGAGATCCATCTTCTTCTTCGTGATAACAATACTATTAATCATCAACTTATCCGATACCAAATCCTGACCAACAGCGAAACAATCTTTCTCAAAAATCTTGGTCGCTGAATCTGAAATATTCGGTATAAATCGGGCCGTTCAATATTCTCACGCAGTTACTTTCTAGACTAATGATAACTACTCTGATACCGTAGGTCCTCTTCAACTAGTTTAAACGTCTCTCATTCTTCAGCACTCTTTTCCCAATACACCGTTTGTTCCAAACTCACTCGTTGGAACACGAGTTACCTATTCGACACTGGATAAAGCATACTCATGGAAATACTCAGCTAAAATTTTATTCTTATGCAATTGAAAACTGTATAATCTAAGATTTAAGGTTGTTAACACATGATCTTCGGAATTAATTTTCAAATTCCTTAGTGAAAATTGAGTGACGTGGCGATGAACGTGTTAATATAAAACAAACACGGCTTGCCCAAGATGTACCAGGTGAAGAATTATTATCCAATTCTAAAATAACACAAACACACTGTCACAAGGACCCCTGGAATTCAATCCGTTAAATTGACGTTTCCCCATAAAATCCAAATATACTCACAGGTCCCAACGGTTACTCAAACACCCAGTTCCGAAGACACGCGGGCGCGATTAGGGTTAAAACCGAGCCTGTCCCGCAGGCGTCCAGCTGCTCCTTTCTACGCCTCCGTGTTCGATGTACCACGCCTTGTCGTCGAGAAGGGTCCTGGACCGCGTTTTCCTTCCCCGAGTCATGTAAACGCGCGTCGTCCGTGGTTTACGGTCGGCAGACGGGTGTAAACTGGCCCAGCGACGGCGAAGAAGCCCGAAGATATTCGAGAGTAATGAATGATACGCGAGATAATGGCCGATGTTATCGCGGTAGGCTGACTCGGGGACGCCCTTCACGGTCGGCGTGACCGATGTTACCCGTGATCCGCGGGGATAAATATGCGCCGCTGGTTTCTACGTTGTTGTCGTAAATCCGTCCGCTCGCTGCGGGGAAACAGGAGTCCCCTTGGTCCCGCGGACATTGTAATCGGAGGAGCGGATGGGGATTACACGGCCGCGACTAAGGGCTGCGGCACAATAGCGTTCGCGTTCCGCTACCGAGCGGAAAGAGCGGAAGGCTGGTATCCTTGGAGGAAAAAGGATCTGAGTTTGATGGTTCGTTAGAAAATTATGAGATGGCACGCTGTTGAGATCCTGTACTCCAGGATCCGCTGTTCGGGATTCGGGTGTTTCAAGAACGGTCAGAAAACGGGAGTCAAGCGCACTCTTGTAGGAGCGAACTAGTACTGAGCAAAAAGTTAATTCTAGAACTATTGCAGGAGAGCGTTATTATTCAGTATTTCAGTATTTGATTACTGAGATTTTCAGGGTTGTGTGTAAAAGGTGGAGATCTAGAATCGTGTAGAGGATTCTGGTAGTTCATTAGGAAATGATAGTATGACGCAATGTTAAGATCCTGTGTTTGGAGGTCCACTGTTCGAGATTCATGTTCTTCAAAGGTATTGCTAAAATGTTCAATAGCTGAGACTCGAGTGGATGCTTTTAGGAACAAACTAATACATTCAAGCAAAACTTCCAGTGTTATATGAATATCAGAAGCTGTGAGTCCCAAAACGAAGAAACCTAATGTTTCATTCTTCCGCCACCTTTTAACAATCCACACGAGCTCTTCCAGTCAGAACCTCACATTTTAGGTCCTCCATTCGTGACCTAGATATTCTTTTACCACAAGAACAACCATAGACTACCCAGTAACCCTCTCTTCATCAGTCACCCAGCGAAATGAAATCCACCTACATTGACAATCATCGACACTTCTTTTCTCTTCACGTCAAACAACGATTACACAAATCCCCAAACAACCAAGCATGACCGAGCGAGTCACCAGACAATCTATCAGAGACCTAGTGAATGTTATCGCCCAATAGATAGCTATTCCCGAGAGTAGCGACCCAAGCGCGTTCATTGATGCGCATCCCAATCCTATTACCCACGAGGCGTCTGTCTAGGCTTTCAAGGTAAATTAAACACGTCGAATACAATCAGATCAGACAGCTCTCTCAAAGTAGTCGATAACGACCACAGGAAGATCTCCGCCAAGATTATCTATCCTATTGGTCTTCTTCGCGACTGAGGTGTCCAGTAGCAAACGCTCGTGTGCCACGACCCTAAGCCACGCAGGCGAGCCAGCAGCGTCATTTTTCGTCGTTCGCCACGAGCTTTTCCGCGACGAGCTACACCTCATGGTGATTGATCGCCCAGACAGCCTTTTCGGTCTCGTTTCGTCGGATTTCGCGCCCAGTAGACGGCTAGGTGCGAACGTGAGACCCCTCGACGGTTGGAAGTTGACTGGAAAGCGCCGTGGTCTCGCTGCGATACCTTTTTGTAGCTGGTCTGATCGATGGATCTTTATTACTGGGGCTCTACTGTCCGATGCGCCGGGATTCCGTTAACGGGTTGCTCACGCGAGGCGTGTCGCGTGGGAAAGACCAGCTTTGTGGTCTAGGATTTGCTTGGAAGTCTGTTTCGTCATGCTTGGCAGGGTATCTTTCCTCGAGCGTTACTGTGTGCTTCTTCAGAATGTATCAGGGATAGCAAAATGATTTTTTCAGGTGCACAGAATATTTTACATAACAACAAACTACGTTCTTTGGCACTGTGTATAATTATGATCAATTTTATTTTGAAAGAGGAATTGAGACTTTAGGAAAATACACTAGAATCGTTTTTCTTCATTTCTTTTTTTCTGTAAATTATTTAACTTGTATACAGAGTGTACCACTTAATTTAACTACTTTGAATACTTGTTGTTGATGCTGAGAAAAAATATCGGAGGGAAGTATTATTTATCTGGAAGCGATAAATAGTATGGTCAAAAAACGATGCTTCTAAACCTCGTATTTTAAAACATTTTGAGGTCATCTATGAGAGATACAATACACCGATAATATAAATATGCAAATATTTGCGAAGAGAGCTGGGTGTCCAAGTGGAGAAACAGCAATGACATGCATAAAATATACTAGTCGATTTATGTAAATAATCACAACGGGATTCCTAGAAGCCTGTGTACATACTAGGTATACTGTACTCCCAGAGGAAAGAACGTTATTCTTTTTGAGATGTTAACTGATGGCTCTGTAGGCTCGACGAGAGACTGACTTCCTAGAGTGATTGTATTACCTGATTAACATAAGAAACGTTTTAGGTTCCGACTAAGAATAGAAGGGGTCGATGACCCAGGTACAAGGACCAAGAGATGTTTTGACCTGGCCATTGTCCTAATGATTAATGTTACGGAGAAAGTAGTCGAAATGAGTATGACAAACAGGATGTGCTTCCTCGTTTAGACAACCGATTTATCTTCGGCTCTGTTACCCTTTGAACTTTTTTTTAGGTCACTAAACTCCTTCGTTCTTCTTACACATCACTCATGCTACCATTCACACATCCTTTATATGAATATGTAAATTTTGTACTAAATATGGGCTATGCTGCATATCTCACAGTGGAATACGTTCTACTGATAAATTAATGAGAACTGACTTTGTTCAGGAATTAAACAACCAGTTGTCAATTAAATCAAAGATGGCAAACTAGTATATATTCAAAACCAGTTAAATAATACTAGACATCTACAACAACAATTGTTAAACACGTCACTCTTCCTTAAAAGCCCATCAATTTTCCATTAAATAAAAGTCCATTGCACCAAATGACCAAAAAGTAATTATTTCTTTTTACGTTAAAATTCCTCTAGCCTCGACTCTCCAAACTTCAAACCTTCAAGCCGTTGAAAAAAAAATACTGTTTTGAACAACGCACCCAGAATCGAATTTTCAGCGAAATTTCCGGTCCGCCATCGTAAACAGAGCACAGTGGCGCTCCGCGCGCTGATTTATTTCCCTGCTCGCAAAAGTACGAATTCCTCAGTTTCCCTTCGCAGTTGGTAAACGAGTAGCTCGCGAAGAATGATAGGCGAGTTTATCTCGCGCGTTGCTACGCTGACACCAGAATACCTTGCATGACTGATGCCGCAAGTGATCCTGACGAGAAATATAGATCTGCGTACTCTGTCGTCGCTGTAAATCTCCCCCGATTCCTATAAAAAACAAAACGCTGGCCCTCCGCGTGCTTCGACAAAAGAAAAGAATGAAACTTCATCGCCTCCAATAAACGCGACGTCGCTATGCCTTCTGCTATACTTCACAGAAGTGATACATACAGGGACAATTTGATCTCTCGAACTGAAACTCGAATTATTTTTTTTATTCACAAATTTGTGGACAGTTAATTCCCTGAACTTTAGTAGGTTTAGCGAAATGTTTGATAATGTTTGCTCATGAGGGGATTCTTTATAAGTGCAAACGTGTCATACTATATGCAACTTGGAGTCGAATATCTGGAATTATGTTTTAGTATCTTTGAAGATATTTGGAGACAAGTTGAGAAAAGCTGAGATAAAGGAAGACTTCCAAAAATAGGTTTTGTAGAATAAATTGACATTTATATTAGTAAAATAATGCTTACGTGCTTTATGCTACAGACCACATCAAATCGCTGTTTATATGCACGAATTCCACATGTTCCATCGAAAACAGACGCTTTGTTTCAGAAAACGCTTTGACGTGGTTTCGACAATTCACGAATAAATGTGAAGTATAGCTCTCTAGTACAATGGTTGGTTCAGGAGAAAATAGATAGATGTTAGAGAACAAAGATAAATCTTTATCCTTTATTTCGTTTTTGACCAGACTTCGACTAATAAAGAAGAGGAATTATTGAGGTGATCGCTCATTGCGGGGGAGGGTGTCGCTTGCAAGTCGTGAAACCTCGCTCGAAAGGGGGTTGATAGTTCGCGAGGAAGTTCTTATCGGTGACCCGAGGGCGCACCGTGAAACGAGTCCTTATCCTCCGCGTAAACGACTATCTGTATCCGTAGAATAAATAGGTTTCTCTTCTCCTCGAAACTCCCATTAAGAAAGCTAATATTTTTTCGCGCGAGCCTCTCAGCCGCTCCGTTTTACACTGTCCTGGAGTCGACGCCAGTTTCTGCGAATAAAGTAGACCTCGCTGCAACCGAGGTCCTTGGTTACAGTTATCCTTTCAGTTTTCGTTATTAAACTGCTTCCCTGTTTCGCGTGGAACAACAGCAACTCTGCGCAACATCATCGGGGAATAAGAGATTTTACATAGATTTTACATTTTACGAAGTAATCAAAAATTTACTACTGAGAGAATACCTTAATTCGCGAGCTTACTGTTGAGATTTATTTCGCGACGGGATGGCAGGAACTTCGTTTTCCTTTTCAGAATTATAGTCGAATAAGACCTGAAAGACAGCCATAAGATGAGATTCTCGAAGAGGACTGCAGCTTAAGAGTGTAAGAGATGGAGGGGATTCCGCATTACCTTGAGTCAATGTTTTTACTATCTCATTAACCTACTCTTACTGAAATGCGAATCTTTCTATTTGACACACAAGGAGTGAATGCTTGGTGGTTAGAAGAAATCCAGTCAAAAGTTAACAGAGCTGATAAGATTTCTTTGGAAATGGAGTATATATCCTCGGTAGACTTCAATGTTAACGAAGAACACGATTTGATTTATTTTTTGTGTGACTTTTTTATTTCTTACTACTTACAAGGATTATGAACAGTTCAGTTACTTCGTTGCATTAAATATCAGAATATTTTCTTTTCGTTATTATTCTTTTATATTTTGTTATAAAAATGCCTTCATCTTTCTCGAGAGATGCTAGAAGATCCTGCTTCTCAGCTAAAATGATATTCAAATCAGGTGATCTTGTTGATCAGAGATGTTGAAATTTGTTTCGATTTATCTTAACTCTGCACCCTACTTGGAAGACAGACTATACGCTACGCCGATCGATCGAGGTTCCCCCTCCCTAAACGATACATTAAGACGCCATATCGATACCTTCCAAGTATCTACTCTTCGACTGTCAACATCTAACTTCCCAGATTAACAAACTTCCACGCCGAACTGATAGACGATTACTCCACTCCCAAAACGCCTTGTTCGTCACCTGTCGCGCGATTGTTGCTGCTCGAAGATGGCGCCAGGGATGTAAAACAGAGAGAGGGTAGCATCACTCCAAGCAGCAACCCTCTTCAGCATGTGCGTCAATTCCTGCGCGTGCACGAGCGGCGTTGACGCGACACGCACGGCCACTCGAGCCTGTCGACAAGCTGGGAGCCGACACTTCCCGCGATATATCGAACGATACGGTCGAGCTTCGAGGCTCTATCTCACCTGGAGACTTGCACGGAGTTACGAGTGGCTAGTGGCTACCAATTCCTAGCTGAGAGCTGTGCGCGGAAGTTTATGCGAGATGCGGCGCATTGTTTCAGCGGTGGCGGTGGAAGTCGCAGGAGGCGGCAAGATTAATCGAGCCTGTCCGTTGATCTCGATAAGCCTCCTGCTGGATTTTGGAGGATGAGACTCTCTGCGATTGGAGCAATTCGGTCGACAGGAAGCGTGGAACAGGAGTGTTGAAAGTGCTGGAGCTTTTCTGAGTTATTTTGGTAGGTGAGAGGTGTATTGAACTTGGAATGGAATAGATTATTAGGGGATATTGGCTTGTTGGGGTTGGTATGTTATTGGTGGTGCTTGATACCTTGCTCTCATTTTGACTCAGTGGCATTGTTTCTGAGACTTTAACGCTGACTCTGACTTGGAGATTCTGAAACTGAGACTCCGAGACTCTTGGATTCTGAGACTCTTAAACTCTGACTCTGACCCTGTGACCCTGCCTCTTAGCTTCAGATTCTTAGACTCTGACTCTGAGACTCTAATTCTAAAACTCTGACTCCGACTCTGAGACATTTTAATGATGATTATCCAGACCTAACCACTATTTTTTAGCAGGGTTAGTAAATAAAATTCGATAGACAGAGTGTCCATCTGTGAGATGGGTCTAAGGCATTCATCAGAAAATCTTCGATGATGAATCCTCTAAATAATTATTTATCGTTACTTGGATCGCAGGTCTGTCCATCAGAATTATTGAAAAAAGTTAAACGATATCACATCGCAGAAGACAATAAAGCTGAAAAGACGAATGTCCCCTGCATCGTAAACACTACTCAGAAGGATTCTTTACAACTTCTCGCAGTACGACAAGTTTTATAGCCATCTTTACGATCAGTCCGTTCTTTAAAGGTTTGCTATCGTCGAAGTTATTACTTTCAGGTTTGTTCCGAATTAACGACTGTCCGAGCAAGTAACGAGCACCTACTGTATTAAAAATATAAACACTGAATCAAGTTTGGTGCCTTGACATCCATGGTAAGAACTTTGATTGTATTTTACGTACCTATAAATTATCGTGAAAATTCGTGTTGGACCCGAGAAATGATAAGTATACCGAGAGTTCAGTTGCACAATTGAAAAGTTAAGTGCAAGTAAAATAAATCACTATGCCTTTCTACTAGGAGGAGCAACACTCAGGCACATGATTTTCAGTAATGATTCGATACTATTTTTTGTTGTTCTGAAAATTGTGTAAAAAAACCAGATGCTTTAGTTAATGAATTACGTGTTATTAAATTTTCTCAAGTTTTCTTGACTAAAATGTGAATGACAAAAAAAAGAAATACAAACATCTTATAAAACCGATGTCCTGTTAAACTTACGAAGTGGACAATTATATAATTACACTAATCGATTCAATCCGACTGTTGCGAGCAATAAAAATCGCTGAACCACTCGGTAGTCTCACAGGTGCAGGTCATCCTTCGCGAACGCAATAAATCGCATTAAGGTTCCGGCGCAAAATTGCCTGAAAGTTTTCTTAAAAATCCCAACTGGCGATCACTCTTGTCTGTCTCGCGGCGCAAGTTTCATAAGCACCGAGAAACTTTCGACAACTTTATACGGCTGTAATTTATACATTCGATAATTCCTTCCTTCAAAACAGGAGAAGTTATTGCACCACTCTGTCCGTGTTTTAAATGCGCTAACTCTGGTATCTTGGCGTGGTTATAAATGTTGGGAAGACTAGAGTTACCTAATTTGGGAATAAAACACGTCATGATTGTGTAGTTTTTCTAAAAGCTTCAAGTAATTAACCTTCTTACAGCGAGGGCCGTATATATCCTCGAAAATAATTGAATTAAATAATGCAGTATTATGAACATTTTATTTGTTATTATCTGCTTCAACTTCTTTACACTAGCAAAATTTACAATTCATAAACGATTTTCAGAAACGCTCTCATCTGTATCTACTCTTCTTTCTTCTAAAGAATAGTCACTTTATTCCGATAATATCGCTGAGAATTCTAAACCTCCCTCGATACAGTTTCACACGATACTTGAAGAAATTGAACCGGAGGCTCTCGGAGGGCTGTGTCCCTCTTCGCAATGGTTTCAATTTTCGGTTTTGAGTTTGCCAGTCCAGTTTCCTTGATGTGTTTTCGATATTTAGACTACCAGAAACGAAGGTTGAGGGCACACCAGACTGAGCGTGTGGTAAGAATAAAAGAAAGAAACGGTGATCGCGAAAATCACCTGACATTTCGAAAATGGCCAACGGTGGAGTTAAATTCCCCGAGAAAAGGATTCCTCGGTCCTTGGTCGCGCGTAAATACCATTTCAACGATGTCGGGACGTAATAAAAAAAAAAAAAGAAAGCATTCCATGGTGTAGCGCAGTCTACTTGAGTAAGTAATGGGCGGAGAGTGGCTTCGTTCGTCTTCTCTAAAACGGATGCCAGGAGTAAATGCGTTGAACGACCTTAAGAAGATGGTTTTGCGTCGTTCTTGCATCTGTTTTCGTGCAGCGACGAATTTAATGTTCATTGCGTCTGTTTAAGCAACTATCTCTTTGCTGAATATCCCATGCATTCAGTTACTATTAAATGATAACATTTTTGTCAGGTTTATAAAGTAATGTAAACAATGATATAGTCCTAATAATATAAGAAATGTCATGAATGCAATGAACATATGCACAGTGAAAATATAAAATGAAATGAACGAACAAAATAATTATGAAAAATATACAACTATGTCGAAAAATCATGAAACAATTCTTGTTGATAACTTAGCTAATATAGAGAAAGCAATGACTGCATCGAACCCTCTATGTCTATTAAATGATATAAATAAAATTATGAAAATACATTGAAATCATATAATTATTTTGATTTCTAAACCAAAGTTTAACTTTGCCAATTAAATCCACTAAAACTAACCCAGATATACCGACCATAATGCATAATAATAAATCATAATAACGAATGCAAAGTGTATAAACTTTAATAATCCTCCATTCAAGACGGCGAAACGACCACTGTTTTAAAAAAACGCTATTCTCTCGAGTCACGCCGAAGACCTAGCACCAAGTAAAAACATTCACGCGTCAAATAAGCTGCGTTTGTTAAGGTCGTGTTCCTCATTTTTTAAATATGACAAGCAACGCGTATAATAAGCCGCAGACTCTTTTTCAGCCAGCTTTGACGTTGACTGCTGTCGATTTCTAAAAAGTTCGTCGAACAGCGAGTTAACCCCGTTTCCAGCGATAAGAAAACCTGTCATCGTTTCAACGTGTACTGTGAGGGGGAGTGGGAAGGGGCGCGATTCTTGCAGGAGACGACCACCTTCCAACCCTCCCCGAAAACGAAATACATTTCTTTCGCCGTCAATGGGGCTGTGAAATAAATTCCATCGCCAGAGGGGCCGTGGGAGTTGCAAGGTATTTTCGTTTGCACAAGGAAACCGCAATAATGCAGCAGGGGCAGGCGGGCGAGGAGCGGGCAGCTTGCCATTGGAAAATACGGGTTTCACGGAGGGTGGCGACGCTTTTTGTTCGCGCACCCACGAGCCTGCGGTTCAGTGGTGCACAACTGTTTATGCTAGTGGGCCAATTGCGCCTCGTTATCAATTCTTCCTCTGTTAAAGATAACTCGATGCATCGGTGAGCTTTGCGGGTTTTTTTTGGAACAATCTACTCTTTAATTCTTCTTTAGTCCTTTAATACTTTGATTCTTTAGTTCGTTTGCATTAAATGTTGTGATGTATAATTGGCAGGCTCTGTAATCGATGATAAATAGTTAATTAAATATTAGTTCAGGGGTTTTGTATTTGTTTTAATTCGACGTAAGACTGAATTTATTTCAGAGTTAACAGAGACAACTATGTCACAATATTTCAATCATTTTGGTATTTATCACGTTGGTATTTATAAATGGAGAAATATTTTTATTTCAATGAAGCAGTATTTTCATGAATGTATTAATATATAAAAACGTAAAAAATGACCATGATTTTCAGTAAAATAATCAAAGAATAAAACCATAGTATTCTTAAAAAATCTGTTGCAATTAATATGCAGAATGTTACTCGATGCTTTATAATAATTTTCAAATTAAAAGGCATTTGTATGCTAAACACTTCAAGAATAGAAAATAGTACCACTCGAAACACTTGCAATTTTGAATTACTTTTAATTTTATGAACTGAACGAACTTAATAAAAAGACTTTGTGCACCACTGGTGTGCGGCAGGTCACGAAGCGAGAAGAGGGTGATTCGAGAAGGGACGGAGAGAGGAATAGTCAGGGTGGCGGGATTTAAAGTCGACTGGTGAGAAAGTTGTAAGTAAACCTGAGGGGTAGTTTCCCCTCTCGCGGGGTTTAACGATGCGTTCTGATTTCCATTTCGTTTTCTGCACGTCCGCCGTTTTATTCGCGGTACAATAGATATCGTATCTCGTGGCTCCGCACGAGGGAGGCCATCGGAAATTCTTGCCGAACGGTTCACCAACTCCGCGGTTCTTGTTGCGCTTATTTACGTTCGAGGTGGCGATATTTCCTAGTAGACTTTTGCTAACAAAACTGGTATTAGGAATACTGAGTAGTAGAAGGTAAAAGCACAACATAAAAATTTCCTCAAAGAATTAGCCAGGATTTACATTCATTTCTTTAAAATGAACCCTCAAAGATTATGTGAAAATTTTGTAATTTCAGCATGAGCACGTAGAAAAATACAGCAGAGCAAAATGATTAAAATAGCTATTATAAACCAAACGTTTTCTAGCCTCTATGATACTCATACAAATTTCCTCAAAGAATTAGGTAGGATTTACATTAATTTCCTTAAAATTAACCCTCAAAGATTATGTCAAAAATTTATAATTTCAGTCTCCACGCGTAGAAAAATACAGCAGAGCAAAATGATTAAATTAGCTACTATACTATATTAGCTATTATACTACAAAGAAGGCTTTTCTTGAAACGATCAAACTACTACAAACTACCCAGTCTTTTTGAAGGATCAACACTAAAGGACCTGTCCGTTATCATCAACATGAATCTGAGAAAAAAAGATGAATCTTTCAACTCAAACATGTCACACGATCATACCACGGACCCAATCATCCGAGGTTCATGTCAACACTGACAAAACGAAACGAAGAAGAAAGAAAACCGAATGACCAATCAAAATGTGAGCGTCTATAGTAAAAAGTCAGAAGAGTCATTCGTGAGCGCTGTCGACACAAATGAATTTTTAAATAGCCCCCACGCGTTGTACGCGCGGATGAACCCGCGATACGTGCTAAATCATCGAATCCTCCCCCCGTCGGTTCCCTCCCCCATTGCATTATCGAAAACGATCGGACGTATTATTGTATCGCGACGTGGTTATTCCTGACCAGATCGACAGATACGGGAGAGGGCAGCCCCGATATCCTGTGTTATTAGGTCGGACAAAGGAATCCATTGTCCGGGTCCCAGCTTTCTCGTTCTGCCGTCGCCGTTGCCTCCTCCAAGAATAATGTCCCTCGAAAGGAAAAAGCGGTCTCTTGATGCGCGATAAATCTTTGGCCCCAAAAACATCAGTCACGGAGGGGATTGTCGAGCCGTGAAATGAAATGCATTTATATGAAACGCGGCCAATTAAGAGGAATCAGACACTCGACGAGGATGCTGCCTTGTTTTGGGGTGGGCATGTTTTCATTGAACTTGGATTCTTGGCTGGACGGTAGTTAATTCTAGGTGACCACCTACAGGGTGTCCTTAGAAATTCTGTTTCTTGGTTTCTTTAACTCTTTGCACTCGAGACCTTTTTTTCTGGTATCTATATTCGAGACATTTGCGCCACCTCGCAGGAGTACCATATTTTCACAGTGGTTATTCTTGCTAATCACTATTTTTATCAATATTTTTAACCACCATACAAAACTGAAATTCATCGTACAAATGAATATATTCTATTTCATTCGCATTTTCATGCAAAAACAGTGGAAGGATATTCGTTAAACGAAACCTGTCGAAACAATTAATCGTTGCGGAAGAAAATTTATTGTAACTGGGAATTGCAATTCGTTACGACGATCGTTTATTCTCCAGCGTATGGAAAATACTGGAAAATATATATTCACCGCGTAAAAAAAAAAACATTCAAACAAATACAGTGCACTATATTTCCAATGGAAGTGCCGATTGAAAATTTAAAAAATCGCCTCGTGATGCAATATCCGTTAATGGAGCTAATTGTTGGGCAAATAAATTGTCGTTGTCGTCAACAGTGTCTATTATTCGTTGCAGCCTCGATTTATATTCACCAAACGCGCGAAACACTGCTACAAAGATATATTTTCCCGAAATATACAATGCGTTTATTTCTATGGGTTTTTATCGATCGCTGATAATTTTTCATGTCGGACAGTCGCTCGTTAGCCGAGAGTTAACTGTTGTTGAATTGATACAAATTGCAACAGCCCCGGAAAACCTGTCTCGCAGCTGACGAACGATCGACGGATGGGAGAACAACGCCTGGCACACTTAAAAATACCACGTCGGGGACGACTTTAAGCATTATTAAAAAATGCGTCGTTTACAAAATTGAACCGAACGCGATAGCGGATTATAGGGGACAATCGGGTCACGAGAGGACTTTTTGGAATCTCGACCACCTCTTCTGTTTTACCTTATTAATTCTATGGAGTTAGATAGACTGACAGGTGTCCCACATTTAAATCTCTTTAAATCTCTTGAATCTGGAAAAATTAATCTGACATATGCAAGCATAAATAAAAATTTCAGCTTTCGAGTGGCGAAATCGAAAAATGTCCCTCGCTTGATTAGCATTCGGACGTTTAATCGATGCAAGTAACGAGCCGAAACGAAACGCGAACAAGAGTCGTCGGAAATCCTTTGAGGAAGTTCTCGATTCGGAAAAATGTTTTCGCTGCCGCCGTTTCAATTAGACTCCCGTGAAACTTTTACTTTGCCAGATCGCTGGAGCACGTAATAAAGATTCGGTAAATCCGCCCGGACGATAATCATCTTATCGATAATCGATGAGACCCTTCCACGTCAAACTCTGACACTTTTCGGCGCGCGCTGGTCGCGAGGAAATCCGCGGATTTAAATTATGCGTCGCCAGAAATGACGATTTCCGACGGTCGTGTTGAATTGAAGAAGTTGAAATTAAATTTCAAAGAAAAGGGAAATTTTAAGTAATGTAATCTCGTGCTGAGTAGACAATTGTAAAGCGTCGAGTACTCCGCACAGCAAATAAAATATTTTTTCTTGATCAACTTTGTCGTTGAGTTCATGGTGCTTCGAACATTTGAAGAAATTGTAGTAATTGTGTAGTAATTCTAAATTATAGTAATAATTCTCTTTATTCTTAGAGTGATTAGAATATTTGTTACGTAGAAAGCTTAATATAATAAAAAATGCATTGCATTGCATACGTTGCATACGTTCCATACCAATACCTAGTTTGATACGATAACTAAGGCACATCGACCGTAATTCAGAAAATAACGAACTCATTGTCAGAAGGGAAATAATGTATGCACAACGAGCGGAATTTCTGTCGCGAAACTGAACGCTAGCAGGAAGAACGAATAGCCATGAGGAGGAGAGGTAATTTCCACATAAGAACTAAACTCGGTTCCATTTACTGTGAATACTTGGAAATGCTGAAAATTGCAAAGGGCTTCGAAGTCGGGTACTTTGCGCTTACACGCGAGCCGTGCTCGCTGGATAGTCGGAGGCACGCATGAAGATGTTTGCAATGGAAAATTACAAATTACCGTACCCTTTCTTCCTTTTTTTAATACCCTCTCGCATAATGAAGCAACTAATCCAATTGCTCGAACGCGAGTGAAATTCTTTTCCAAGGAAACGATTCGCCTTGGCAACAAAGAGGGATGTTTATAACGTTGAGATTCAGTATTGCGAAATTCCGTGACAGATTTATCAGTTTTCTCAAAATATTCGCGTTTGATCACCTTGTATGCACCAAGTTTAAATAAACAAAGTTCAAATTGATACTGACTCGTCAACCTTGCAACGATATCGACGTGTTATGTCACTGACGAGATTAAAAATCAAAAGATGAAACAGCTGTTCCTTGGATGGCGATCATTAAAATCTTGTAAAATATAAATAGAAAAATAACAGAAGAGTACTTGACAAAATAATATGAAAAAACTGGCACCCTCACGCTCAAAGAACACTTCCATTTTCTTTTCATTTACTGCGAGATACGGGGTGCAGAAAAATTGAACGTGCAAAGGCGCAGCTGAGGTTCTGTTTTTAAACCTAACCTCGAATATAACCCCATACTCTAACACCAGATACAGATTGTTGTGCTTGCGTTGCGTCCAACATAGAAGAAATATTTCTTACTACAGGCAGATTGCTAGGAAACAATTTTTCTAAGTATGCAAGCGAGAATCGTTTCGACGAACATCCTCGCCTACGCCTCTGCGTCAGAAGTCAGGGGTCCCATAGAGACGCCAGTAGGTAGCCTACCAACCGAGCATTTCGCGCGTGCACGCGAGCGCGGGACACCCCATCGGTTCTCCGTTGAACACAGGATGAGACGTGGGAGTGCCCATTGGCACAGAGTAACGACTCTCGCCGCCGTCATTCGTTACGTTCTGCCGCGGAGCTTCGCTTCTAACGCGATCCTACACTCTTCTAGCTTTTTGACCTCGCTGCTGAAAAGACACGCCTCGCTTTGTCTACCAGGAAGTCTGACTGTCGTAGACTTGGACAACTCGAGGACGATGATTCCCTTGAATCACTCTGAAGCTTTCTTCTCCGAGGACTTAAACTTAGAGGGAGGGTTCATTGCTGGGGACATGCAGGCACGAGTGTTATGGGATGTAGAAGAGTGGATGAAAGGAAGGAATCCTTGATTTGTTGGTTAATTTACAGATGGATCGTATGTGCTACGTGGCAATGTCTTTCGATGTTGTGAACCAGCTGGTAGAAGGTAGGCTCGTTTGCGGATGAGTGGTGTCTTGGAGAAGTTCAGGTTGATGAGGCATCTTTTAAGTTAATCTTTTGTGATGAGTTCTGGTGAGGATACTTTGATTTTTAACACAAACATGTTATACGAGTATAGGATTCATGTTTCCATTAGATTTTGTTATATTTAATTCAAGAGGTCCTTATCCATCTCCAATGTTGGAGGTAGTGTTCATCCCTTAAATATAAGCATTAGGAAATGAAAGAAGCACGTGTCTAATGATTTCTAATGATCCACCTGTGAGTCAAATATCGTAAAAATCATGGACTATCGATCAGTTGATATTCCACCTCAATACACAAGATATCTCAGAATCTTCTAACCTGACTATACAAGTATATTATATATCTAAAACTAAATCCAACATATATAAACAAAATTCCGTATCTTCACTATATTTTGAAATCGTCACCTAAACAAGTGTGTCATTTCAATCACTGAGGTTCCAGAATTCCATTCTTTCAAGATGTCCAGTATTTCCCAATGCTTTGGGCCATCACAATAACCAGGAACAGTCCATTCCATAGGTATTTCAACTATTCAGAGTTATTCTCCCAGGACGGCGAACGGCGATCCATCAGAGGACTCGAGGCGAGTCCTGGTAGCCCGGCATCCTTTCTCAGAGCCCGATGATAACTACTAATGTACCGCCCACGATTACCTTGTCGTATGAGAAGGCTCGCCTCGCGTGAACGATAACACGGCCCCGTGGCGCGCGATCGTGCAGCCTGCAGAGACAATCAGAAACGCGGCAAGCGGGAAAAAAGGGCGGAACAGAACGCGATCTCGCGGCGACAAGCGTGGGCGAACGAGAGGTCCTTTGAGACACGATCCGACTGGATTTTCTCTCGTCTCCCAAGCCACCCCGGGCGTCCTTGTGCCCGTGTGCAAGTTTCTTTCATCCGGTCTTACGCCGTCGAGCACGAAAATGAAATGCCACGGTGGTCGGACAGTTCTTTCGGACGGTGTAATGCGATTGCGCTTGGACTGCAAGAGATTTCCAAACGGTGGGAGCAAAGGAAGGTTTCTCAGAGATGTACTTCTTCTCAGTAATACACTTTGATTTTTAGCTGGGAGCTGATCATAATCAACTGAGTATATCAAACTGATGCTCAAACCTCGTAAAAAGTCCCCATAGGTAATTTTGTTAATATTTATGGAAGCAAATATATATACAGGGTGTGCCAAAAGTCGGGGAGGAGCCGGAAATGGGGGGTAGCTGAGACGATTCTGAACAACAATTTCCTTTGCAAAAATGTCGGATGGGGCTTCGTTAAGGAGATATTAAGCGAAAACCCCGACCAATCAGAGCGCGCGTAGACCGTTCGAGCGGCCGCGGTAGCGAAGGCTACGTGCTGGCGGCCGCGCTTATACGCGAACAAGTGACTCGACGTGCATCGAAGGACATTGACGCTGCCGCCTAGCGCGTAGCCTTCGCTACCGCGGCCGCTCGAACGGTCTACGCGCACTCTGATTAGTCGGGATTTTCTCTTAATATCTCCTTAACAAAGCCCCATCCGACATTTTTGCAAAGGAAATTGTTGTTCAGAATCGTCTCAGCTACCCCCCATTTCCGGTTCCTCCTCGACTTTTGGGACACCCTGTATATTTTATTAAATTACCAGAGATATTATGTGAGAAATAGGAGGTCGATCATAAAAGATCTATATTGAGTCCAACAAAGTTCAAATAAATATTCTATTCTCTATTCTTTTAGAGGTAGCTAGTATTTCATAGGTTCTAATATAATTTTGTTGGAGACCCGGTACTTTCATTCAGAGGAAACGTCGATATAAATTACTTGAATTACACCAAAGCAAGCATACGGACAATAACTGAACGCATCATAAATCGTAATGTGGTTCGCTTGGAGGATGGAGAAATTATTACGGTCTCTGGTATATTTCCACAAACGAGGTTACACCCGCCGTGTCAATGGACGAAATTCCTGAACTGAATTATTCGCCTCCGGGAATTACATAATTATGTCCATTTGTGAATGCTTAATAATGTTTGCGAATTTCTCGCTTTCTACGTAACGATGAATGCAAGCACCAACAAAAATATTGACTAATTAATTTGTTATTTTTACAAGCGCAAATGAATGTGATTTCACCCTCCAATTAACGCAATACTGCAAATGGAAGTAATGAAAGAAAAGACTACAGGTGAAGATAAATATAAACAAAGTAGAAGGAAAAATACTGACTACCCAACTTGCTATTTTCTCAAGTACAACGCAGCACTCCAAGTAAAAGTAACGAAAGAAAAGATTACAGTAACATGTAACGAAAGGTAAATATAAATAAAACAAATACCCGAGAGAGAAGTATCGTGCGAGCAAATCATAAACGCGTTTTAACTTCCTGTAATTAAAATATTATTCACGCGAATTCGCCTCGCATTCGATGGTAATTAGGAACATGTCAGCAAAGATCATCCAATCACTTAACTCGAACAGCACTCGAAAATCCATAGAGCGTTGCTTGCGAGTCATCATTAATATTCCGCTGCTGCACGCGGTATAATTAGTAACGAATGTACATCATAATTAGCGGAATGATATCGGTTGAAACGTACTCGTAATTGATCGATATCTCTCCAACGGCGAAAACGCAACTCGTACAAGCAAACCGACGACCTGAAGTCATTAATCTGCGTTTCTATCAAGATGACCCGGTAGCCCGACCCGTTTGATCAATTCTAGCTTAACTAACGTCTCCATTCCTTTCGGATGCTCCATCCACGTTCGAAGAACTGTCAGATGAAATGGGAATACAAGTTGAAACATTTCGATACCTGTGTCAACGTCTTCACCACAGTTTCATTTTTTTTTTAATTTTGTGGTATTGATGTCTCATGTACAGATAGAAGGTATCATGACACATTTTACGAGATTTTAAGGAGTCACTCTTTGAGATATTAAGAAAAACGAATGCTGGCATACATACATATATATATGTACACATCCATACGAATCTATAGAATTTGTTTAAATATTTAGTGGCATCGGCCCATGCTGAATTGTATGATTTTGTAATGAATCATTCCTGAGGTAAAGTCAAACATGGGCCAACATTCACCATACCAAATTTCATAATTTTCTGGTAAACCTAAGAAACAAAGGAAACCAATGGACAATGGACACCTACAATATACACAAAATTATACATACAGAATGCCAGAATAATGTCATTTTCAAATAAATACCCAGGTTTCTTTCCTGAGTCAAGAAAGGAGATACCATCATTCCCTCTGTCAAATCACACAACACCCATGAAAATAAAAGCGATCTGAATACCTAAACGAACCTTCAGCTCTCCTTCAATTCACCTAACATCCATTATTTCATTGTATTACCGTTCCTAATCTCGCAATTTCCTTCGACCCAATGCACAGATCGCACAACTGCAATCGTAAATCACTCGCAGCCAAAAGCACCGAAGGTCCACCTACACATAGAGAGCCTCGCATTTCGTCCCCCAAGACAGTTATCAACGATCGCCCGTTCAAACGTCATCTTTATCTTCGCCACTAACATCGTTATCGCAATATGCCAACGTAATTCCATTGACTGCGGGGTATTGAGCATAAACCGCCGGCATCCCCGATCCCACCCAAACAGGGAATAGCTTTGCCCAGAATCTGCTTGAACCTGTTTGTCCTGCCTTTGTCTATCAGCCTAACGGCGCCCGTTCCTCTGTTTCGCTCTTTCCGCGAGATCAAGGATCGGACAATCCGATTCAGCGTCACAGGAGCATTCAACGACGTTCCCCCGTAAATGGCCGATGCTCTCGCGTAAGCCTCATCGAAACCCCTTCGGAAAGAGGGTTTATAGTGCCAGAAGGGAACTGTCAGTCGATCGTTGCCACAGGATTACGTAGCTGGCATTATGCCTGGACCAAAGGCCACCCCCTCCCCGCTCCCCCCGTCGCGTTGCTACGTTTCCAACCAGCACCCCCCCCCCCTTGCCACCTCGCGCCGTTGGATTCGTTCGCTCTTCGTCTCCGCAACCTGGGACGCGAAGGGAAATTCCATTCCCGACCAGCGGATTCGAGAGATTAGCTCCATTGACCAACAATGCCACATTGTGCGCCCTGTGTTCCCGCATTGGTTTAGGACGCCCGCTTCCGACTTCTCCGTTCGAGCGATCATCAACCGGGATTAATGGAAATCGAAGCGCAAGATGACAGTCCCCTTTTTCCTGGGATGATCAATACTTGAGCGTTGGATTAGGACCCGGGACCTCCTAACTCCAGATTTCCAAAGATGGGGTAGATATACTGATGTTGGCTAGGGGGTTGGACACTTGGGTGAAGTGTCCTAGAGGATAGTGCGCGCATGACAATGCTTATTTATCGGTAATCGAGGGTCATTCGTAACCAGATCAATTTAAAAGTAGAGGTATTTTATAAATTGGGAAAAGCCCTCCCTTAAGTTCATCTAGATTAAATAACAAGAACATACAAAAAATGTATTTTTTACCTCCAAGAAAGAGTAATTCGGCATTTTAAAAAATTTTACCCCTGATGGGGTTAAAAGGGATTGCAACGTTGATATTCCACGCGGATGAAACCGCGAGATGCAGCTAGTTCTTGAAATATTTTATTCTTGACTCAATTCGGAAGGTTTCAAGAGTATATATGAATTGTTTCAGATTTTTGAAAAAACTTTCACACAGTGAAAACCATGGAAATGAATGAGACTGGTTCACAATTTGAGGTAACCCAAAAGAGGTTTACGGAGTAAGGGTTAATAAATCTAAGTGCTTTCTGATCCATGGTCGTCTCCCATTTTCCGATGATTGACATTCCCTCGCTTCTAATCGTCTTCTAATGATATTTTTATTTAAAAAGATCCTGCCTAGTTTAACAATAAAGGATTGATATTTCATAAATCATCGTCCAGAGGCTCCGATGGGAAGCTCTGTAGCAAAATTGCCCCGTGAGCATGGATCTCAGCGGTCAGCGGGTAATTCCTGACCCGGTTTCGTAAAACTTTCCATCAGTAATGAAATTCCTATTACATTTCACGCGAAAGCAGAGATCCTATATGCGGGTTATTAATTATTCCCTTGTAACTAGTTCAAGCAACTGACGCACATGTGTTCCCGAAATAGCTTCAGGCATGGAAATTTATGTAATTCCCGTTATATTACAAGGAAGATGTGGCAAAGACACATCACTAAGACGCTCCCCTGTAAGTGATTATTAAAGCGTGTCGATGCATGCTGCTGGGCAAGAGTATGAGAGAAATTTCATTCTGCATGTTACAGTGGGGAGGTGTGGGAAGTTCGAAACGTCGAAGTTTAGTGAAAACTGTTGGAAGTTTCCGTATGTAAGTAGCTTGGAAGATGGTTTGGGCATTTTGCAACCATCGCATCCAGCATCATCAAGGATAGAGTGATACTGATCTAGCGTCCTATCTTGGACTTGTAGTTGTGAATCTTCATGTATTTCTCACTGAGAAGCTCCTCTTTGGATACTTATTCAGAACGACCTGCGTGGAGGCTCAGAAATCGAGTCCTCGGCGTTAGGATATGTTATTCAAATAGCTTTGCTTTACTTTGCTTTGCTTTGCTTTGTTTTATTTACAATGCGTTATTGTATTAGAACGACGTATACACTAACGCATAAGTTTTATATTGAATCTCACATTCTTATAACATTCGTTGCTCCGTAGTATTAATACTATTTACAGTACCTCTCACATTCATTTGCATATCGCTTGGGACCCACTGGGCCCCCTATAGCTCGGATACCTCGGGATCGCTGAACCCGTACTGTAACTGCGTACGCGCATGCTACAGCCCCTGAGGACTAAGCTTAAATAGTTGCATGACATTCTAGACGTATAACGTGGAATAGAAATGCCTCCAGTACCAGGAGCACTAAAAATATTCTACTTTGTGGGAATGGATCTACTGTAGATAGTATTGAAAATATTAATTTACTTCTATTGGAATAACTCCACTATAAAAGGTACGAAAAATATACACAGCTCTGTAAGAATACCTCCGCTACAAAAATCACGGAAGATATTAATCTATTCTACTGAAAAGACACACCGCGAATATTTTGACCCCTCGACACCTATAACAAATACTCAAACCCAAAGAAGACCCTACAACGTCGTTTGGGGATTAAACATTATCCCAAGTCGAAAATATAAAACTCGAGCCAAGTGATTCCGAAATGGGTACTAATAATGAACCACTCCGCGAACGATTGGACCCGGTTCTCCGTTTCGACGATGACTGGCAGATCGCCACGCAAATTCTTCGATCCTCCGCGGCGGCGTGTCAAAGGATGACCAGGGATCCAGTTTCCTCGACGGATCCACGGATCTAGGGCTCCGCGATGAAGCTGACAAGCAGCGGATAATTCAACGCTGCGTCTCTGATTGGCCATTGTGTCCTCCAATCGAAATAACCTTCGCTCCTCGCGTATAAGACGAGGTTCAAGGTCGTTTCCTTCGGGACTCTTGAACTCAAGCGACAAGAAGGATCGCTGGTACGAAGGATGAAGTCCTTTGCGTCGCGACTAAATCTTGTAAGCGCCTTTTGCCTGCGTGAAGATCGTCGATCGTGTTCGAGATCTTCTTTCGAGATACTAGTGATTATCTGGATCGGATTGGGTATTGGCAGCAAACCAGGGAACTTGGGATCATTAGGAGAATTCTTTTAGAGGATTTTTGGAAACTGAAGTCAGTAGATCTAATGCAGGACTCACGCTTTTTTGTATCGATGATAGTTTAGACATTATTGCTCTCTAATTATCTACTCCACTCTATAAGTATTCTATAAGTTGTACCGATGCTTTTTTGACTCGAAAAACACATGTGGTCTATCAAACAATAAAAACTACCACATAGAAGAGGTCTATCCAAAAGCTTCCAAAGCAAAGCACACTCCTCATTGAAAACAAGATAAATACAAATTGGTCCCTTCAAGAAACTTTCCATTAGAAATCTCACCTCTGCTCCTACCAAGATGAACGACAGAACGCAAGAAAGGACTAGGATTTTTCCCAAATACCCCGTATATGGGACACGTCTCGATAAAAGAATTCAGGACACGCGATTATCGCGACACCGGGTCGACTCGAGGTTGCTCTCTTCGTATCGGATTCCTCTGGCGACGAGGCTTCAAAGAATAGGAGCTGGGCTACGTCTTTCGCGTCTGACCCGATTTCGAGAGCCTGGTGAAAAGTTTGATCACCCCGTTGGACGACAAATCCTTTATCGCGTCTATGTCACCGCGCATTATCGAGCCGGAATAACCGAGGTGCACGAGCGCGCCCACGTGCTGGAGATACTAGGCGCGTTTCGCTTTCTTGTTGCTGATGAATCACGGAGAACCCATCAGACGTGGCGCGGTTATCAACTCGCCGCGGACAATGACAGAGTGGAGTTGTGCTTAGTCGTTCTTCCTTTAGGACGAGGATGCACGAACGACGCGGTCGTTATTAAGTAATTGCTGACGCGAGTTTCTCGAGCAACACCTTGCGATAAACGTTTCCCTTTGTTCGTCGGGCTGGGACAAGAATGAGAAGATGCTGCTG
Organism: Hylaeus anthracinus; assembly: GCF_026225885.1. NCBI lineage: Eukaryota > Metazoa > Arthropoda > Insecta > Hymenoptera > Colletidae > Hylaeus > Hylaeus anthracinus. Next base: position 14,040,111 of record NW_026534344.1, on the reverse strand, counting down.
AACGCTTTTTCATGAGTTACTAGATGGGTTATTGAATACAGAATTAATTGTTGCGGTTCAGTGACTAGTTGAGGCATTGAGTTTGATAGGATTTCTGAATTAGTGGTTCAATATACTGGCGAGGATCTCATTTAGCCGGTATTGTTTGATATTGTTTGAAAGAAGCAAGGTAAGGATGAGTACAGAGCAGTTGGTAGGCTGACAATTGGTTTGGGCCCATAGTTTGGCCAACTAGTGTTATTTAATACTGACTGAATGAAGTCAGACTATGAATATCGAATTTTATGATTGGAGGGTGTTTGTCTTTTGATAATGTTTGGAAGCAGCCAGACTATGAGGTTTGAGATGGATGAGTTTGGAGAAGCTGGGTGATTAGACCAAGTCTACAGCTTACCTAGTCAAAAAAGGTATAAACTAATGAAAGCATTACGAATATGATTAATTATTGTCTAACCCTAGCAGGTGACAGTCTGATATTTCTGACTCGTTCTGTTCGACAATCGTAGATCATCTACAACATTCCTACTACGAACAGGATTACGTACAGGACTACGAACTCGTCATTTAAAAAATTAAAACTCACTTTCGTATAGATGAGAATTCTATCTGAACTGCAAACGTCCTCTGTTCACGAGAGATGACTGCTCCCCGAGTTACTATTTAATACGGAGCATAAAGAGCACTCGGATGGCGTTGATAACTTATTTAACGGTACCTGCATAAATCCTACCCTTTTCCAACTTAAAGGAATATTATTTCAGCAAGGAATCAACGCGTATTTCGTCTCGAAACGTACGTTGTAAAATGTCCGTCTCGGTGAAATTTACAAAGAGCGCGAAGTTCCCGCGAATTTTTCGATCATTTCTCGAAGAGCTGCTATTAGCATTACAACGAAGAAGAACGACGAGGGTCGTGAAGCTGCGATCTCGTTTTTTTATACGTTCCCATCGAATCAGCTGAGAAATCTCCATGACAATAGGGTGCCGGCCGACCTACCGAGCGTAGATGACTCGTGTTATCGAGTTTGATCCTTTTGTGTAGACGAAACGTCGCTCGGCCGTGCGTGCACCCTCGATTTAGCTACGTCGACATGGAATTATCTTTGTCGGACATGGCTCTGGTAGTAAATCGGATGACGCACGGCTAAGAAAGAGAATCTGTGCCGCGTGTCGCGCTCTGGACAGCTTCTGTTCCCTGAACCGGCTCGGTTGATGAATGCTTCCGTGAAGTGAACGAGGAGATTTCAATAACGGGGACCAGTGTCGACCAGTGTTGAGATTATTCTGTCGTGGTGTCTTTGGTGCTCATCTTGGTACTTTTTAATTTATACTGTTGCAGAGAGTACGAAGTGTGGTTAATTTTGTAGTGACAGTTATCATATTTCCTAATAGGGGTGTCTAACAATACATGATTTCATCTGTTATTGCTTAACAATTCTTCTTCAGACCTGAATGATTTTTTTTCTCATACTAATGTAATTTAATATTTAGGGTTAACTTGAACTAATATTAGTAAGGACAAAAATTTAAAAAAAAATTCTAATAGTGTAGTTTTCGAGGGAAACTGGTCTTTCTTCATATGGACAAATAAGTACATTCGCCCTATATTTAGAATATAAATATTTCTTTTAAATTTTGTGTTCTGAATTTTGGACGCCATGTCTGAAAGGGTTAACTTTCTGTACAGCTCGAGTATTATCCAATCCACCATTGAAATATCTCCCCATGTAATAGGATTGTATTTCTATGTCAAAATTAAGTATACTCCCAGTATCTCCACCTACTAGATAATTTCACGTCCATCGAGTTATTCGAGTCTTCCCTCCTACAACCATCCCTCTCCTCGCTGAATCTTCTTCACTTCAAGGAGCCGCACTTCATCCCAGGCTCCACAGCCGTCCTGTCCTCCACTCATCCACGTACACGCTCCACACAGCCGCGCATCCAGTTCACGACACAACTCTACGACGATAGAAGGGTTCGCAGGCTGCAACAAATGTTTCAGCGACTCTCCAATCGCAAGGGACACCGAGCATCGAGGAACGCTCGACTTTCCGCGAATTTCAATCAGCGACGCCCAGCCCTCCCAGCTCTCGACGAGCGTCGAATGGGCGGCAGTAAAATCCAGCGGCGGATCGGTTGTGGTTTCCAAGACGATTTTCTGCGGAACGAAGGATATCGGCCCCTGCCTGCAATCAGTTTATACGTTCGGGGACTAAAACCAAAACAATATCGCTGGAGGAGGTCGAGGCGGAGGAGAAACGATGCACTGCGGGGCGGAAGTCTGCGGTCGAAACAGAGTACGAAATAAAATTCGGAGAGCTGAATAGTTTTTGGGATGTTGTGGTAACTGTTTATTTACGTGAAGGGGACCTATAGGTATGATGAGACAAATTTATATAATTTTTATGTAAATTTGCTCTCATATGTTGATACATATTTGAGCAACGAGGGTTAATTTGAAAGTAGTGACTGTTCCACTGTGTTCCATATTTTTTATTTCAAATACGAAGGTTTACCAGACACATTCGTTATCAATAAATAATAATAAACTTCGCTCGAAAATTATATGTTTGAAAATGAAACGAATAAGGGAAAGTAACCGATAGTCGAATCCCCGATTAGTTTCCCTCGTAAAACCTCGATATATTTTTTCAATAGACATAGAGCGTACGAATATTTATGAAACTAACTGTATATAGTATGTAATATATAATATTTCAATTTAATTTAATTGCAGTGCCTTCCAGAAACGGGGTCGTTCATTTCAAGGGAGGATCTTCGAGGACGGTGCACTCGCGTGTTCTAAGAATTTCGCTCGACGAGCCCAGGACGCAGGGGACGACTCGGCAAACCGAATTTCTGCCAGGGTATATCGAGTCAACAGTCGTCCAATATATATTCGACCCAGTGAACTTGCACGGTGGAAGGGGGTGGCATTAGGACTGTGCAAATAAACTCCGGTAAATAAAGCAGCCTCTAGTTGGCGGCCTCGCGAGCCAGGGAAGTAGCTCCTCCTCGGAGCACGAGTGGCCGCCGCACAGTCTGCTGCACCCTCTTCTCGGCCTCCGCCAACCGCTAGATTTTATGGGGATTCCGTTAATGGCATGGGTGGAGGTAACCCTCCCGCAGGGAGCCTCTTCAGCGTTACCTACATTTCCGCGGAGTCTGACGCACAGTAGAGCAGAACCCCGAAATACATGGATGGAAGGAGCGTTCGGATTTGAATGGAGACTGCACGAGGGCTCTTCGTACCTCAGATCGCGAGTCTGACATCGGGATTATACAATTTAAGAATGGTGGTTGAAATATGTTTTCGTACATCAATTCAGTACATTTTGATTTAGAATTTGTTAGCAATGGAACGTGGACTGTGGTTTTTAACATGCCTGCATAACTATTATACGTATTACTACATATTTTTTTTAATTGTAGGTGTTATATCAATTTATTAGTACAATTGAGCCAAGATCCGAATTCGCTTGAGCTAATGGGATACTTATACTCCTTTAAACTCTCTATTGAAATAGAAAGTTCGCTCTGCTAACGCGATACAAAAGATCCTCGAGATACTCGACACCAGTTTCCCATTTTCGAGAAAATAGTTTCAAGAGTCTCAATTTGCGACTGTTCTGAGAATCGTATAAAAGCATCCATTACAAGAGTTTCTATGATTACCTTCAACGACCAAGAAGTTCGATAATTACACGTTTTCCCTAACGGACAAAACCGAAAGTCACGACGAACAGGAAAACTCGAAACATCGCTTCAGTGGCGCGGGATAATCCCTCAAACATCGTCGCGAGCTCGACAGCTCCGGGTAGAATAGCCAAACGAAAACCTCAAGTTCTCCCTCCGTGGAAGAGAGAAAAAGCTAAAAAATGAACAGGAAAGCCCGGCGAATAAAACGCCAGGGAACAGTGTCCCGTAATGTCACGGTGCAACAAGCCCGTTCATTAGAACTTTCGTCCGCCGCGCAGCGTTCCACGATTTTCCCGTGCGATCGACCACGGGAACAAGCTACCTCGTCGAAATGAAAATTCATAAATCGGTCAACAGTCGTCCACCTGGAAGGCAGCCGCGTCGCACTTGCTCACCGTTCCTTCTTTGGATCCGCGTTAAAAAGTGAAAGCGAATTCTCGAAGGGGATTCGCGAGTGGTCGCATGGAGCTTCGTGTGTCGCGTCATAGCAACGACGATTCGAATGATTTTTTCGCTGCAAGTGTAGCGGGAAGAACGCTTGGATATTTATGGATATTAGTTGAGGAGGTTGAAATTCATGTCGAAGAAATGTTGACAGTGTTAAAGATCGAGGGATGTATTGACAGGATTTTAATGATACTCATGTGAAAAGAGCAAGAGGATGTTTATGGCATTGATGTGGAAAGATCCAAGGATGAAATGTTGATGAAGTTGATATTATTAGAACATATCAATGGGATGTCGTGGTATTAGCATCGAAGAATATATTGAAAACATGAAGATATTGTCAGTATTAAAGAACGTAGTCTAACAAAGTGTTGATAGTATTCATGTTGAAAAATGTAAGATTGAATGTTGATGGTTTTGATACCAGAGGATATACCAATAGAATGTCGATGGTACAAATACAACATTGAAAGGGTGTTCTTGATGTTGGATCTCAAAGGATGTACCAACAGAACATTGATAGTACTGATGTCTCAAGATGTACCAAGCTAATGTTCATGATGTTGATATAAAATTGTACACCGATCAACATCGAAAATGACACTCAGCCCATGTTGATAATGTTAAAACTCAAGGACGAACCAACTGTAAAGAAACTGTAAATAAACATTGGGGTTGATACAACTGATGTCAAAGGATCCACCACTTGACCAATCTCGAATATGTCACGTGACATGTCAAACACTCGTTACTATTAAAAGCCATGTGTCGAAAACGAAATAATTTTAAGCTCAGGTGCCTATACAATTGGCTAATCCTAGTCCAGTGCCAATTAAAATCCCGTGGGGCCATTTTTATTCGCGCAGCTTTGTAAAAAACAGGGCCGCTGTGAATCATAGAGAGCCTTCGTTTTCGGTCGTCTTTTTCGCCTCGTTTTGTACGCCCTCCTCTTTTTTTGGGAAGGGAAACACGAAACGGTGAGCGAAAAACGGGGGAAAATTCGTATTTCTAACGAGGTCGAGGGAATTTTCAGTGACCCGAATTGCACACCGATGCTCGTTACCGGCGAATTAAAGGTAATTTTTTTTTGGGGGTGGGGGGGGGGGGGGATACTCTTTCTACCATGCCATCAGCTGGAAAATCATTTATATAGACTGGGCGAAGCCGAACGGAATCGCAGTCCTCACGACGCTGCGTTTCGATTAACGAGCGCTTAAACAATGATATTTCGTTTCTCTCTTAATTCCTTCGATAACGAAACGTTTTCACGCTCGATTCTTTCCTTTCATCGTTGTATGTATGTACCAAGGAAGATTTAAATTTCAATATTTATTTAATAAATCAATTATTTAATATTCAATTATTTAATCAATCAAATATATGTGCTTAAAATTAGTCAAACACGGAGAATCGAAAATATACAGTAGCTTCTTGGACAATGAAATAAAAACGAAGGAGATAACATACGCACACGGGAGAGGCGAGGAAATCCTTCTCGCCTCGCTTTTTATAGACGTCACTGTTAATTAAGAGCCACGATATCGCGGCGTATTTTCTACCATGAAACGAACTGCCTCGGGCGAAAATGAAACCGAAACGCGACGTAACGATCGATCGTCGGTCAACAAATCAATCCATTTTCCTTTCCTTTCGTTATTCCCAGCCAGACGAATCCCGCCTGGTGCCGGGATCTATCGATCGTCGTTGTTTGCAACCTCCGTTCGATAGCTGGCAATTCATTTCGCTCATATCGCATCGATACTTATTCCGACCAGCACCCGATCGGCCGATTACGGTGGAGGACCAAGAGAATTGTATTTACATCGACGCAACGCGATAGTTTCTCCATTGATTCAAGCGAAATTAAATTTGTTCCGAAGCTTTAATTTCACAGTCGGGAATATAACCTGCACATCGAGTAAAACGTACGCATACTTGTTGCAACGACTGATGGGGAAACGTTCGACTACTGGTTAGCTGGTTTTATAAAGGAATTTTCCCGAGCCTTTTGATTTGAAAACTTGTGGCAGAAAATGTGTTGTTATTGGAAACAACGTTAACATGAAATCGTTAATCGTTTCCACAGGTAAATTTATTTCACATGCATTACAAGAAATTTCCTGGATGATTTAGAGATAAAGAAATATATATTGCATACATTATAATGCAATTCAGGTCGAGAGTGACATAAAAATAACTTAATTAATTAATTTCAATCTTCACGATGCAAAACATTTCTATTTCCTCGTGGAATATAGAAACATACTAAAATACTAAATATTCTAAAAAAAATGATGCATCACTGTACACCACTTACATTCTGATTTAAAGGACCACAATCATAATAAACGATTAATAATACTAAACAAAATTGATTGTAGCTAAAGTGTGCAGGCTTACGAGGAATTTTTGAAGGTACACGCAACCTTCCAATGTTAAAAGTTTCCCTAGCCTTGTCTTGAGGTGGCTTCCCAAGAAAAAGACAAGAGAATCGCAAGGGCGGGTCCAACGTCGACTAGACTTCGAACAATTACGAATCAATTCGAACGAAATCCGCCTCTGTACAAATTCCCCGAGCAGAACGAGCAATCAAATCGCACGAAACGAGCGCTGCTCGCATTCCTTCGGACCTGTGGAAACGAACGGAGAAACGTGAATCAACAGTGCGTCCGATTCACTAGCACCGACACGCCGATCGATTTCCCTTTTTATCCCCGGAGTTAGCGATGGGACCGAGACGTGCTTAGACACCATCGATACACTATTATTAGACAATTAATTACTGGCATTTTGAAACGTATCAGCTGCTTCTACTGAGTAGGGTAAAATTGGAAGAATTTCGCATCAGAATTGAAAAAATTAAAATGGCCTTGATGGAACTGTGTTCTTGGATATGATCAATCGTTCTTTGCTTTGATGTTTAGTTTAATGATAATATATTAGGAGCCAGACATTTATTTTCTTGTGTTGATTTATTTCCTTGAACTGAATAATTAATTATAAACGTTTCGAGGTGTATTAGCTGACCCAACAGAGCTGGCTCCAATTTGACCCGTGGAATTTAATGTCAGAATAGGGGTAAATGGATTTTAAGTTTACTTTGTGTAATGTCTAGCTAACCCTCATTCTATTCTTTAGTCTATCAACAATACAGTTAATGAGTTCAACTCTAAGACACTTCTTCTAGGACACAAACAATTCGATACATGTATCATGCAGCTCTTGAACCTAATGCCTATCACTGAATACGTCACTGGATTAATCCCATCGCTACCTGGTGTGCAAACTCGTTACTCTACCTCGACACGATCGATCGCGGCCGAGCAACGCGACGGAAAGGAGCCGACGTTACACGTTACTTCGGATCCAATTCGATTCCTGGGCAATTTATGTGGCCTGTACGTTCCTGGGCACAGTAATTACTTCGATCGCGAATCGTCGAATCCGTGGAACTGGAAGACGCCAAGCTGGAAAAATCGCCGGATACGCTTTTAGCCTGTCATGATCCGCTTCGACGCGATTCTCCAAATAGGTAGTACGATTTACATTATCCCCAATGGACTGTTTATTTAATGCTTCTGTTTGCAACAAATATCGTAAATTAAAATTCGTATGTAGTAAACTAAGTGACAGTTAAGTGTGTACCAGTAGAAGATATCGTAGAGTATCATAAAACACGAGAAATTAAATATACTGGAGTGAAAAAAATTTCTGTAAAAATGAAAACATTTAAAAATAGATTGTAATAGTAGAAGCTAAAGTATTTTTGCGCCGGGGTTCGTACAGCGAGGAGAAACCATACTCGCAACACTATTTTATAAATGAACAGTAACTCTGAATATTTATTTACAACAGTAACTTAATAAACTTTATAAAGAAACCAAATATACTGAAGTTTTTCAACCTGCAGGAGGATCGTTAAGCGTGAGCATCTTGAAAGACAGAGACACGAATCCCATCATCCTTGTCACACTGTTCCTGGTGAATTTATGTGTCGCGCAGTAATTGCTTCGATCGCGAATCAAGGAAGCCGTGGGAGACCGGAAAACGACCAATCTGGAAAATCGCTGGATACGCCTTTGGCCTGTCTTGACGCGATTCCTCGGCGTTTTGGCCGACTGTTTTTAATTGGATTAAGAGGATAAAGCGTCCGTTGAGGAAACAATTTCGACGCTGGCCCGGAATTTCCGCGCTGATTGATACGTCTGAGAGCTTTGGAGGAACACAGCGAATCGGAGGGAGATGGAGCTGTACCGTGGAACGCATTCCTTTCACGGACGTAACGCCGGAGGGAATTTAACTCGAGCGTGTTTCCTGATGCTGCAATTATTGTTTAAAGAGGAAGAGTTGTTGGGTATGAAACAGTCTCGTTACGAAGTAATGGTCTTTCAGGGGAGAAGAAAGAGTGTGGACATTCGAGGAACGAAGGGTTGATACTTTAGAACTGATGCTATATCGTTAGAGGCACTCTTAGTAGCTCTAGTATCATACTAGATGGGGAAGATATATCGTAGTCTACGAGAAGATGACATTCGAGTGATATACCTGAAATATATAGAATTTAGTTAGCGATCTGGGTCACTCCTGAGACCCAGGGAGATGTCTTATTTGTCAAGAGCAAACGTCATTGCTACAATGCTCAAGGGACATATTAAACCATTCCACGTACACTATGTCAATGAAAGGAAGACACCTGTAGGGTACCTGAAACATGTATAATTTAAACAGTGATCTAGGTCACTTCTACAATTGGTAACATACTGCAGGGCCTATCTTTATAACTTACAATGAATATTTCTTTTTGTCAATAGAGTAGCAATTCCATCCCATTTTCTCTTTAGAATCAGAATGTATATTTAATAAATCTATTTTTCGTTAAAACTACGGTCTCCCTTTTAAATAAATCTGACATTCTATAAAATATTCTATTAATGTATTCTCATCCTGATCCAAAATTCGATCTCTATAAAATACTTTGTCATTTTACCAAATAACGGAAACGATTGCGCACCACTGTTCTACATCCAGAATACGAGCCACAGTAAAGGAGCTTTTCGCGTTCAGCTCGATCGGAAACTCGAACCGTCGATTCGCAAAGCCTTCCGCGACTTTTCCACGTTCGTCTCTGTCCCTCCCCTTTCGTGTAAAAATAAAGTCGTAAATCTTCGTTTTCACGCGTCTAGTCGACGTTTCGCTCGCCTCTTGGCGTTCGTCGATCTCGCGAATCCCCGACGATGGGGCTTATTTCACCCATAGCCAGTTGTTCCCGTGCCAAAAATAATAATATGCAACCTATAGCGAGCGTGGGAGGTACACGAAAAATAGTGAACCGCCTCTTTCACGATGTACGAGTTGCTCGTGGCGTAGAAATGATGCAGAGCGTGAATTTAAATTGCCCTTTAACCATTCTACGACTTTTAAAACCGTTGAGGATAATGCTGTCGACCTTGTTCCATTTTACAAGATAAACGGCACCGTGGTAATATACTCTTGATTTTGTCGATATTTATTACTAAGTACAAGTTCGTGTATTTTTTACTTAAACAGTGCGAGGATAAATATTCTTGCTTAGAAGAATTCAAATGAATTACTCGAATTGATTATAATCGTTTTTTGACCATTGTGGTAAAAGGAACATTTTCAATAAATATTCAAACATAAATAAATCTAAAAATCTCGATTACTCGTGTTTTATTATCCAGAATCATAAATCAATACTTAATCGACTCAGAGTAATATACCCCATATATTGCAAGATATATGCCTAACAGTTGGTATGCTTTAACAGTTCGATCAAAGCAGAGGTGACTTATGCAATTCCATCAGCGTGGACGCCAGTACGCTTTGTGTGGGAATAGTAATGTCAGTAACACCGATCAATATTCAATTATCGGGTACGTACGCCGAAGATCGTTTGTTACACAGGACTATGTTATTTCACGCAACTATGTTATTTCTACAGCGGCGGTATGCGTTTCGCAACGCCGTAAACGTGGCAGTAATTTCGTTCAATCGGAACGGAGACCCTTAATTACCCCACATCCGTGAAATACATCGCGTTTGCTTGCCCCAAATCGCGTAAGCTCGATCCATTCTTTATGCTGTGTGCTGCACTTTTACTGGTGCGACGATTAGTTTCTGAAGAGAATTTATTTTGGTCTTGTATAAATAATTGTAATGACATGATGAATATTAGAACGTGATGTTGTTCTTATCACACTATGTTTAATACAGCCAAACAGATATTCTTGAAAATTTCTGCTAGGATTAAATATTATTTAAATTATTGGAGACTGCTTAATCAAACATTTATCGCGGTATTTAGTTTTGAAACTTTATCTAAATTCATGAATTTCGTTTAAATTCATGTCTTTTGATACTTCACTTTCAGAATTAATCTTTTTAGGTGTTCAGTGAAAAGCACTGTCGCCCATATATGGGTGACACAGCGATTAATGTGTTAATCATGCTTCTGTTTGTAACAAATAGAAATCTTTGTAAAATAATGAAGCTGTGAATGAATAATGAATACATTAAGAATAATTCCTAGACTATTCACTAATAATTCTAAGACTACTCAATGCAGTGAACAGTCGGTCATCACCTGTCCTAAAAAAACCCAAGGCTACCCAACGGAATCCTCGAGGTGGAATTTCCGGGGTCGATAAAGGAAGAAAAAAGTTGAAGGCAGGGGACACTCGACGCGAAGTTCTCCACCGAGTACCCACGTCGTCGAGCAAAGTCTGACGCTGCCGCTGAGTGACTGACAAGATGTTCCCCCCTCGTGTTCTTTCTTTCGTGGTTTCTTACATCTCTTCTTTGCCATTCGCGACAGTCGCTCTTCCGTTCCTCCTCGTCGATCCCCGCTTTCTACCCTTCCTTTTTCCCCCCCTCGTGACCGAATCACGGAATCGCGACTACCGGGCCCGTTTTTACCGCGGCTGTCTTCATCCTTCCGTTGGCTCGCTGCTCAATATGCTGGCAGACCCGCTTATTTAGGGCCACCCATAAAGGAACAATGATGTCGTACTTTGTCAACGACCGGAGCCCTTGCTTAATTGAATCGAATCTCGGAAGGCGTTCGAGCTTTTTTGTCCCCGTGGCGCCTCGTGGGATGCCTTGTTCGCGTAGTCCTATAGGGGTTGAATGCAAACTTTTCTTTAGTGCGAAAATTTTGCGTAGGGGTTAACGACGCGAGTTGGTGGGTGATTTGGAAATTAAATAATAGTGTACCCGTAACTTTGGAGGGGGTAGTTTATTATTTATGACGTGTCGTATTAGTTATGAGAGTTTTGGGGGTTGTCGAGGGTTTAGGAGAAGATGAGAAGAAGGATAAAGAAGAAAATTGTTTGCAGAATAATTAAACAGTTGAAGACTGAAGAAGGGTTGTTGAAGCTTAGAACAGGATAAATGTGAAGCTTATATAAATGGGTAGTCATCACATAGTTAGTTTATAGTAGGTAAATAATCGGTTGAAGACTATAAAGGGTAATTGAAACTTAAAACTATAGAAGTGTCGAGTTTATATAAAAAGTCATGTCAAAATTTGTTGAAAATATTTTAGTCTTCCATCTTATTAATATTCTTCTCGGTGGATCTGCAATTGATTGGCCATGGCATTATTATTTATATAAGCAAGAACATAGTGCTATGAATTTTAATTTCTAAGAGTCGCGAGTCGTTGAAGAAAGCTACCTACTTCCATGAACTAAAACCTGCGAAACCTTGAGGGAGTCCTTAGAGAACTCGTGTGCCTTTTGCATGCATCTTATTCTGGGAGACAGAGGCTAAAGTAAACTGACCCATGAATATTGTAACAATTCATCTACTTTTTATTCGCCTCTTCCTGACATTTTCGCTTCATACGTTGATAAATAAGAGAGCAACCACGACTCGCCTTTCTCCTACTGCATACGAACCGCAAAATGCTAAAGAAGAACGAATAAAAAATTACTAATCGTTTCCTCGCTCTTCTTACGATCTATTGATAGAACAATCTTTGGTAGAGAGTACTACATTGAATATTTCATCGTTGAATGTCAATTTTAATCGGTAAGTAATATCAGTACTTGATCTATTTCAAACATTCAATGGAATTCTATGAACAATATTATTCGTGAAAATAAAAAAAAAAAGGCTAGAAGATCCAAATTCAATTGAAACATAAACATTTAAACACCTTTATAATACACACTAATATAATAAGATTTCGTGTCTAATCTTCTTCAAAAATATTCCTTTCTCTGTCAGAAAATAACCAAACCATATAAAATAATTTTGCCAAAGACGAAACACTAGGAAACAGTCTTAGATAATTAACCCTTCCTCAGCCACTTGGGTCCACCATATCCATACTCAATTTTTCCATTACCACAGGCTTCAAAATTTGCAAAAATGCAGTCTCACTCATAGAGATCAATGTCCAACAGTTTCCAAAGTTTGCTACTGAAAGCTTTTTTCGGTAACAAAAAACCGGTCGGCGTTCAAAAACGACCCAGCCGGCTGACGGAGGGTTGAAAAAACAATCGAGAGGTAAAACCGCGCAATTTTATTATACAAATAACATCGACGATTGCAAAGCCTCGCACAAATCAGCTCCCAACGGTTCGCAAATCGACATGGTAATTTTCCGTTCCACAATTCGCGCGCGCAATCAATATTCCAGCTCGCGGCCCCGCTGTCCTCGGCGAAAAGTTATTCGCGCTATCGCTTGTATTCCAAAAATTCCCCAATTTCCCCGACGGTCGACGCTTTTCTACCCGTTCAAGCTCGTTTTTCTGTGGATCGAACAAACACGAACAGATTTTCGCGTCGTGCCATCCGCAGCAACCAAACGGCGCTTTCGTCCTTGATTAATTATTGAACGCGAATTTGCGACCCGAAACGATCGTTGAAATTCCTCTGGCGGACGCGTGTGTTATCAAGGGACAACGAGTTTAACACCCCCCAGCTGTCGCTGGCAATCGTTGGTCAACTTGAAGTCCCTGCTACGAATGTTATTTAGTGCTCGAGTTGGAAGAACGCGAAAACCTCTGTATTCCTTTATTTTATTTTATTTATTATGCATTAAATAAGGTGGGAGGTTTAGATGGTGAATGGGTAGTGTTCAAATACCTCGAAAAAATTATACGCGAAATTTATTGGCGAGAAAATGTTTAAGCAATTTTATAGAAAAGGTAAAATATGACAATATTACAAGAATTTTTGATTCAAGGGAGATTTTACTTATAAAGTAACCTCGATTTTACTGAAACCTATCAAAAAATGGAATTAAAATGAAATATATTAAATATCCCAGACCCCAAGTCAGAGTTCATCCCAGATGTGCCATTCATATCTTTATTAATATTAGTCTAGATACAGTAATTCTCTCTCTTAAAATAATTTTCTCATCTTGAATACCACTGTGAATATCGCGTTCCGATCCTTTTAAGTCCCATTTCGCATTAAATCTCCGTTACGACGAATAATTTCGCTCGCTCAACGACGCGCGGTTTAATTGTGAGAGGAAAATTCGACGCGGCAGGGAACGAACGCGTACTCCGTGTCAGTTTTTTTCATTGTATCACCAAAAGCGAGCTCGCGTTTCGTCGAATCGCAGCTTTGGTTGAAACATTATCGCGCGATGGAAATTGAAACTTTCGTTCGATGAAATCTGGCTCATTAATTCGCCACTTCTATAGAAAAAATTCGTTGACACGATTTCGATCCAACTCACGCTTTTTTTTAAATTGCATCTTGATTTTTATCTGCCTGGTTTCGTCGTAACGTTTAAAATGTACGAGTGTGTAGAAGAGGGAGGTAGGTCTTTGATGCAAAGTTCGATGACACGCTGCGCGTCGCATTTTTAATTAACAATTTTCGTCAGAAGCATTCTGATGAAACAGGAACAAAGGGATCTAATAATGTTGTCTACCCTTAATTTTTAGAGAAATTGGCAACATTCGTCGACGCGCTTTGTGCATTTCACGGAGGTGGAATGATATTTGTTGCACCGAGTCAAGATATTTATTTATGTAATGTTCTCGTTGGATCGTAGCGAAGTAGGGTAAAATAAAGAAGAGAAGAAAGGAATACAAGATACAGGGCAGTCTGGTTATGGCAACTGAAAATAAACGATGCTCCGATAAAAAAAGTCAGAAAAAAAAATGAAAGATAAACAGATGCATTTTCACAAGTGCACTTTTATAAAATGTCTACCTTTCATCTGAATGCAAGGCATGCCATCACTCTAACATGTGATCTGCACACGATCATTTCGTGGTCGATTAAGTCCACAGCCAGCTTCGAAACGTGGCGAAGCGGAGCTGGAACGAAACGTCCCTTCAGATAAACGTGCGAAAATATTCCTTCTATATGTTTAACCCCTTGACGTTTCACCGACGAAATATTACCGCACTTACCGTAAAAGGGATCAACGCGTATTTCCGCCGGTTCCCTGGAAAACTGCCGCACGACCATGATTTATGTAAATACCGACACGTGGATATAGGAATGTAACGTTCGCGGGTCGACGGGGTGAAACGAGAACGAATAGATCACGATTATCCGACGACACAGTCCGAGAACTTAGAGTCCTGGCCCCCGCAATACATTTCACTTTGACTCGAAGTGAATGGAATACATATCTCTGCGGCGCATCGGAGTGCTCTCGCGTGCTGCGATTTGTTTAAACATTAGGGTGCACCCAGCAAATGGTGCTTGTTTGGTCAATCCGCTTCCTCGGCGCTTGTAAGCCGTCTATCAAAAGGAAGACCAGCCAGGAAATGAATTTTTTGCTTTGACCTTTCTGAAAAAACTGCTGGCTTTCTCCAGGTGTCAGCTAAAACCTGCAATTCACTTTTTAACCGACTTCGAAAAGGAGGAGGTTACTCAATTCGACATGTATTTTTTTTTTTTTTTTAAATGTCTGTTCACCGGTTACGCCGAGATGGCTTGACCAATCGGAATGAATCCTGTTGCATCTTGTAGAGCATGTTCCCCCGGTGATCTCGCTGTCAAGATTTTTGCAATTTGTGATTTCTACCCGTCTTTTTTTTTAAACAGAAACATTTTGTCTTTCTTCTTATTACGAGACGGATGGACCAATCAGATTGAAACTTCTTGCATCTGGAAGAGCATTTGCCATTTGGTCCCATAACATAACATTTGTCCTTGTCTTAAATTTTTCCAATTTATATCACTTTTTATCGCAAAAAGCGTACTATTTCACGTATATTTGGCCTAAAACCGATGAAATCGATGAAACCCCTTACATTTTGCTGCCAGAGAGGTTTTCGCAATGATCACAGATGGAAAAATTTATGAATTTCTGTATTGTTTATAACTATTGTTATCGCAAAATTCCTATTATATGATGTAACTCGGTGAGGAAATTACCAAGCGCGATGATGTTCCCATTTGCAAAAATTTATAGACACTTTCATTGTTTAAAATCATTGTTGATGCAAAATTGCTATGCTCTGGCGTAGCTCGACAAGGAATTTACCAAACGCAATCAATCCTTTCACATGTATTTGCATATGTATTCCTGATAACCCCATTTGCAATTATACAGGGTGTCCAAAAAATGTTGGATGTCCTTGAATAGGGTGTTTCGGTGGCGGGGGGGGGGGGGGGGGAGAAAATTTTTTACGAAAATGTTGTTCGAGGTCTCGTTAAAGAGATATTGACAGAAAGCCCCGACCAATCAAAGCGCGAGTATGCCGGTGTACTCACACTCTGATTGGTCGGGAGTTTCTGTTTCTGGAATAACTCCTTAACGAAGCCTCGAGCAACATTTTCGCTAAGGAAAAATTGTTTCAACGCCACCTCCCCTGCGGAACAAGCCTTTTCAAGGACCTCTAACAAAAGTCAAATACATAAGTCGATCATGTTGAGCGCTCTGTCGATAATGCAGATCACTCTGTCGATAATGTTGAGCGCTCTGTCGGTAATGCAAATTACTCTGTCGGTAATGCAGAGTGCTCGGTCGATAATGCAATTATTTCATACGTTTCACTGCATTTTACCATACTTTTAAGCAATTATATCTAGAGCTAGTGCGTACTCATATAAATTGACTAGCATACTTTTCACTGCACCTTTTTGGAAGTCGGTTAAATTTTTTTTCCAAAAAATTATTTTATCTTGATTTTTTAAACAAATCTGTTGCAAAATCTGAGTATTCGTTAATCATCTGAAAAAAGAAGAGCAGTGAGGAAATAAATTGTTTGCAATAATCCTGATGCAAATCGTATTGAATTTTCTGCTTTTTTGTTGAAAGTCAATGATTCTTTGGAAATGAATTATTTTTGTTTACCTGGACAGCATCTCTTCTACAACTTACTAATCTCATTCACGAGCTTTCGAATTCCGAATATTTGAATCTGATATTTCCAGACAGGTGTATCCACTTATTGCTTATTTAAATGCAAATTACGGAAGGCTGCTCCGTGATTCAAACATGAAGATACATGGCTAGGAATACCAGCTAGAACCATTACAGCTATAATTGAGATTCTATATTTTCTTCCTAAATGAAAGATCTCGGCTTCTACACTGCAATGGTCTTGAAGACCATTAGTGATCGTATTACCTCGCACTTTTTGCTCATCTTATTTACATTTATTCATTGAACAATTAGAATCTTGAAGAAATGAGGACGAACCAATGAGACCAGTCCCACACGTTTAATGTACAATAATTGCACGATTCATTGCACAAATCGATCAACTTCATTAACCAAAAAGTTGAGAAATGCGGTCAAAATTTCCTCTGAAATAAATTATTTATTATTCAATGGCCAAACAAATTTGGCGTTAAAAATAATGACGTTAATCTTTATTATTCAGGAAAGTTATTATAAAAATAAAAAGTTATGGCTACACCAAGCACTTTGGCACTTAAATTTTAAAAAAAATGTCCAATGAATAACTATAAATAAATGATTGGTTACATATGGTCTCCGAAGAAGGAAATGAAATACAAAATGAAGTACTCCAAGGAATCAGTACTCGTCACCGACACCTCTCCTTGGCCTAATTCGCGATTTCGAGCGAGACTAAGGTCGAGAATTATGACACCTCAGGCGAAACGAATGGCGAATCACCGCGACGGAGGAAAAGAAAAATGCGTGCTCGTAAATTAACCAGCTCACGTTCTCGATCCTCGTCAGACATTTGTCGCGAGGGCGCGCTGCGAGGCCGTCTCGATTTAGATCCTCGGACGATACGTCGGAGAGCATAACCCCATGTACCCAGGGCGAACTTAACCCCGCGACCGATGCACGCGCCAGATATGATAACCGAATTTTGGTCTCGGCGCTATGTGGCGTCATTACCTACGAGGAATGTCACCTGTATATTCCTGGTTTTTGGGAGGATTTTTCGAGCAGTTACACTCTTCCTGAGATAGATTCGAATTTATTGGAAAGGAGAAACAACGTGCTTGTGTTAGAGCATGTATTATTCAGTCGAATTAAAATAATTAGTTTTAAAACTGAGGTGTCGAAGAAACTAAATTTAAATAGGATTCATGAAAGTACTGTGATAAATCTGTATATTATTTCCGATCGATTCAAAACAAGCCTTGTATCCGTACAGATCTATGAATGAAATGTTCAAAAATAGATTATTCCTTTTATAATTTTGTTAACTATTCAAGGCTGTACTACAACCATTCAGTGTATCTGATTATAGACTCCTTATCAATGAAAGTGTACTTTATATTAATGAAAGTCGAGGAATCCAAGATAAATAATGACTTCGGTTATGATAGGATTAGTATTGCTTCCGTGGGCACTTGTACATATTCTATGACATCACTCGATTAGTTTAATTGATCTCTAATTGAAAATTAAATATTCAACGCTCGCATCCGCGGGGGATACCTGTGGTTTTAATATGAATAATAAATATCATTTAATTGCACCCCATGAATCAATTGCATACCCTCACACTGATTTGAGCACACTGGTAATCGTTCTGTGCGATGAAGATTGGAAAGCGATTTCGATTTAACTTGTTCACGCTTTGTTTATTAATCATACGTTTACGCTTTGCTTCCCAGCATCCTTAGCTGAAGCATCATTCACAAGGCGTTTAATTAGTTGCCACGTCAATCATAAATTGGTCGTGCACATCTCCTAAAACTTTATATTAGTTTGTTTGGAAGCAGTGATTAACTTTGCTAAATTGTAGAAAATACAAAAACGACACTTGGGTATTTAAAAATGTCGTTTAGGACAAATAGCCTAAGGAAAACAGTATTTTGTACGAACCTAAATTTCGACTTGATCGCAACGAGTTCGGTTCAAAGTGGACCGTGTAATTTCCTACCAATCGATCACGAATGATTCTTGTTAATTCATGGTAGCAATTTCTGTGCGGAGAGACTGTAATGAGCAGAACGGTGATCATCGGAAGAATCATCGAAGTCGATACATACTCATCGAATCGTGACGATTGACCTATCGTTAATCCCATCGTTCAATGTTTTCGGTCAGAATATAATTCCTTAAAAGTACGTTGCTTCTAACTTTTGAACGGTACTGTATATCGAACTCTTAATGAACCATTCCATAACTGTTAGACTTGAAAATTCAGGCTTAATTAATTCTAAGTGAAATTACCCAGTGCATTAAAGAAATTATACTCTTAGAATGTTGTAGGGTATATTACATCTAATAGTGCTCGATTAAAAACCAGTTATACTAATGATAAATAAATGGCCACAGTAACAAGCGGAAGCATCAAGGAGCACCAGATCTAGTCCCATTCAAGCTCATTGCTGATTACACCTATGTCCAGTTTAAAATTAATCTGCGGATGTCTCATTAAACCTTTTTTATCTGAATATATTAATATAAGTTCTTTCAATGTACTTTCGATAGAAATCTGATTTGATAAGCGTTTTAATTTTTTATTTTAGGTACTCGTCGTACAGACATTTACGATAACGAGTGCAATTAATAAATCAAAAATTAAAAGCATGTGACATTTCGTTCAGGAATAAATTTGCAAGTTCAAGAACAAGTTCGCCTTGACTATTTACATTCGCGAGCATGTATTAATATACTTATTTTAAAACTTATCAAAGGACGCCCAAAATTGAAAGTCAAAACGTTTATTAATTATTAACTATGCTTCTAAAGGAAAGTTAGAAGTCTTCCCACTTTCTTTATTCGAATAAATTATTAATTTTCTCTGAAGGACCTTCTTCGAATTCCATTCCGGTGATTTAAGTGTCCCTTGAAAGAGTGTCATCGAGCGATAACGAATCCGAGTCATTCAACCTTATTTCGAAAAGTTGGAGTTCTCGTCGGCTGATGGGATCGTTGCCAGGCTCGTGCAATAATGCGAAAGTTATTGCAATCTCCTTGGGAGACGTTCCTCGCGAGGCCCAATAAATCGTGGACACAGCCACTGCGGGCGAGCCAGGAGCAAAAGGACTCGACCGTTCCTCCCACGACGTATTTTATTCTTTAAAGCGAGGAATCTCTCGACGACGATCCCGAGCCTTCCCAAGATATAACTGTTTCAACAATTGTCGAGCTTCAAATAGAAAAGACTGCGAGCGTATCTGCCACTGTCGTAATTCGGAAATAATACAATCCGTGTTTGATCTTGTAAGACTGTTTTTTAATAGATTTTTATATAAGGTAGGGCAGAGTTTCTTTAGTTTTGAGAACAATTAGTAGGAAAAAATTTAATAGATATGAACTGAGAACAAGTTCACATTGGGAACTGCTTTCTTTTGGAGAATGATACTTTATCAGTTATGGGTCCAAGAAATTTATAACGAAAGCTGATTTATATTTTAACTATCCTGGTTGCTTAGTTTTAGAATGTATGGCTGTACTGATTCATCCAAAAAAATCACATTCATTATTTAAGAATTTTTTACTTGAAAAGTATGAAATATAGAAAGAATATATAAATATCCAGTCTTTCTATCTTGTAAAATTTGTATTGAAAAATATTGGAAAATGACATCGCCACAAAATAGAATTACGTATTATGAACATAATAGGTTCAGACTTGATCTTACCACGAAACACAGTTTCCACTTTAAAAATTCTCCAAATTAAGCCTATTGATCAGTTTCTCTCTACTGTCATACTCCACAAAAAAATATTCTACTCACTCCCCAAATAATCATCGCTCTCTCCAGAAACCCTCGATATTCACGACCCAATTCCTCGAAGAAAGCCTTTCCCTCGGCCAAGATTCCCAGGACAAACTCCTAGGATCGAGCAACGGCCTACAAAACAATTCTCGCATAACTCAACCAGACTCCCCATAAAAATCCTTTCGTTATGCAGGGTCAACGCGGTTCGAGGCCCGACCTCCGAGATCTCCCGAGCTGGAAAAGGATCACGCAATCGTGAAGGAGAAAACCGTTCCGAAAAATTCGAGCCACGGGAGCAGGAAGTTCGTGGACCCTGCCGATCGGTCACGACAGCAATCAAGCCTAGACTTCCTGCAGCGTCAGAGGCTTCATAACCCTGGGTTCGTTTCGCCTCGGTCCGACTGCGATCGGCTGGAACCCACGGTAAGATTATCCCACGAGAGATTATCTCGTACGATCGTCGAGAGTTGGTCGTCATTAGCCTGCGCACTGTACTTTGTTCGGTATGCCTTCCATTCGCGAGCCTCGTTCCAAGTCGATTTTATTCGACCGCCGACGATATCCGAGACTTCGTTTCCGTGGCGTATTTTCATTCCAATGGCCGTTAAATGTTGACTCGTTGAACTATCCAAAAACATTTGCCTAATCTCCTAACACAGGAGTTGTCAAAATGGTTGAGAAAATTCATTCAAAAGAAGACTTTACGTTTGAATTATATGGATGGCTGAACCTGGCGAGCTTATTCTACTTCAGTAGAAAATGTGTTTCATGAATTCAAATTCAGACATTCAATAGTGGATAACTTTTCATGTTGAATGTTCGCAAAGGTTGGCCTCTTTATGATAGTCACCATCTACTAGCTTTCTAATACATTATGTAAGACATTTAGTATATATTAGTAGACATTTAGCATATATTCGGTGTCACTAGAAACGAAATTTCGTTTTTTTTTATCATTCGATTTCATATTTAGTGAAACTCGCAGCGGCAGCATTTTCGTTTCAGTCTTCGCTTCACTGTCAATATTAATAAATTCTCAACCAAAAATCGAAGCTCGTCGAATCGACGCGAAACTGGCGATATTAAAAAAGTACGTTTACCGAAGTTTACTCTTCTCGTTGGCTTCGAAAATGACGGGCACGAATTTTTCCACGGGTGGAAAATTTGCCCACTCTCTATATTTTATTGTCTGTCTGACAATGGTAACGCATTATTTATTCGACAGTTATTTAGTTATTAAATATGTAACTAAAAAAACGTTCGAAACTAAATGACACAGGAAGTAAAACGAAAAATAATAATGAAATAATAATCCGTGGAGAATGAAAATCCAGTGAAATATAAACGCATCACAGAGCAGAGCCGAGCCATTTAACTTGGGGTCAAGTCACGATTTGACTCTCATACGTAGCCGTCACCAGATTGGACGCAGACTGTGCTCGTAGTTCTCAACCGTAATGTGATTCAAACTCTGGTGTTTGTTTAATAGGGTTTGGACTTTGTACCTGCGATTCGATCTTTCCTCGGTTAACAGTAGTCCTGGCGAGGTTCAATATTCGCTAGGATTGTCCACGGTAATGCTCTCGCAATCAGAGTTCGACCCTACGCTAGCGGAGTCGTGGCTGGAGATTTCGATGCGTGATCAAGCGGTATCTTGCCTTTCTTTCTCGGCTGTTTGTTCATCTCTAACGACCGCCATTAAGAATCTATCCTAGAATTTGCGATGGAATATCATTGCGAATGGTAGAATTTGTAGAATTGTTTACGATGATATTATACTTGTGTATGTTGGCATTTCAGGTCTGATAGACTTTCTAAAAAATTTACAAAACGAAGATCTTCTACAAAATCAGAAAAAAAGACCACGTACAAAGCGATGGGAAAGTTCTTGAAAAATTCCAGCAAAACAATCATCGAAAAATACAGATACAAATTCATTGCACATATTCTGAATTCACACAAGAGGCAATAATAATTACCTGGTTCATTATTTGATCAGCTAATTACAGCTATGATACTCAGCTCAGCTTGAGTGGTATATGAATCGTTGATTATGACGTCGGCGTGCATTATTCCCATCAAAATGTATTAAATAACAATTGACCGAAACCGCGATCACGACCTGACGGAAACATAATTGCGGATCGCTTGATTCTGTCATCGCATAAATCTCGTCTGCCGTCAACTCCGTTATGGCAGTAATTCATTTAACTGTTTTTACATTTGGAGAATTAAATTTTCAATATACCTGCGTACAAGCTATAATCGGTGGTTATTTTAATTTTTAATATGAGAAATGGAACATTGTTCATTAACATGTCGATCGCCACGTCACCCATATGTGGGTGACAATGCTTTTCATCGAAGAACAAACAAAATTCTAATGTTATTATTTAAAAGCTAACACGTCTTCCCCGATATCCAGCGATCGTCGAGGTCGTCCCTAAAAAAGGATCTCGCGTGAATCGTTCCACGGTCTCCGATATACCCCGAGTTCCACCGACAAACGAGACCGACTTCGTGAACGCGGCGCTAGATACTCCGCAGCGTGAGATTATCTCGCGGTCCCGAGACTCTATTATGATTCAACTGACAAGCTATTTGTTGTCCCCAGGGGGAAGAACTGAAACGCTCCGTCTTTCTCCGCCGTAGCGAGGGGACTAGACGTTACAAAGCGAAGACACGAACTTCGTTGCCCGTCTTCTTTTTTCTCCCCGAGGTCAGCCCCTACCCCTAGCGTTGACTTTTCTTCTTCTTCGGTTCCTCCCTTACCCCGCTGCACCTCTATCTGTCCGCCGGTACGTTTCCGTCTCTCTCGGTTGTCTAACCTGTCGGATAAGGAGTCACGGCGCCGGACAGGAGAGAACCAGGGCATTTTTACCGCGTCCACGAGGATCACGAGCACCGTTCCGAACCAGGACTCCGAGATGCCAGCCCGATATCTTTTAACCGGGCCCCGAGTGCACGAACACCGAGGACGACGCGCGGCGCATTTCTGATTTGCGAGCGACGCGTCCCGCTGGAACCCCCGTTGGTCGGTTCCCGTACGCCTCTCTCCCACTTTGGAATTTCAGCCCGTCGACCATAGGCATTTTAACTGGCCGCGAGGACCGCAGAATATCGCGTGGCGGACGCTTTAAACGGTCTCGCTCCGAGAGAAGGGGGGTCACTTGTTGCCTATTACGGCTGTAACCGCGTGCCCCCATTTGGCAGGGACTCGCGGATGAAGCCATAGTCGCGCTGATATCGGCTGTTGCTGAGGAATATTGGCTGGGAATATTGGAAGGTTTGCGAAGGATGTTCAGGGGCTTTTGATGAGGTGTTGCGACGATAAACAGGTGAGAGATAACAGAAGAGGAAGAGTGGAGAATTTGGTTACAGAGTCGAGGGAGGCTTTGGTTTGTCATTGAGGGGAGGTTAGGAAAGGATGTTACTGTCCCCTAAACAAGTGAGCAGTAATCGAAGAGGAAGAGTTCTTA
Organism: Hylaeus anthracinus; assembly: GCF_026225885.1. Classification (NCBI taxonomy): domain Eukaryota; kingdom Metazoa; phylum Arthropoda; class Insecta; order Hymenoptera; family Colletidae; genus Hylaeus; species Hylaeus anthracinus. The sequence continues at coordinate 14,016,374 of NW_026534344.1, read as the reverse complement.
GTTGATGAGCTGGGTGGTTAGAAACTATTCTGAGCTAGGACCTCGTTGTGTCTGGTGAGATTAAATACGAACTGGGGAGAAGTATTCATTGAGGAATCCATAACGCGACTGGAGACCTAGAGAAGGTTTGGTTTGTAGCTGAGGAGAGAGGAGGGTTTTTGGCAAGAATATTGGCAAGAATAACTCTTACGAGCTGGGATCTTATTATTATAGATCTTCCCTCGCGTGATCAAATCCTACACCCATGTCACTTTCACATTTCTGCTCCCCACACAGAAATCTCCAAAGGTGGGTCATCACCTTCATGGAACCTATCCAAACCCGGGTCATTAGCCACCGCGGCCCTAACCCAGACCTAACCCAGACCTGACATCGACTCCATGAGCCCTCACCCGCATCGCAAGCCAGGGTCAAAATCCGCAAACGCCCCCAACGACCGCAGTGAACAGCTGATCTGCGAACGGAACGACCAAATTTGAACAAACCATTCAAGGACGGACCGAAAACTTGTCGCGCAGAAGTGACTCATAAATATCAGTTAGTCCCGCGGTGACGTTTTCACGGTCCTTTTGATACAGTGGCCCGCGGTCTCGCTGGGTGTTCAAAGGCCGCCAAGGGAGAACCTACTGCGTCATTCCGTCCGATCCTCATCCTGCCCTGGGCTGCGGTTGTTGTCCCGCTGCTCGTTCGGTCTGTTTAGTGCCCTGGATGGGATTCGTGGGCATCGCGTGATGTATCGCCGGTACCAGTTCGACTCTCGTTCGGTCCGAGTCGCCTGCTGGGTCCACGAAAAGGGACCCCGGCTTGCCCGAAACTCACGATACACCAGAAAGGGAGCTGGCCGAGGGAACGTGAAGGGAGTAGGAGAGATGACCTCGACGACGATTCGGGCAAGGACGAGGCCGATCCTCGAAGGGGACCTCCCAAAGTCCTGTCGAGGCTCGATCCTTATTCGGACAGCGCGGCTGTCGATGGATACTTCGTCAGCGATCGATTGTCCTAATCGTCTAATGGTTGGAACATCCTTTGGGATAGTGTTTGGATTGTTATGAGGCTTTCTGTCGCGTATCGTTACTGTGAGGTTGAAACTGGTACTTCGTAGATTCTTTCGGTAATGGATAAACTTCACTGTTGGAATGGATTCTTGGTTGAGGAGTCCTTTTGGTAGAGTAGTGACAGGTTGTACTAAACGATGTGGTAGATTTACTCGATTGTCTTCATTCTTGATTTACTCACTATTGACTCACTTAATAGTCTTCACTCTATTTTTTTTTAAATCGATTCTTGATTGAGGGGTTCTTCAATAGAGAAACACTGCTATTTACGCCTCATTGAAACTGGATAGTGTTTGTAGATCTCTCTTAGACGAAAGTAATCAAGGAATAAAATATTCAGTCAATAAAGCGTAAATTGACTCAAAATACAACACGAATATATTTTGTTCCGTTGACGTAAAAATTTCCGCTCGATTCCGCGTCGTAATGGGATACAGAAATGTTCTTACCCCGCCAGTTTCGGTATGGATTCAATATCAATACCTCATTAATTTTAATACAGTAATTATGTTTTAATTTACACGGGACCATTAAAATGGTAATCACCAATGAAATTCGATAAAATGTATGAAATGCTAATTACACAATTATCACGGCGTACATTAAAATCTTCCGTGCCCAGAGCACGATTGCGTATACTTCGAATCCACGTAACCCCCGCGTCATTAATACAACGGGAATTATGAAATTATGTAACGGTTACTCGCGACTGGTGAAGCCTAATTTTTGAAAAATTGTAATCCCTGTAGAATTATCCAACGATAGGGATTAACCGAGATGCTGGAATCTCGGAACACCGTCTTAATTCGGTTAGACGTACAATCGCTGCATTATCGCGTGGAATGTTAATTAATTCTCGTGTATTTTTACGCGGGTGGCTCAAAGGCACGCCGCCAGCTGTGAGGAGTGAAGAGCAGCAGAACAGGGAACTGGGAAATTCATTGACGGGAACGCGTTAAGTGTCAGTGCAAACAGTAGGCACCTGGATGCAAGTAAGGAATGCTTCTTCGCTTTGGGAATTTTATAACGACTGAACGGAGGATTTCTGGAAATCTACGGTAGAGTATGAATATATCGATAGTTCTGGAGTTGGAACTATTTCGTAAAAGGTTACATTCTTTACTCACATGCATTGGGAAGGCGTGAAGCATTTTTAATGTTACAGTTCCTCACCTGAAACAAAAGAAATGCATTAGATATGTTCTCTAACTAGAGACTTTTCGATTGATACCGCATCACAACTTAAAATAATTACTTTGGTACAGGTCTTTAGAAATAGTAGAATGTTGAAACATTTTTCAATGTCATCTTTAATGTTAAAGTTATGAAAGCCAGGAATAAAATGAATGGTGTTGATACATTTAATAGCGATAACAAAGAAATTTTCAGTTTTTAGGTTGGTCAATGAATATTTGTATAAACTTCAATGAAAATAGTCTGACATTTGCATTTCTAGCTTCCCCAAATTTCAACGAATCTACATGCTGTTAAGATACATATAATTAAATCAAACAAAAGATATTCAACTTATTATCTACAGTCCCACAATTAAACAACTGCGCCACTATCGAACCTTCTAGCCACAGCTCTAGTTCGCAAACACCCCACTTAAAAAATCAAACTAAATATAACGAAAGACATGAGATCGCAGCTCACAGAATCCTCGATCTTCCCCAAACGAAACGATTTCCCAACGGTTGCCGCATAATTTCTCGCGGAGGATCGTCTCCCATCGCCTCGAGGATCTCCAAAAGATAGCTCTTGACTTTGACTTTCATGGAGGCTGACAGAAACGGGGAGGGGGGAGGGGAATCGAGGGCGAGACCGAGCTCCTTGGTTCTTATTTCCCTTTTTCCTCTCCTTTTATCGACGGGAAACGAGGACTCTCATTCGTATGCGCGGGAGGGACAGAGGGGTGCATCCTATCCTCTGGACCAAGTTCCAGCTCGATGTCCTTCGTATAACGGCTTCATTATGCGACATCTACGATCTTTCCGGGCGCGCGACCCGGATACGTAGTCGGGCAAAGGGCCGCGAAAGGCCGAGAGGCCAGCTTTTTCTTAATTTCGGTCGGTGCAACGAGCGGAGGACGTCGGGTCGATCCGAGAACCGAGCTTAAACAGCGAGAAAGCACGGTCCCCCGAGGGAACGTTCCAGCGCGTCCTTTTGGTCCTTTGTGGAGATCTTTCCACTGCGGTGACTTTCGGAACGCCTGCGTCCTGGATCCCCGTCGTCGTCGCGATCGATGCTTCGGATCCAGTCGACTTGTATTTCCAGAGAAAACACCTTTCGCGAGATGCGAGCGTGCCGAAGTTGAGTCGAGGGACGGACCTTGAATTAGGGTGGTTCTTAGTACGATATGCGGGATAGAAACAACGTTTGTGGAAGCATATGGCTCGGTCTGGTTTTCGAGGCTTTTGAAGGTTTTGATAATGTCATTCTATTCTTCAATGAAAGCATCGGTTGCTTTCACAGAAACAATTTGATATAATGAATATTTGATACGCTCGTTGATTGAATCAATTACTGCTTAGCTCAGATATTAATTGATATATGAATAGATAAACAACCAAGGAATGTATAAAACACTTTAAATTCGTCGCGTAATCACGAAATACATAGACAGAAATAGGTCGACCATTAGAGCTTATGGGATATTTAATATCGTTCAGATTCGGTAATTTGTTGTTCAGCTCGGATACTAATCCATTCATGCATCCACAAAGAATGAAACAAATTTCTTTTTCGAGAAATAATATAAAATATGTAGCAACGGGAGGCGAATGAACTCCAAATTCAGCGGACGATTAAGAATCGATTCTTTTCTGAAAGATAAAGTAAAATTTGTGAACGGGAGGCTTAACAAAGAACGAAATTAAAGTAAAATTTACGCAAAAAGGGCTTGGCAACGCATAAACCTAAATTAAAATCCGTGCGACAGGGGTTTGACAAACAATTCACCGCGCAATCTCGACACAGATAAACAGCAGCGATCGGGAACGTTCGTGAAACGTCGGTGAATAATCAAAGTCAACACGGAAGCTGAAATACAGCGCTCGTCGATCGATGGATTGCTGCGTATGCACCCGGTCCCATAATCCCGCAGCCTGGACGAAATCGGCAGACGAATGTCCGCGGTCGCGTTCGGTATGTAACGTGAACGCGATCAAATCGAGGAAGTCAAACGGGGAAGTGCACGGAGGTGGCCGGCATCATTTCCGGCGCGCCAGCGTTTAGTTTCCGCCGCATCCGGCGGCTATCTGTATCACTGCGTCATCGCGGTGCACAACTGCGCTCGTTGCGCCGCTGCAATGCTTCATCGACGACTCAAATTTGCGTCCTTGTTGTTGCTATCGAGGCCCGTAAATTGGAAACGCGAGTGTATCGCAACAATGGGATTCGGTATTGATGGCTTTCTTACCGAGTGGCCAGCTTTTTACCGAAATGGACCAGGACTCTATTATTCCAGTCGCTAGGGGGACATAATTGTCCAAATTGAGTCCAAATTATTTCGGGTAGAATATTGAAAATATCAAGGACAGGGTAGGTTAATAAAAAGAAAGTAGGTTATTGAATAGTTTTTATATTCTTTCGATTATATTCAGTTGTGAAGTATGGTTCGAATGAGGAAATTTTAGTATAATTGAAGAATGGCATCTGATTCCATGTCTATCGAAGAAGTTTGACTAAATTAAATAATAGTTTTGATATTACCAAACGAATTTTTCACTGTAAATATGTAGAGACACTTGGGATCATCGAATCTACCATCTAATTTAAACAAATGTCTTCAATAAACATAGAGGGTTCGAATATTTATGGGAGTGACTGTATGTCAGGTGAAATTTTGGAAATATCACTGAGGGTAGAGAGACAGTGAATAATTGAGATCGGGAGTTAATAGGAGAAGCTAAATTTGTATAAACGTAACTAAAGGATTTCTCAAAAAGGTGCTCCAGGATTTTGTATTTTTAATATAACACAAACCGGTATTAAATATAACCAATTTCTTATAGTATATAAAAAAAACACACGATTGCAAATACAGAAGGATAATATCAGCAATTCGCTGACAGACGTGTACATACTCTCACAAAAAATACAAAACCCAAAAGCCCCTTTAGAAAAGCCTCTAATAAAAAAAATTTTTTACTTCCACAGAAGAGCAGTTGCTATTATTCCCCCTCTCCCCTCTAAAAGACTCCGCCACTGCGTTACAACGCACCCTAAAAAAATACCTAGTTCCCTAAAAGTTCCCCGCTATCAATGAAAGTGCGTCCACGACACTTCGCTGCGCGACGATTCGAAACGACAACTCGAAATTCGAGGCTTGACGGTATCAGAGGGTTGAAAAACTGCCGCGCATCATGCTCGCAGCGTGAGCTGCGTGGCCGGTGAATCACGGATAATGAGCTCTCGAAATCCTGTTTCGCGGATATGAGATCGAGGAGGACGTGCCTCCACTCGTCGCGATGAGCTCAGCTGCAAAGAGAGGGCTGATTATTCGAGCTTAATAGAGCGGAGGGGGTGGATCGCAGGAGGGTTGGGACGAGCAGAGGGGGCGTTTAATAGCGGGCACGCAACGACGCCGGGACGCCGATCGATAAAAGTGGCCGGTTTATTTTCCAGGAGCAACGGCGGACCGCTCCGCTCCGAAAAGGAAAGAACTGGTCAGAGGAGAAACAGAGGAGGCGAGCTCGACCTCTTCGTGGCCAATCCACCGAAGAAATTGCTTGTCTTTTTTCCGCTTAGTCGACTAATTTCGGGGCCGCGGTCGTCGGAGCGTGCTTCGCCATCAACTGCCTAAAAGATGGCGAAAGGTTACGGGCGCAGCTTCTCATAATTAGTTCCGATGGGCCGTGGTGCTTTCCTGCGCGGTTTAGAAGGGGTTCAAGGGGGGTCGGTCCTTCCGGTTTCGCGAAAGTTTCGACGGCGGATCCGAGCCTGGAGAAGAAAGTTTCGCGAAGAAAGCGGTTCTCGAGGAGGAACTGCTGCGGTTAAACTTCTGGTGGATCGAGATGCGTGATTGTTATCAGATGGTCGTTAAGTGCTATTTTATTTCGAAGGAATTTGACCATCTCATCTTCGTTTCTACGTAATATTTTCAAATGAAAAAAATTCAATCTTGGTGGTTTTAACAATATCAATTCATACCACTTTGTTTCATACCGACTCAAAGTCCAAAACGTTTAAGGCTATGGCTGATGCTATAGTCATGCTCAGCAGCATAGTATTACCTACACATCAAACTCGAAGGCGTTGAGGGTGTCCTGATCGAATTAGATTGAACGAACTCGGAGCAAGGGTGAAATGTGCCCGGTAGCCAGCCACCGAAATGGGGATGTATATCAGGAGAATAAACGAGCGCAGTTCTCCCCGGAGTTTCATTGAATAAGCGGGCGAAATAAGATTTACCGCGTTAGAAAGTATTCTTTATGGAGCCGTCGATCGCTCGTAAACGAGGAATCGGCGATCCCGTCGAATATTCCTTCTAAACGGCCGTCTCTATCAGGCTATTCATAGTTCCGAAACTCACGCTGCATAAATCCGCGTAGACAGGGTACGCGAGGGGGGTGGGTGGGAAGGGAATGAAAATAAAATTCGATGGGCTGGAAGCAGGTGATGCTGGAACAGGGCCAGAAAAAATATTTGGAGAAATGGGGCCGTGTTATAAATTTCCACGAGCAAGCGCTCGAAACGTCGAATGGACTTCGAAACGATGCAGTTCCCGATACGAATATGCCTAAAATTCTATCGTCGAGACTAACTAACCCGATATTTCGTAAACGACCCCACGACGAATTTCAGTTCTGGGAAATTGAGACTCGAGAGTGTTTGGGTAGCAATTGGTAAAATTTTGCAGGCTGTAATGATCTATTTAACCCTTTATAGGTCACTGGTACTAATCGTTACCACTATGTAAGAGGTGGGAACTTTGTACTTTTAAGTTCATGGTGTAAGTAAATGGATTACGAGTAAATGGATTACATCACAAATAAATATAAGTTCAAGAAACCCTACCTACTCAGATCAAGGATGAAGCACAACAATTACCTCTAAGGTATACACAAAAAGAAAAAATGTTCACGACACCTACAGTTCAAATGATTCGTGACCAGCCACGCAAACAATACCACCAGAAAAAAGAAAGAACGCAGAACTTTCACCTCCCATTAAAAAGAATGATTTACACGCTCTGCGCCGATGACGTGCGATCCGAAGCAGCGGAAAGGAACTCCGATAGGAGATACAACAATTGATCGTCCCTGTGCTATAAACATCTCTACTATGCCAGCTTTATCGAACGTTAACTGGACGTTTATCGACGAGCATCGCTCGTCATCGCTCATCGTGAAATCCTCCCGAGACACGCGCGGCATTTCGCGACCGCACGTACGATCATTTTTCAGCATCGTTATCGGCATAGATCGCCTCGTGTCGCGATCGGGGACGTCTTCTTCGCGAGCGAAGGCCACGAAAAACGTCGCGAAAAATAATTTCGATCTGGGATACGTAATAACGAAATTAAAATGATTCGAGCATGCGTAGCTGTAGTCTGAAGCAAAAGGTTAAAAAAGAGAGGACAATTTTTTAAGTAGGGCACAATAGAAAACCTTAGATTTTACAGTAAAAATAGGACACAATATTTATTGTATAAAGTTATATGACACTTTAGCAAAGTCGACTTTGGTTCAGTAGAAACATTCAAAATTAAACCGTCATATTTAAAATTATTCTTGAGAAAATTGAATAAGAATCATTAACTGTTTCAAGTACTAGAGACCTTTGACAGTTAGTTTTAAGTTTATTGATATTCTTAAACAGCAGGTATCTATTTTAAAAATGACATTTGAACCTCCAAGTAATAAGTCAGGTAACGTGACATGAATACTAATATCTATCTTTAAATAATAATTCCTATACTAGATATCTGCATTTGTATTTAATTTTACTCTTGAACTTAAAAGCATCAACTCCAAATTCTATTTTTATGAACACAGTATTTCGTCCAATTTATTAGTAATCATATTAATGATACAAATTGAATTATGGATTAGAGTGCAAGTAAAACTAATTGGATTAACCTGACGGATTTAGACATTGTTTTAGATGAAAGTTCATCTACGACTTTCTCTCAAATAAGACACAATTTTTGACGCTCGACGCGACCATTGTGCTCACACCCAACGGGATCGCCGAACGTTCATTATCGCGGCAATGAAAACGGACCGAAGCAACCGAGCCATTAACGGAATCGGCGGTACGACGTAACCAGCCAGAACGATTCTCCACGGGTTACCTGGAACGACTGGCGAAATCTCTTTTGCCAGGGGTGGTTCGAGGGATCGACGATTATTAAAATCAACGGTGGCTATTCCGTGTCCGGTATTAACTCAGCGCGCATAAAAAAGATTATTCTGTTCTCCGAAGTACCGTGAAAACCAACGCGAGGGGCACGTGGAATATTTTACACGTACAATTTGTTAAAGATATTTAACGCGCGGAAATTTATGTAATGGTTCTGCTGATGAAGCCGACCGAGTTTTGTTGGGCAGAATTGTGCAAAAATTTTGTTCTGAACAAAGAATATAAATTCCAGATTAATTTGTAAATAAATTTAATCGATCCATGGGAGAAAAATTTATTTGGTTTTTATCTTGGAAAGATATTTAGAATTTTCAAACTATAATTAGAATAAAATTTACCTACCTCTGTTTCAGAATATTTATTGTACTTTACCTTGGGAAATAAATAAAACGATAAAGCAAAACAGTAAAGTTAACAATTTTTGTATGCATATTCGCATTAAATTAATATAAGAAAACAAAATTACAGAAACGATCGAACCATCGCGCTAGTCGTTTAAAAGTAACCTGATCCCGTGGAAAAACTGCGCGGAAAATTGCAAAACTGCTAATCCTGTACAGCTGTTATTCCACTGTAACATCGTTTCGACGAGATAATAAATTGCTCAAAGCGCGATCCACGCAAATTTTTCCGAGTTTATCGCCGAACTGAATTAACTGGACAACGATCACCGAACAACAGCTCCCGATGCTTCGCACGCACGACGTGTAAATCGATACGCGGTAATTATAAACAAAAAACAGGATGGGGGATTCATTTCAAATCCAGTTTTATCGGGCAAATTGGATTTGGAAAACTCACGGTGAATGCGTTACGCGGTACGCGATAACGCGATTTTCGATATTGTTTACGTGCACTTGCGACGAACGTGCGCGCGAACAGTGTTAATAACTTTATTTGGCGATACACGAGCGGAAACACGCCGCAGATCCTGATCGGTTGGGTAAGATGAATGTTTGTGGATTTTTGAAAATAAATTCTTTGGAAGACTTTGTACAAGTAAGGTGTATAGTATCTGATGTTTTATGATTATTATTTTATTATGTATAGTCGCTGGTCGTAAACCGAAACAGCAGTTATTGCTTTATTGCCACAGGTAACTGATCCCTAGGACGACTAAAGACGTCCTAAGACTAAATATGTTTTGTTACGAGTATCTCAGATTTTTCCAAACTGGAAAAACCAATAATTTGTGAAAATATCAAATATTTTCAGCCATCTGAGGCCAAATTCTTTTCCATAATACAATATCAAGGATCAACGCAGACCCAGCTTCACATACAGCCAATTGTCAACCATAGAAGTATCATGTAACATCTAATTCGTCGCCCTCGACCCCTTTTTCCAGCCCCAAAAGGGCCTCGTTCCAGTGTTGCCGCCGAAAGAAGGCGAGCCAAGGTCCACGGAGGGCAACAAATAACTCCGAGCAGCGAATCGCGGTCTCCAGCGACAAATATTTCGCTGAAAAGCGGAATTTATACGAGAACTTCGGGAAAAGTGTCGTTCCATGAGGTAAGTTTAAGCCGGGGCTCCTCACTCGCAGTCCGCGTGTATCGCGAGAACGGTGAGCGGTGGTCGAAAACTTCCGACGCGGAAAGATTTGGAGAGGAAAAATAAATGACATCCCGAAGACGTCCGCGAATGAGAAGGTGGTAAGCGTGGAAACTCGCGAACGGATATCTCCGTTGTAATTAAACCGCGGAGATGAAATTATGCTCGGCTGCACCGTCTTTCCGTTAATTAATCCGAAAGGAGGACGACGGTTGGCGGAACGGATATAAAAGAATCGCAATAATATCAGCGCGAAGAAAACGCTATCTGGGTTAAATGTGTCGTATTTTGCCTTTCATGGCCAATCAGGGTCTCTCGCGATTTCGAAATTTTATGATTTTGAGGCGCTATGGCTCAAGCGTGTGGGGGATGATCGTATTATTGGTGAACAAGTCGTATAAACTGGTAAGCTTTTGGAGGAAGAAAAGATGTAAAGTGGGAATAAATCGGAAGTGTTTCGAAATATTTTAAGTCAAAGAGTGATTTTGTGTTGTTCAAATGTCCCAAGCTGGAAATTTACAGAACTTCAATCGTATTGAGGTAAAGCTTCAAGGAAGTTAGGCATTAATGTAATCGAAGATTTTGAAGTTCGACTATACCTACTTACTTAAAAGTAATTTCCGAAAATATTATTCCAGAACAATTATTTAATTTCTTTGAACTCTCAACCCTCTGAGTTTCAAGTGTTCTCCAAGAACTTCAAACGAAAATAAGACAAACCTGGTTTTCCTTCGTTACCAAACTTCTCACAGCTCATAATTCACATTCGATTCACTTCTGTCTATAATTCAGTTCACGCTACTGTGGACGAAATTCGAGCTAAACTGTATTACGTATGTCGGCGGAGTGGAAAGGGCTAAAACGCGTCGAAACGTACAAGCCGCGTAGACACTGGAGAACGTTTCCCACGGTACGAAACGCGAACCATTCGTTATCATTATCGTCCGATTCGGTAATTGATTAATTCGGTAGTGCAAGGACGTCGGCGTGCTACGGGATTCACAGTCCGTCGACCTTATCCTTTATTTATCGCGGCGTATCCACCCCCGATCGGTGGTACACTGGTCGATATTGAAATCCAAAACGGAACGGTGGAAGCTTGGTATTCATTATAACCTGGGAAATCGAGGCGGGCGCCGATTAAGTTCGCGGCCGATAATTGTCGATTCGATTTCGCGTGGACGGTATCGATCGGTCGGTTCGTTTCGGTTCGACTGGAGTTTCCGGCGTAACGTTTCGCGTTTTCGGTCATGCGATCGGCCAGGAATAAATGGCTCGCTCTTCCGTGCCATTATTATATTTTTGTCGCTTCCAACAATCGATTTTTATGGGAAATGGAAGCTTTCATTTATTTAATACTTTCGTATATACTTGAAGCTCTCGATGATTCCTGTACTTGTATCTAAATTTGTGAAGCGAACTATATACACTGCGAAAATCAATACAATCTTGATTAAATTTTGAAACTTCAGCCTCTATAGCCCTTACAGCAGACTAACTTATAATTGCCTGGAAAATGGAGCAATTTTCTTTGAAGTCGAGTATGTACACAAGTGATATTAACAACAAATCTACTTAATTTCATTGAAGAATTATAAATTTCTACAACATCAGCAGATTTATTATTAATTCAAAGTCCATTTCCAACTCTACTATAAAAAAACTCAGCTCAACACTACTGTTTAACAAAAATTCTGTAACTCAGAGAAAATCTCGAACAACCCATACACACACATACCACCATTCCCCTTTGTTTCTTTGCCTCCAATCGCCATTTAAGAGACTTCCACGTGTTACGATTGATTCTTTATGTTCGTAGAATCCCTGCAGGCTCGCAACGCAATGATCCCATTTCATTGGGCATGAATAAACGAGCTGCTTTTCCGTTCCGAACCGGAATCAACCGTATTTCAGTTTATTCTTGGTTTTTTGTTGTCATTTCGGTACGTATACATTGTCCCCTGGATGGCTGGATTTATTCATGTTGATCACGCTGGAGGGAAATTGCACGGAACGCGGGGTCACACTTAATCGGATTTCAGCGTTTCCGTGTTTGCCAATGTTTTCAGGAAACTATGAAATCGGATGACTAGAATCCCTGGCAGCTTTCTCAGCGCTGCGACTCGGAGCACATACTCTACATAACAGCGGACAATAACTGATATTTATATAGAATACTAGTTTCATGCTGAGCACTGATAAATAAAGGCTTTTCCAAAAGGAGTTTTAGGATTTCTTAATGAAAACATAACATCTGCCAGTGCAGTCGTAATGGACAAATTATTTTTCACGTTTAATTATAAGTGCACTTTCAGTGAAAATAAAAAATTAGCAGTTTTGTTTGATAAATTCCTTAATAGGGAACTCTTGCTGATAACAATGCTATGAAAATGGAATACACATTATTATTGAAGTATATTAATTTTTTGTAGCTGCTATTCTCGTTGCATTGGTATTCAAATTATTCTTATAGTAGATGCATAGTAATATTCTATGAATAAAAATGTATACAACTACGGAGGGTAAGACAAACCTTCAACCTTGCAAATTCATTGCAAGTGAAGAGTAGAAATGTTGCCTTGAGAAGGAAGTTATAAAAATTCTTATCGACTGAATTTTATTCTGAAATAACATTTTACATTTAATTGAAATATACATTTTTCCATCGACAGAATTTCATTTCCAAAGAAAAAATATGTTTCCACGTTTTATAAGAAAAAATTGCTTCGAAAATTCTAAATTGTTTGTTGCTCTAATCGAAATCGTTAGGAGGAAAGTTTTACCACGGTTTCAAAAATGCAGGAAAAGTAAGTATAATTCAGGATACCTGGTAGCCAGCCAAGTTACGTCTTGCTTTCATTGTCTGTCGTTTTCACTCAACGCATATATTCTCCCTCGGTTTCCCATAATTCACTCTTCCCTGTTCGAGATATAAATTGATATATTAGTGGCCATTACCTTGCAAATTTCGCGTTTAACGGGGCAACCTCGTTCAACGTGGAAAGAAGCATCAGCTAAAATCGAACGGAACCCAGCACGATTAACGGTGAAATTAATCTAAATGGGATACAGCAATTTCGAGAATTCACCTGTAACTACTAATGCAAACAATTCACCCGGATCGTTGATGCAAACTTTCGCGGTAAATGTAATTTCAATACGGTACAGTAAATTATTACATTAGTTAATAATGCGAAATAAATTAATTCCCGGCAATGTATTCTACAAACGAATTACTTAACAATCCATTTGGTTCGCTTTGCGAAGCTCATCAAGCGAATTATTTGTAATTCCATCGTTGCTTCGATTCCCGATAAGATATTACAATTATTATAATAAAAAGAGTAAATAAGAAGATATATAGACATATAGACTTGCAAAGATTTTAGATTACAATGGAATAAAGTAAGAACTATAATAAAGACATGAATAGAAGATACATAAGAAAACATTTAGATATTTCTTAAGACGAATAATTCTTGGTTCTGCAAATATCGACTCCTTAAAATTCTTTATCTTTTATTATTTTTATTATAAATAACTTTGATCAGACTATACAACAAGATTTTAATAAAATTTCATCTAAAAATGTCTTCTTCTTCATAAATTTTGAAAACGACCCAATCTAAGCAGACGAAACGCCAATTAAATAAATGCTTGTTATAAAGATCGCGAGTGTACGTCCTTAAAGGGAAAAATTGGAAAGGCGACCCAAACTGAAGTGGATAGTCAAGGAAAGTGCCAATAATTCAAAGGATGGTTCTTCGAATAAGGCATGGAAGTTCCACTCTCCCAATTCCCAACCTTTTCATGTTCTCCCTCAAACCCCTCGTCGCCAGAGACGGCCACCATCTTGGCTCTTCTCCACCTTGATGGTTTATTAATCTTTAATGGGTATAACTTCCAACACCGAAAGAGTTTTATATCCTCGAACATTTTACGCGGCACTCTCCTTTTTCATCGAGCGTCCCCCCATCGTCCTTTCATCCCCCACGGCCACCGTTGAGGCTTTTTCACCCTCGCTAGCACTTTCTACGGCTCGGCCGGTATAAAATGATAAAATGATTCGAGTGTACCCGGTACCCCACTCATCACGAAGACCGTGAATATTCCCACTGTTCTCGACGATACTGAAAAGTTTCTCAAGGTGTACGACAACCTTAGTCCCTCAATAAATAGGTCAATTTGTATACAAAAACTTTGACTAATTATTTTTTATATTATAATTCAAAGCCTTACTTTCTACTCTAGTGGAATCACTCGTATTTGATAAAGGAGAAATCCTCTCTTCGATACAAAAAATTAACTCTCTTCTATAAATAAAAACTTCCATAAAGTTCAGTACGCTTTTAGAAAATAAGATTATTTATAAGCTACTTATTCCCATCGAAACTTGTACGAAACAAAATTCAAATATTTGCAGTACTCCGTACGTGTATTTCAGGTGAAAAGTCGATAATTTAAATGGTTTCGACGAGGAAGGACACAACCACCGTCAGATAAGGATTAGAACGCGAACAAACGATAACACGGGTTCTGCAAATATCCATTCCCTCCGCTGAAAGGATTAAAAGCGTAAATTCGAAGGGAAAACTGCAGAAGCCGAGAGAAATTAATCGGTAACATTTGGCGCGCATTCGATATTGAATCGATTCATCGCATTCCGCCCCAGCGAATTATTGGTTAATTACGTACACACCTCGGAAACGTAAGTTCATTTTTTGGGGCCGGTTACCGTTCACCAGGAAATGCTCGGATCGTGTATAAATTTCAGCTCGATAATAAAGGGTCACACGTTAATACACCTGGAATTATAAATCTCCGAATTCATGATCAAGCTGCGGAGGGTAAATCATTAATTACGAAAGCAGCGACCAACGTTGGAAATTATTTATGTAACGGAATTTACGAGGACAGTACAATCGAAATTAACGAAATTGGCATAGTGGTGTAGGACGAGGAATATCAATTGTTAAAGAAAGAATGTATCATTAAAATGGAGTACAACATTCCTTTCTTCAAATTTAGATATCATTCGTCCAATCGACGTTACGAAAATTACGATGTTTTAAGAATGATAGAATTACGAAGTATGAATTCCATCCAGGATATAACCAAGAAAATAATTTCGCACAGCAGGTGTAATCGTCCAACCATTCTTTTTTTAATGGCTGTTTTACAGCAGAACGCGAGAAACTTCTCGCAACTTTCATGAAAAAGGTAGCAGCGATATTATGTTAATGGGAAAATCTCTGACGAGGAAAACGAAACGGTTCGGCAAAAAATGAAAAACGTGTAGGGGGATAAATTACAAAAGATTATTTTTAAGATTACGACAGTTCTTTAGACATAGAAATTTGATCGAATTTCATGAAATAATATTTAAACCTTGGATCCTTTAAAATCCTTTAACAGTATTGATTTAATAATTCGTCATTTTATACATTTACATAGTGGTTGCAATATATTTTATTTCCTCTGTAGCACCGTGTTGGCTGTTTTCGTAATTCATCAAATTTTAATATTGGATATTTAATATTTTACTTCTACATATTTACATACTAGGCAAGTTATATATCATATTATCACTTTCTTGAACAAGCATCATTTCTATGAACTACAATTTACCACAAAAATGTACCATTTGCATCACTTCATACTGAACCAAATTGATTGAATGCGTTAGAGAATTTTCAATAAATAATAATAATATAATAATAATTTCACCATTAAATCGAGTTTGCTTTTAATTTTACCCTATCAGTGACATCTCCACTAAATATCCTCGAGTTTGCAAAAGTTGCTTAATTGTCAAAGAGCCACGAAAGAGGGAGATGACGTCACGACGAAAGGTTCCTTAAAGTCCACGACGGCGAAAAATATTTCACGCGGGGGACCGTAGTCGTTCATAAGCCATGATTCTTTTAATGGCTGCTTTACGGCGCCGGGGCGCGGGACAAGTAGGCTGTAACTGTTCAACGCTTTTATGCGCCATAAAATATTCGCATGATTTCCCACGCTGCATTCTTTCTTGCCGCGACGCGGCTGCGGGGACCAATTTTCCAGTGAAAAGAACGCAGGTAAACGCAGCGAAACAACGCGCGGAATTACCGTCCACGTCGTTCCTGGAAAACTAACTCGCGATTATGTCGCAGTTTTCCACGTCACGGACACGTTACGTCGGCCCGTTGTAGAATTTTCATCCCTCCGTTCGGACTCACCATGGTTTAATGGAGTGGACTGTCGTAACGCGCAATTAAGAGATCATTACGGTTATCGCGATTTTCCTGCGTGTCGATCAGGCTTTTTTTACTCTGAGTTGGTGTAAACGGTGAATTAAATGATAGAATTAGATTAAACTTGGGTAACTAAGATTCCCTTGGTTTAAATAATTCGCGACGAAACTTCAAAAGGTGTCAATTTTCTCCTATCGCTGATTCTAAGATGCTTGAACGTATGAATAGACTTCGGATGTTTATGCATTTATGGTAAGTGCAGAAATATATGTATAAAATACTAACAGTAATATGTTATACTGTGTAAAAGAAGAGACATATTTTCCTTTAAGTTTCAATTATTTTTCTATATTAATATATGAAGATATGAATTTACATGAAGTTCCACATATCGACATTTAAACAAATGTACATATACAACGACAGCATGATTCACCAAATCTCTAAAAATTCTGCTCGTTAGAGCCAAAGAAACACGCTCCACCCTTGCAAACTTTCAACTTCCACCAACCTGTTAGAAGAACGCTCAAATTTCCTGCATAAACGAAACAATTTTTCCGGAAATTGGCAGAAGTACTCCTAAAATTATTTACTTTAAATACACACAGAAGACATTAACATTGCTAATTTGTTATCACCGAAAAAAAAATTCCCAACCCAAAATCAACCCCGTTTCTGGCACATCGATTCATCATACGCAGCTGATTTCTCGATACGCTGACCGCAATAAGGGGTGCTTCTCACCCCCCTCTTATAAGTGCCCTTCGCATTATACGCGAAGAGTCTCGTACCGACGTCCGGAGGCTCTTTCTGTAACCCAGTCGCTCCAACGTCGCAGCGAAGAATGAATGGCCCAAGGGGTTGAGGGCTGGCGAGGAAGGAAGGAGCCGAGAAAGAATGAAGAAACGGTGGAGAAAAATGTGGGGAGGGGTAGCTCGAGAGACGAGTCGAGGGTGGAGGGTTGTCCGCGTGAAAAGCCAGGTAACAAAGGTGGGTGGGACAGCCAGACACACAGGAATTCCGGGACTATTTATAGCGAGGAGTTATTAGCAGCCGCGTAAATCCCTCTGCGCTGGCCACCCCTCGATCGTCCCTGGCGAAAATCTTCCCTTAATTACGCCGCTTTGCTTTCCGCCGTTTGATTCGAATTCGGGACACGAGAGAGCCTCGAGTTAGGAGTCACTCTCGTCGAATGACTTTCCAACCCCTTCTTGCGTTTCTAACGGTTTTCGTTTAGCGATGGAAATAGGGGAGAGGTTTGACGCAATTGTGCGAGTTCTATGGAAACGTACGAGTATAACCGAGGATCTCCATTTTGGTCTCTTTGAGTTTGGATTAAAATACGGAAAGAAAGATGGGTTAATTGTTATCCTTTCAAACATTTTTACAAAGACATTTTCACTATTTATAGTTCCGAAGAGTTTCACTCGAATTATTGACAAATTTAATACAATAGAGAGATTATGTGTTTGCAAGATTCTCCTCAATAAAAAATTAATAGTAAAAGGGTTGCTTCTTTAAATTACTCATGTGAATTGAAAAGAAAATGCTCATAAAAATCTTCGTTTCTTAATTACTACACATGTATTCACTCTCCTTAAAAATGGTGAAAATTGCAAGAATTAAAATGATGAAGCTACCCTTATAACTATTCTGCCTACACATCGTCCATGATAAGGGGCGATTAATACTAGTCAAGGGTTAACAAGAACATTCTTTTAGCGAGAGACGCTTCAGATTTTAATTTTATTATGCTTGGACGATATGAGACGTTAAAGGAAGGGTTGAAAGCGAGGAAAGGTGTAGATTAAGGGCTGTAGCTTTTCTCTTCCTCTACCTTCCTCTATTTCCGAATGTTAAGGGCGCCTTAATTCTTCTTTCTGTTGGTATCAATCATCCACTTTAATTTCCCATGGGGGCCATGCCATGGAATTAGCTGGTTCGGACTGTGTACGTGCGGAATTATGTTCGAGGATTTTTATGTACACGCGAGACTCGACGTGACCTGGCCGGGATTTCTTCGACAATAAAGGCGCGCCTTGACTTCGTTTTGTAGGAGTAATTCCTCGTCCACGGAAATGGCGAATAGATTGGTGTTTGGAGAAATTTAAAATTTATTAAATCATTGGACTCAGTTGTGGAACAAAATGGACGCAGATATTATAGGATAGGATCAACATCTACTTCTCTGTAAAAATAATAGTTCAGTTTATTTTGATATTGTTCGGGAAGAGTTAAAGTCATCATCACAGTCTGCGATTTTATTATAATTTGAAAGTGAAATTTTACCCTGGTGCAATATTTAATACCCAATTAAACTCGACTCACTAAAGTTCTCTCCTATTTCATTTCACTGTCAATATTAATAAGTTTGAGAAATCTAGTTCACTTAAAAATGAAAAACATAATGTTTTCACCAACTTATAATAGTCATATTACTGAAATAAATTGGGTGTGTCAATAACTGAGTATCAAAGTCAGGTTACCGTAATCAATTTCATTAATTACATGGAGTCAAATTAATTAAATCTGGCGGAACTCTGTGAAACACAACTAAAATTTTAGGTCGAAATTGTGGAGTGTCGATTTGGCAGCAAACTCAAATTACTGTATATCGTACTTCAGAAAGTATCAACATTGCTACGTGTATAATTAACGTAACGAACGGACTTAAAAGGTCTTGTGCCAATTATGGGGTGATTACGAAGGAACCAAACGATTATTAACTGTAATTATATAAGTATAAATGATATTACTATGTAAAATGAAATTTTAACATTCAAGAGAAACAAAGTTTTAATAGCTTTTAGTTTGAATAATAATTCATTCTCTTAATTTACGTCCATTCGCGCTTATAATTCATGAATATACCAACTAATGATATATTAATTTTCCGTTTAATCCGAAGTTTCAATAACACGAAAATTACCATGGCAGGAATGGGGTTGTGGAAGAAACTCTTCGTAGCAATAATATAATAACTGAGAGAGTTAGGTACAGCAAATTGAAATTTTAATTCTCAAAGCCATAGTTCGGTGCTACGCTTTCGTATAGCTTTCGGTTCGACAGATCCCTTCATGCAAATAATTCATGGCGTAAGAAGCCTTCGATGAGAATAGTAATTAAATTAAAAATGTTTAACGCGAAAGACGAACTCGATAACAATGTGCGGAATGCAATTATAACTGAGAACTCGATAAATTCGCGATGAACAGCTACTCAAATTTTCAATTTTCTTATCCATTAAACGGTTTACTTAAATTTTTGAAAATCAGCTTTGCAACGAGCAGAAGTTAAAGTTTTAATAATACTTTTTGCAACGATATTACATCCCCATGATTATAACGACATCAATGCGGCCTGTAGAAAATTTCAAGCAAAAGATAAAAGATGTAGGACACTAATTTTCGCCCTTAAAGAAACAGAGGAAGAATAGAAATAAAATACTTTCTAATTCTTGAAAAACATAGAATTCATCAAAAAAAGAGGGGCAAAGCATGAGATGACTAAGCACGCAAACCAAATTATCTATCAAAATACTTGTCAGTATTCCAACAAAACAAAAACACAAGCGTTAAAAGGTCTTGTGCCAATTATGGGGTGATTACGAAGGAACCAAACGATTATTAACTGTAATTATATAAGTATAAATGATATTACTATGTAAAATGAAATTTTAACATTCAAGAGAAAAAAAGTTTTAATAGCTTTTAGTTTGAATAATAATTCAATAATATAAGAATAATAATCAATAACATAAACGAACACAAGCAAAATTATAGATTGAGAAAAAGAATAGACAAAAATTAGAAATACTGGCAATTCTCAGCCTGAAAGAAAACAAATCCCTTTTTAAAGCTTAACGATTCCATTAGCGGATATTTCGTCGCTGCAAAGAGCGTCCGCTGCCTTTTTGACGGCATTCGGCTCCGTCCAATCCATTCGCACGGAATCGCGCGTGACGTCTACGCCGGATTATCGAATCCCCTGCGTGTCCGTGTCAAAACGAATCCGAGGGGAGCGTACACGATGTCGTGGACGACGTTAAAGTCCCGCTGTCACGGCAGGAATCCGCCGAAGCGATAAATGTGGAAGACCGCGCTCCGGGAATCGGACTCGCGTGTCCCGCGGGAACCGCTCGTAACTCTGTTAGGCTTGTTGAACGGTCACCGCAGCGTCTGCTTCATAATTATTCGAAGGTCTCTACGATTTGGGAGATGTATCGGTCATATTTTTGACACTGTCAGTAGTGGGAGGAAAAAGTATTTGGTAACGGAAGCGATGAAGCAGGAAAATTTCTTGGTTGAGCATGAATCAATCCTCTTATGGGAAGTTCCTATGTGAGTTAGCAATACATTTGATATCGTCTATGATTCGTCGACTGGAATCCTTAGACAGGGAGGTAGGTGGAATTTTAATGTGGTATCGCTATTTAATTCTTTCGACATCAAGTGTTCTTTTGTCACACGAATTAGGATGGGGGTTAAGTCAACTTGAAGATTACACTTTCGACTTTAGTAGGAAAGGAAGAGAATGTTTGGTTGTGAGAGCGACGGAGTAAGGAAATTTCTTGATTTAGTATGAATTTAAATATTCTTTGTGGAAGCTATGATTAATCACTTACTGGTATGGGATGTAATAAGTTCCTGCGTGAGTTACTAATACACTCAATCCTGTCTGAGTGTCACCAACCTGAATCCTTAGACAAGGAAGGAAATTTAATTCCTACGTAACTCTTGCAATCAAAACCAGAAATAAAAATAACGAGTTACTTCCTAGAACCTGTGTAAAGAATACCAATCAACCAAATCAAGAATCAATACACCTAACACCGATATGGCAGTCATCCTAATAATATGCATTAGATCAGGACTCCACAGAATATCCCCTACGGTAAACTGTGACAGAAACTTTGGCAATGGTTACCTTGATACTATAATCTTACTTCCCAAAAGTGATTCAGCGAGTGTGCCAAGGAACGCTCCTCGAATTCAAATTAAGTTCCTCGAATAAGTTCCGTCTTCTCAGAATTAAACGGTAGAACAAGTTTCGTTTAGCCTACTCAGTCATCGTACAGTCTCCTGGTTCGAGTCCACGGTATAAAAGGGCTCGCGTTTTACGCTTGCTTACGCTCTTTCCAAGAAAGGGCTCGAGGGAGCGTTTCTTGCGCGACACGGAGGAACTAGCAAAACAGAGAGATAATTCAGAGCCTGGATTAGGTTGGGGTTTTTCTACGTGGCGCGCGTGAGCCTTCGCCCCGTGTAAAATGTCGCCCCCCTAAATTATCACACCTGGATTTCAACTGGCTGAAAATAAAGTACCATCGGACCGGGTCTGCGAGCAAAAAGAACCAGACAAGATGCGATTTACTGGAAGAAGGACGTCCGAGGGTGTGAGGAGTTGAATCAACTCCTCCGTTTAGAGTCGCCTCGGGCGCATAATTAAGCATGCGATATCTCCGTGATTCGTCCCGGTGCTACTATCGTCGGACGTAGGAAAAGCAAACGGCACCGATTGCAGCCATTGCTGAAACTTTCCTCGCGGTTCTGGATGAATTCTTATGTTAACGTAGTACCTTTGGATAGAATGATTTTTGACGATATTGTTCGTATTCGGTAGGAAACAAATCAGATACATATGCATAGGTACAGTTTTTCGTTAATTGAATATAAAGTGTATCACACCCCTGTTAATTTGTACAATGAGAAGCAAAGATGATACTGCAGGAGGTGGATATGACGAATCTCATAAGGGCCGAATTTAAAATGGACGTTTTTAAATCGAATACACACTAGCCAAAGCAATTTTGATCTGTGAATCAATTTCGACATGCAAATATACTGTCTCGCTTTGATATTGTATACCTTTAAATTTATGAAAGATACTGTGGTAATTTTTACGTAAAAGGAACTATAAACAAGTGTGTCAATATCCCTCAAGAGGTCAAATTCCACCTACCTCCCTGTCTAAGGATTCGAGTTGAATGTACCCAGACATCACTGACTGCATCACTAAATCATGCAAAATTGCAATCATGCTACTTGTATCGAGTCAAACAGGAATTAAATTCCACCCACGTGCCTGTCTAAGAAATCAAGCCAAGAACTTTTTATCGACCACTAAGATATCGAAACAGCAGTGGCTTCAAAGGATCGGTAAAAGGTCGTGGGCAAAAGATCGGTAAACTTCTGCCAACCCCCGTCCATGTATCGCGCGGTCCGGATCGTAACGGGGGTGTGCTCCTTCTCGATTATGAAACGCCCTGGTGATTGCAGCGGCAGCGTAAACAAATTAGCGGGCGCCTCTCGTTTACGCTCTCGTTCGAGATCCGTGCGAACGAAATTACTTCGGCGGGCGGTTAAACGTGGAGAGGGTTGGCGCGTTCTTTTGTGCGCCGTACGGCGCTCCCGTTTTCCGCGGGTGGAATGCGAAATCATCAACACTCGAACGCCTCCCCCGTCGTAGATCACTTATATTTTACTCGACCGCGAGAAATTAAATTTCTTTGGCCCGTTGGTTAAGCAGCCATTCCCAGCCGCTAATGGAGCACCATTCCCAGCCAGCACGAAATTTTCTTTCATCGTCGAGGCGTTTAGTGAGAACGCGGGCCTCGTTAACGTGGCAAACGCCGCGTAAGAAGATTTCTGTTTCGTACGGTTCGGGCGCGTCGAAGGCGTACGTTCAATGAACGATGAAAGCGAAGTGCGGAGTGCCAACGCTCCTTATGAATTTCTTCTGGGTATGTAATGAACCGTGGATCGCGGCTTGGAGGCAGTTGACCTGCATGCGCAGGCCGGAAATTGCTGCCTGGGACTCGATTACGGAATTCTGGGCTGCTTCTTTGATCTTTGCGCCGCGTAGATTTCAATCCTCGCCGCTCGCTGCGGGTGGAAACCTCGTCAACCTGGTCAAGTTTCTTAATCCTTTGGCGCTTATGCAATATTTTTGTGTTTCAGTGCACATTCTGATGCGATTATGTGTGAATAAAATGTTAAGCAGAAAGATTTCAACGCGTGCCATTCAAGCTGTGTCCAATTGTTGAATATAGAGGTAGGTTTCATTATAAATACGAATAAGCTTATACACGTATATATTTACATATACACCAACATATTTATAGAAACATACATTTGAAAACATCAAACCCACCATTTAATTAAAACAAATTTCTTCAATAGACATAGAAGGTACGAATATTTATAAGACTGAATGTTCATTTACTTCAAACGAAATATTTCGTTCTGACTAATGAAAGAATATTTGATTATCGTAAACGAAAAATCTGTAAAGAAGAAAGAATTCCGACATTATTTTGTGCCATAAAGTACATGTTTTCACAATCTCAGACGTTATCTCGAGGGACGAGAAAGCCACAAAAATCGCCAGTCGATTGTGGCGAAGCACTCCGCGTTGATTCCAGATAAAGTATATCAAGAGAGATCGAAAGCCATTTGGAAACCACTCAGGACTACTTATGGCGCACTCAGCTATCCGATTAGGGATTAAATTATGACGTATTTCGGCACCACCTGTACGCCACGGATAACGGATACCGATGGCACGTGACCCGTCGCGATGCTAATTTATGCGAAACTCCACATGCAGGTTACGCCTTGCACCGTGATGAAATTACCTTCGTCTAATTTCGAACGTTTCTTCGCATCCTTCTGCGTCTCATAAAACTGTGAATAAATATCCCCGCGATACGATACTACCGAGCGTATTAGACATTGTTAATTATCTCGAGGGTAAAGGAACTTGTCGATCATTATTTTTTATTGTATCGGACAATTATTAAGAGTATGATAATTAGAGGATGATGTAGATCTTTAGACTTTAATACTGAAGATGATATTGTGACATTTTACGTACATGATAGTTTATCAGCTTTCAATATACCATTACTATTACTATTAAACGTTCTTGTTAAATGAATACGAATTTTTTATATATATGATTATACACCAAGATTGAAGAGCAATTAAAAATATTCCTACCAAACCTAGGAGTGCATTAATTTCTTATTCCACGTCCTTCATTTTACGCTGGAATTTGTGCGATTCTAAAGCAACACGAATGAAACACGAAGTTTGCGTCTGCCACGTGGAAAATGCCGAAGTCAAACGGCAAATCAGTTCTTCCCGATATTGCAAATCGTTCCCTAGGAAGATCCCACGCCATCTAGGCCACCAAAAGGCGCTCTATGCTGCAATCGATTCCTTATAAACGTCCAACAAACCTGCGTACAGCAACCGTATCGTCTCCGATCCTGGCTCAACGAAAGAACTCGGATTCACCATGGACCTACCAGCGAAACATCCGTCCCATAAATATCGGATATCGAATACCTCTGAACCGGAAACAACACTTCATGGCAGTCGCTCGAATAAAACCGCATCTGCTTTACCACTCTGCTTTTATTTTAGCAACGTGTTTCCGCGCATCTCGAGGCTCGACGTGCCAAGGAATGTCTTCGATCGTGACGGAACATATGGTTTCGGTGAAACCACGGTGTCTTAAAATGCCAACGTTTAATATGTAAAGAAGTGAGAATTCGAACTACGTACAACAAATGCAAAATCAAACGTAGGGTAGAAAAAATGTGCTGGATAGCAATTTTCGTTTATAATCACCTGGTGAACGACGAAAGAAATTGGTGGATGAATCTGTAGACATCTGAAATAATTTTAAATCTGTACTTTTTCAAAAAAAAAAAAAAAAAAAAAAAAAAAAAAAAAAAAAAACAGCTCCTTTTCTTCTCATGAAAAATTCCACCTTTTATAGATTCAACCATCTTAAAAATGGTCCCTCGATAAGTTGCATGCATAGGCCATTTTGATCACACAACGTGCATAACTAAAAAAATTATTTTCTTAGTCTTTGAAACTTCTACAAACGTTACACAAAAGGAAAAGTGACCACCTGTATTCGTTTCCCCGAAATTAATTTCTAAAGAAGACTCTATCGTTCAGCAATTCACTATCCTGATCCTTTTAAGAGGGCGAGTGTCCCCTGCGAGAGGGCACATCGTGTCTGCAGAAGAATATGAAAGCAAAGTACTCCTCCCGAGCTCATCTCGACGCAGGAAGGAGCCACGTGTCGTTCAGATATCGATTATCGGAACCACCCCGCGAATCTTTTCCCGAATATTTCGTCGAGTTTCACGGTCGAGTGTCCCAAAGTGCCACGGCTGAGATACAACTGTCGCTGCTGTTACGTTCGACCTCTGTTTTGAAGCGTTGCGGACTTTATGAGCCGAGGAAGAATGGGCACCGGGCTTTTATGAGGCGACGTTTATGTTTCCATCGTGGGCGACTTTTTATTGGTATCGAGAGTGGAGGTATTAACGTCTCGGAGCTAACTTATGCGACTGACTCTGTTAGTTTATTTCTCGTGGCGTCGACAATGGAAAGGGACCGTAGGGAACCGTGGAGGAAGTTTAGGAATTTCTGCTCCCTTGGCTTTGAGTTCGCTGGAGGGGGAAGAACTAACGCTCTGGTCACGGGCGATGGAACCGCTATGCAAATTCAACTTTGGGGACTACGATACATGGACCATGGTATAAATTTTCGGATGGCTTTGTGAAATTTCTTTCGCCTTAATGGCGTTTAGTTCCTGTGTCGTATTTTTTCCGTACGTCAAACGCGAGCTGTAAAACGCCCACCGTTTCAGTTTTAGATTCGGCGGAAGGACCACGGGAGCCAGCCTGGGAAAATATGGGTGGCGGTTATGTTTTATTGTTGGTCGATTTTTGCCGGACACGTTTCGCATAGAGGGAGTCGTCGTTTTATATTCTATATTTGATATTATATATTTTATATTCGATATTTAATATTGTATATTGTATATTTTATATTCTATACTTTATAGTCTATATTTGATATTGTATATTTTATATTCTATACTTTATAGTCTATATTTGATATTATATATTTTATATTCTATATTTTATAACTACGTTATTCTAAGAATGCCAAAAATGCACGAATCCAAACATTAATAATTATTCATGTTAGTCGAGAATTACTCAAAAGATCTATATGAGATTTAAATATCTATTCTCGAACTATCTCGAGTACTTTTATTAATCGAGTTTCCTCACCGAGGTTCTTACCATTTAGTCTCATTTTGGTGTTTTTTATTTTAGAAACCCGACGTATTGAAAAATAGAATCAATCTCGAATACGGATTAAAAATCAAGAAACTATAATAATAATCATCGAGGAAAGTATATGAAACTCTGATGGTATTTCAACGAACGGGCGTCGAGCGTCCGACGCGTTAAAAAAGTAATTGCTTTGTTATGGAAATTGTTCATTCTGAATCTGATAGCAGAATCGAGGTCGGTGAGAAAAGTTCCGAGAGTCCGGGAGGATTTCCTTGTTGCAATTAAAATTCACAAAGAAACTTTCTGTCGCCTCGATAGACTTCAAACACCGCATTCCGTGGTTGCCGGTTATCAGGATCTTTTTATTATACCCTGATTGCGAACAACTCGCCGACAGAATTAGAAGACTTGGAGTTTCTTTAATTCAATGCGAAAATACTCAATCCCCCAGTCATAAACGTACATGATCGACATATAATATAATAATATAATTCGGTATTAGCTTGAGGTATTCACGAAGAAGGATAAATCTAAAGATGAGTGAGTTTCATTTCCGTGCATGGTTTAGTTGAGGACAATAGACTTCGTTCTTATCAAATACCTCTGAACGTACAAGCAATCAAACTGAAATATTGCATCCATAAATAATATTAATACATGTCTCTCTTATAAAAAATCAAATTAAATTCCACGAAAAATCGCAGAATACCATCAAAGAACCTTAAAAAAACGTCCACTAATGCCCAAAACCATCTCCTATGCTTCATGAATTTCCTCCAAAAAATATTCGAATTAAATTCTCGACTGCTTCGACGGAATAGGCGAAACATAGCCTTGGCAAAAGGACAATAAAATCTTAGGAAGCATCGGATTCGAAACCCGCAAGCTCGACAGAACGGTTGGCTGGCCATCCAAAGGGGATTCCAGAGGATTCATGCGGGGGACACGGATAACGCCACGTGTGCGCTCGCGACGAGCACAGTGGCCAATCTATACCTGACGGCGATAAATCATGATTTATGATAACAGAAGTTCCATTGAAATGAAATAGAGGCGCAGTTCCACCGTTTGCTAGAAGACGCCAGCCACGGTACACAGGCTGTAGGTGGCCAGTTGGTACGGCAAGCGAACTAGTTTATGCCCACCGTTTCCACGCTCGTGCTTCCTACTGGCCAGCAATCCGCGGAGCAGAGTTCAAAGTGTAATTTAAGTGCTGATTGAATACGCCATTCGCGAATAAATGTCCGTTTAACTGCATCGGCGCTGTAATGCTTTCGATAGATCAAAGGAGCCATTCTGGCCCTGCCATTCCGAAGGATGCGTTGCGGTGGAGCTTTTAAAGGCAATTGCAGGGATCCTTCGCCACGTCGTTTCGATTGGTTTACCCGCCGCGAGTCGGGGAAAACCGGTGGATATTGGTCTGGGAAACGTTCTGCTTTGAATTTGTTTGAAAGTTCATCAGAAACGAGAGTAACGAGAGCGAAAATCGGTTGAGTCGAGTTTTTGCGATTCGGAGTGGATGAAGCTTTACAATTTTAGGGGAGGAAGGTTTCGAGTAGGGAAGAAGCAAGTTTCTTGGGTAGAGCTGTTTGTCGTCTTCAGGCTTCGTGAGCTTTGGTACATTGTGTTTTAACAGAGCCCATTAGTTCCTAAGTTTGCAAGAAAATAATGGATTAATTTTCTAATGCATTCGTGTATCCATACTTTGAGTGAAGATGCTTGGTTACCTCTGCAATGGTTCAATCATTTATTTTTAGAGTTGGAGGGTTAGTTTTTATCAACACTTTCAACCTGCAGCCACTATTGAACCTAAAAGAATCAGCTAGTAGAGCCTCAAGAAAAAATTAATTAACATCCACCAATTAAATTTAATGTCTTCTAGCCGCACAAGGATATAAAGCCACCGGTGCTAGAGTATCAAGGTGCAAAAATTAAATTGACGAGATAATGAAAACGATACGAATCTGACGAATTCGACAAGGAAGACGTTTCCCGTAACAAGGTTCTCACTTTGTCAAGTGATGCCCTAAGAAGTCTCGCGTGCCGATTACAGATCGTCGGTCCGACCCGTGTTTTTTCCACCTCCATCTGTGGAAGTTCCGGCTGCCTGGTAAATCCCGAGATCCCATTATCCGTGTCTCATCCATAGTGATGCCGATTACAATAACAAATAGGCAGCAGGGTCGTAGCCCGGCCGATATCACGGCGAAAGAATCTCGGGACTCTCTTTCTCTCCACTCGAGGCCAAATCTACCTGGCACCCCCGGCCTCGAGGACGTTCTCCATCGAGGAAGCAAGAAAAAGGTGCTGGTCGTGGCAGCTTGGAGTACAGGCTGATCCAGCTAAGCCTTGTCTCGAGGTAACGAAAACCTCGACGACAACGGGCTCTCCTGTTTTGGACGTCGCGTCGTTGCTTTACAGCCGCCGTACATTACTCGAAACGGCGGAAGAGATAAGATAGAGAGAGGTTAGAAAAGATGAAGTACAGCTTTTTCAAAAGAGACGATTGAATTAATACGTTGGTCTTCACGTCAACCAGGAATGGATGACAAGACTTTTCATTAACACTAAAGCTACCAATATTTCATTTGTACCTATTCCTAATGTTATTGAACAATTTTGAATAGAAACCAAAGCAATTGTAAGAGTAGTTCAGTGAAGCCCTTCCTTTGTTTGTATTTCTGTGGGTTGTAGGGTTGTACCTTGAAATGGTACCACCAAATATTTGTAAGTACAACTATAGTAGTATTTATCACGCGAAGCCTCATACTTTGCCTGCTACTCGAACCAATTTGGCTTTCTCTGTCCAACCTACGACATGAAAATTAATATTGAAACTAATTACTCGAGCACGATTGCCACGAATTTTAAGAACGCAATTAACGAACAATGAAATATTTAAAACGTACTGGTGAAATGTTTGAATGTCTGCTGGGACAAAGCAATTTCCTAGAATAGAATATAAAGCATCTCGTATGATATTACACATTCGACGATCATACTTTAATAATTCCATATGCAGGTGAACGAGGAGAAAAATATGCATGGTTCCATCTAAAAAGCAGTGCATGTTCCACTGTTTCACCGAAACGAAATCTGTCATCAGAAGTCCCATTGCGAGATTCGGTTTATTTCTATTGTCAATCATTTTCCTAAACGGTTTTCCAAAACAGGATTTAATTATAAACACGAATACTCTTATTTAAAATAAAATAAAATGGGATATACTCCATTAGAGTTTTATTACAAAACCAAATTCTAAAACTTCTGAAAATCTTTTCATACATGTTCGCATAATAAATACAAAAAATTAAGCAAAACAATTAAATTTACCTTTCTAACAAAAGTATGTCTTTTAATTTCTGTTCTTACTTTCAAAGTAAAGCGTAATTTACAGCCTTTTAATCGAAGATAAAATCCTGAGACCGCTTTTGGAAAAGCCTTATCATCCTTGTAGTTTAGGAAGAACCCCATCGGTTGCCTTGCTTTCAGGAATCAACCTGTGCTCGATGAGATTGCTGGGAAATCTGCTCTTCGTTTGTCGCTTGCCAGCGAGCATTTTGCAAAATGCACCCTGAATAAATCGACAGCGTTTTTCCTACCGAATCTAGGATTTCGTGGCGAATGGATGGCCCTGTAGAATGGACATCGTGACATAGGACACGAATCGATTCCCGAGGCCGATGTAAATGTTCCCGCGGGACAATGGGGAGCAACCGAACGATGTCGTCCTTTATGGCGAACGCTGACCTCCGGCCGTGGACAAAAACAGCGCGAGCAGAATCGAGCTTGAAAGAAGAGCGTGCCAATGGGATCGACTTAATCGATTCCCGTTGACTGGAAGCGCCACGTTGATGTCTCAATCGACTTCGCGGTGGAGGATACTTTGCACGATACTCCCAGATTTCGCAGAAAGGTCGCATAAACGCGGTCATTATGTAACACCTATGTGATCATTTTTATGAGGGTACAAATAATTAGAGAGTGTATAATATAAAATTTGTCGCGAGGTTTATTTCTATACCATCGTTAAATTCGCGAATTTTGTCGAGACTATTTTTTCTGTACACCTTGCCTCTGAAATTTATTTTTTTAGGCTTAGACAGTCTTGTAAATGGGTTACGGTGGTAGTCAGAATTAATTATAACAATGCTAAGGACTAATATGTGTAATACAGTGATATCATTTGCTGATCATTAGTATGATTAGTTAAATGAAATTCGAAAAAGTTAAAAACTGGTGGCTACTTCTGAGAGCATCTTCGTTTTAAATATAACTGCATCGGCAGTCTTTTGTTAAGTCACTGGCATTTTTATTCGAAAAGGGAAGGAAGGAAGAAGTTAATACAGAGAAGAATGAAATGAAAACATGAAATATAATTGCAGAAAATGACAGTGCAAGAGGCGAGCCGGAATTGAGAGTTGTTATAAAAACCATACCTCAATATGGTTCTCCTGAGATCAAGCTTTAAATAATACAAAGTGTGCTAATAATAAAAGAAATTTCCGAAAGAAATGAGAAGGCTACGAATATTACTTTTTAATACTGATGACGAAAAATGAATTAGCAACTACTCCGATTTGGTTGGCGAAACAATTCGTTGTAAATCTTCTTTATGAAAGCAATGATTTTTTTTTTAGCACTGATGATATAAAAATTATTATTCTACTAAGAAAAAAAGAAATTCACTTCTCGACTAAAATAACGAATACGTTAGATTGTGTCGATATATGGTTCACCCTGTATATTCAACGAATATTTTCACTCGCAACAGAGGGAAGCGAATAGCGAGACGAAGGAGGCTCTCGTTTCTTTTTTCGACAGACAGAAATCGCGGGGAAATTTCCTCGGAAGGGATGCTGTATTAAAGCAAATTTCCTTCGGAATATGCAAAGGCAGTGGACAGCGCGGAAGCAATCGAGAATTCCATGAATAATAACGCTCCTATTTATTTAGCAGGGAGTGAAGTAAGAGTCTTCATTTTTATGCGGAGCCGTTTAAAAAAAAAAGGAAAGTTTCTTTGTCGTCTGGGGCATGGACACTTTCTGAAAACTGACGGCAATCGAGCTCTTACGTTTCCAGGCAACGTAATTTATATACTTGTACGGCTATGTACATACACACACTATGTATGTTCAGTCAAAAGTCAAAAATTTCCATGCTTGCTTCAAGTACCTATTTGTAACTTATGGAGATATTCAGGTTTCATTTCAAATTAATCCACCTTGAATATTTGTGTTGGCATTGTTCAGAATGTGAAATATACTCTATAGAAACTTCATACAGATGTGCATACATTTCTCATATTGGTTTAATTGAACAAAGATAGAATTGACTAGTTCAATGTTTATTTAATTTGAAATATATCAACGGAAGTAGGATCAAATAAATTCCTCCAAGACACCTCACAAAATTCCTCTAAAAAAGCCACTATTGTCAAATTTCCCTCAACACCCTTCGCAAATACTTTCTTCCATAACTGGAAGTATGTGAAAAATCCTTCTATAAATCGGCCACAAGCGAGGGCGAAGAATCTCTCGTGTACAAACTCCAGAGGAATCCCTTTTCTCCGCGGAAGCCATACAAAATAAGGGATTGCATCGTGCCAGTCTATCCCACGACTTCCTTTCTGTAAAAGTTCAGTTTTTCGAGCTCGCCAGGCTGTCGTTATCCGAGATAAAACCTTGCCCATCTTCTTAAAGGAAACCTCTCAAGAACGGTAGGAAGAAGAGGAAGATCGAGGGAGTCGGAGGCAGTCGAGATCAGATCAACATCGGCGCAAAAATTGAGGTCAACATCGTCGGAGGGTGAAAACGGCCAGAAACGAAACAGAATCGAACCCCAAGACCATGGAAGACATAGTCGAAACGAGGACGAGTCGCAGTTCGAAAATACTCAGCGGAGATTGCGGAGGAAAGGGATCGCGGGGCGATACAACTCGAGAATCGCGTTCAACTTCCGTTGATGGTCGGATTCGCTCTGCCTGAAACCGTATTTTCCGCCATCTTTTACGAATGTTTGCGAACATTTGTGAATGAACGACGTTTCGGTACGAGGGAACCTCGCGAAAAGGAATTCCACCTTGGGAAATATTTGCGGATTCCATCGACGACGAACTGCCAGCTCGTCTTCGCCAGTTTGGGGAAAGTTTTTTCCTCGGAAGACGACGGAAGGAGGAAATTTCAGGGAAATGTGCAAGGCCAACGAATCGAACCGGTGAAATATTTAACTTTCGAAATTAGGAGGGACCTAGGAATAGGAAAATAAACGCGAGGAAACTTGGAAAGTGTTTCTATGCGGGATGTTTTTAAAATTTAACAAACATTGAGAGCATAATCGCTTAGTGATAAAGGGAAGTCGTCTAAACATTTTTCCTAGATTGTTTTCTGTATAAACTGTGAGCTTCTCGAGGTTCCGTACCTTGTTGAAGTGTTTAAGAAGATCACCTTCTTCCTAGCTCATAGTACAGTAGAGACTCTCGTATCCAAATTAATAGGAAGACAAAAGTAGCCGGATAGTGGAATCTTCGGATAATAGAACAATTAATTTCTTTTGCATTAATGTCATTTATTCAAGTAGAAATGAACAAAATTAAGTGTTTTCAACATCAAAGGGTCTCATTACGTTTTAATCGCTAAGTCACATAAATTTTTTATTGTAAATAGCTGCGTAGAAAATTCACACACAATATTTAACCGTGAGGTATTAGACAACAAAATACATGCCTTGGCAATAGCTACCAATGCCAATGGTCTTCGATACACGATCCACCCTCGCCTTCTCAAAAATCTCGACCATTCGAAGATGGCGCCACCAGACATTCGCCTGGAGTATGCAACCTATCCCCAGTATGCTTCGCCGTCTGACTATCGCACTTTCGAGCGCAGACGAAGGATTCCCTAGCGGAAAGCTATGTCTGGAAACCGCGCGACGCAGATATAACCGGGGTAAATATTTGCGGATACCAAAGGCAGCGCGCTGTTTACCCCCGTAGCTTCGGCGCGAACAGCAGCCTGTTTGAGAATTAGGACGACGACGCGGAACACGTCGAGCGATTTCTACGCCGGGACGAGCGAGTCGAATGCACGCCGTTGTTGGGATAAATCTCGACGTTGGATAGCTGTGCCTGCTGGCCTGGGGATTAGGAGAATTCCGTGAGGGGAATCCGAGGGGCTGTGACCCTGGATGCTGAACCTGAAGGCGAGTTAGATGAAGGAAGTGCTCGAGCAATGCAGTGAGTGTGAGGAAGGATGTGGACAGGTGACTGTGGAAAACTTTAGCGGGTGCTGATAAGCGTCTTGAGTGGTAATGTTAGACGAATTGAGTAGCGAGGAAAGAATGACAGTAGACGATGGTCTTGGAATGTAGGAAATTATAGGTTTTAAGATCTTAGAACTCTTGGGTACTATGTACGGACCTTACACTAAACTGTGATGCCACTAGCGCGAGTGGAACTCCTGGTGGTGCTATATTAACCTCCAACAGCAAGAAATCGCTGAAGAGGAAACGTTATTATCACTGCTAGGGGTTAGAAAGCTTCAAGAATCCATCCTCGATGAATTCTGTAACAAAGAAACTGTCGCTTGTTATATTTTGTTTAGAACCTTGGGGCTGATAAGCTGAAGAAGATTCAGTACTCTCAGCCACTCGGCACCAAAACAATTAATCTATACTAGAATAGCGTTAAAGTAACCACCCTTTAAAGTATCCCAAAATCTTCCCCTACCCTATGTAACAGAAGCGGACGAAACCCCTACGGTGCCAACTAACCCCATTTGAACTCTTTGCACTCAACCTTCTTCTCAGTTCAAACTTGCAACCCCAAGCTTTGCTCCGAAGAGTGTTTCGAGTGCAAAGGGCTAAAGTAACCCTAAAATCTTCCTCTACCCTATGAAAAAAAAATTTGAACCCTTTGGATTCCAGCTTTTCCTCATCTAAAGGTTACGACCCCAAGCTTTGCTGCGAGAAATACTCCGCGTGCGAAGGGCTAAAGTCACCTCGAGTCATCTTCCTCAAATACTCGAAAGAAATTCCTGCACTCCGAGGCTACCGAACATTACGAAGCAGACCTTACTCAACAAATTCCGTGCGGTTACGAAATTAAGAATCGCCAGGGGCGGCGGCGGATCGCAGGCCCGTCCCCAGCCGAAGAAACGGAATCCAATAAAGTAGCGAGACAACGATCAAACTTTATTACGTCGTTTCGTCGCGTCGAGCCCACGAAAACCGGATATCCTCCCGCGATAGTCCCGATTCGAATAAAGAGCCGCGAGATTTACATTCGCCGAGGCTGCGCTCCCCCTTGGCGGATTCCTGTGCGTTTATTCCGTCACTTTTTCCGCAGACGAAAGCTCGCTCGATGCGACGACTTGCTTACTCGACTGCCAGACTCTGCCTTTATTATAAGCTACTCTAGTCGAGACGAAAGGCAGTTGAATCGCTTTTACGATAGGACGTTCCTCGGTGCCAAGAAATCGAGTCGAAAGTGCAATAATTGGAGGTGTGTCTTTTATATACGAATTTAATTATTTAGGTGTATTTCTATATTTAATTATTAGGCGTGTTATTTTTGGTAAAAATTCGTTCATTTGAAATGTTGTAGATCGAAACAAATGGTTCATTTACCCTTTGATCTACATATGTATTTATATAAATATCGAGGAAGTCAGGAGTTGCTGCATTAAATTAAAAAGAGCATATCTAATATCTAATAAATAGGTTGTTCGGTAAGTTTTGTCCCATTAAGCAAAGATCAAATCGAAATTAATCACCTCGAGAACAACTATCTCAGGCCACGTGGAAAAATAGTTTACGTTTATCATATGAAAAGGCACGTCTCCGCGAAACG
The DNA here is from genome assembly GCF_026225885.1 of Hylaeus anthracinus. Taxonomy (NCBI): domain Eukaryota; kingdom Metazoa; phylum Arthropoda; class Insecta; order Hymenoptera; family Colletidae; genus Hylaeus; species Hylaeus anthracinus. Next base: position 13,981,208 of record NW_026534344.1, on the reverse strand, counting down.
AATAAACAAATAAATTCCCCAGCATTATTCAGCGACGCGTCCCGATGCATCCGCGGCCCCATTGAACGCGACAGTTTCTTTGTACGAGACGCGTCCATTGTCGACTTCTCATCTGCATACGATTTATTCGAAAAGATGCGCACCGAGGGAGGAGGAGAAGGGCAGGACGTGAGGAAAGAATCGGGAGTACGTGTTTCTTGAGTGAAAACTCCGCTCTCGGCGTTGGGCGGAATAAGGGAACACGACGCGAATGAATATTGATCGACTTCCCGGGAAGATTTTTCTGCGTGCGCTACCAGAGAATCGCGTGTAACTCCGTCACGGCGAACAAAACCGTGGTGCATCCTCGATTCCATGTTTAAATCATAATTTCCATTCCATCGAAAAATGCAAGAAACTCGAGAAGACGCAAGAGAAGTATTCTCGGGAGGAAACAATCGAGACTTCACGGTTACCGTTGCACCGTGGAATTTCTTGTAACCGGGTTACCGTGTAATAACCAATGGGAACGCGAGAGAAAGAACATTGCGTTATTTTTAACAACGAAAGCGGTACAGGGGAGAGTATGTGCAGCATGATGCATTTAAAATGTTGGGATGATTCGTAAATAACTTACGTTGCAGGTAACGAATTAGCTGAAGTGCAAAATAAAGTATGAAATAGATCGAATGATTTCGGGAGACCACCTGCAGGAGGCAATTTTTATTTTACCTAGGTGAATGAATTTTATTTATAAGGGTGCGAAGTCGTATAACTTAATTATAAGATGCACCAGTCTTGCATTTATTCATTCTTTATATTCATTTGATTTTTTGTTCATATTACTTTGTATTTCCAGTACTTTACACACCCCTCTTGATCATTCTTCCATTAGGGATGCCGGTGGCCTGATGAGGCCCCTGATTGGCTTCACTATAGCTCGGGTACCTCGGGATTTGCTAAACCCGTACTGTAGCTAAAATTAATTAATTAATAGCTACAGCTCCTGAGGGTTTTATTTTATCTGCTAAATAGGAATAAATGATTATCAACATTAAACCTAACCCAGTAATCCACATATATTCATAAATAACGTCAATTCCTACATACAAAACATTACTATACATATACAATCAATCCCATGAATATTCGTACCCTCTATGTCTATTGAAAAAGTTTGACTAAATTAAATAATATAATAGGTTCGATATTACCAAATGAAGTTTTCATTATAAATATGTATATATATGAATAAATTTGTACATGTACATATTTATACTTGGAAACCTGCTATTTAATTTAAACAAATTTCTTCGATACACATAGGAAGGTACGAATATTTATGGTACTGACTGTATATGTCACTGTCCAATCAGCCTCTCTAATCTCCAACCTAACATCCAACATACAAATTGACTAAGCATACACAGATTCAGATTTAAGGACCCCCTAACCATAAACAGGCCTCCTTTTAATTGCTACGAAGTGAACATTTAACGTCTTTACCCATGAATTTCTATCTTCTCGAACCATCTATCGTCAAACACAGCAATCTGTATCTAGGTGACCCGTTTTGCCCCCTAGGAGCAAGTTTCAAATGAAAACTAACAACCACGACCAAAGTGTCCATCCTCGAGATATACCTACAGTTTACCTATGAATTACATGGACGAGTAGCGTTGGCATCGCGGAGATGCGAGTGTGACGACTGTATCCTGGCGCGCATCGAGAACAATGAGCTGGGAAAAGAGTAATGAAACACCCTTGTCGCGGTCGTGCAGCCCTTCCGGGGGTTAAAGTAGTATTATCTTTTTCCTGAAAGTGCAGGAAGCAGTCTTCGCGGTTGGCTATTCTTTCCGCTGATGACCCAGAATCCTTCATTTCTCCGCTCCTTTCCACCCCCACCCCCTCCACCCGTCACCCCCTGGATTTATCATGGAAGAAAGGAGTCGGAGAATTATGGAATCTTCGGCGAAGCTCGAAGAGAAATACTCTCGAGCCCCTTGGACCAGCAACTTTTGCCAGGATCGGATGATTACCGAGAGAAATCTTCGAGTTGCGAAGCTTCCTTCGACCAGCAATATTCCTCTAGTAATTTCGTTTGCGTCAGCAACGCGATTTCGACGTTCCCGTTCAGATTTGACCGCAACACAACGATTTAATCGTTCGAACAATTGCGTTATGCAGAATTTTACGCGATCGCGTCCTTTGTGTTCCCGAGAAATTACAGAATTTTCATTATCGCGGTTGGATTCGTTCGAAACGTAAAAAAAATATCGGGATTACAATGAACGAGCAATACCCGTAACCCAGTTACCAGGGGCTGTGCAACCGAATAAAAGCCACGAAACATCGTTTTTAAATGCAAACAATGGAAATATGTTTCGACGTTAACCGTTACATTTCGGAACATTTCGAAATATTTCACTTGGTTAATCCTGAATGTTTCGCGCGATGGATTGGAGGCCCAATAAAAACAGTGGATGTGAAGCTTGTTCGGAAAAAGTTTGGGTGTATGATGGTTTCTTGTGCGGACCTTTAAAGCTCAGATAAAGAATCGAGATTTCAATGAAAGTATGTCTTATCTTCTAACCGGTATAACGCGTACTATTCATATTTTATATATTTTTATACGCATGCACATCCCAATTTCCACTTACCACGAATGCATAATCATTCACAGTCTAATTATTATAAATCCAGCCACCGTTAACTGCATTTATATATTTAATCTCTCCTTTAAATGGTAAAATAAATTTCACTCGTTACCTAGGAATTCAAAATACCTCATAAGTAATGGAACGGATAAGTGGAATATTATTAACGTGACATTTCCATGAGACAATTAGGGATGCATCGATGAACCCAGAAAGCTTCTCACAGGGAAATTCGTCAATTCATCTCAAAGCTAATCGACGCATTTCAAGCGACATTGGTCCTTTGCTAATTAATTCCTGCCAATTAGAAGCTGCCTTGAATGGCGAATCGCGGAGGCGAATCCTGGAACGGCATCATCTAAGGAATGTTTAATAATCAGAAACAATCTTGAAGAGGTGCATAGCGATCTCCAAGACTGCGTGAGTGGCGCATGCATTTTCCTGAAATGCGTCTCGTCGAATTCAATAAGGCGGACGGGAAACAAAGGCGAAACGGGAAAGCTCGTGAGGTGGGACTTTCCAGTGTTAGAACGAATTTCCTACGAACAATAAATAAAGGTATGCTGTTGCAAAATGCCTGGAACAGTGGAAATATAATGGAGAAAGAACAGGAATGCTCGTTGAGAAGGGAGAGAGATGGAATCGTATTAGACCATCCGTCATTCTGACTCCTTCTATTTTAAATCGACTTTTCAAATTAAAAATATTTGCTTTCTTACTTGAGATTGTGAATGTTAAAGATGGGTCATTATTACCCATTCCAAATTTCACAAGGTTTCACAAGGTGATACGTATACAACATACGTATTTTCTAAAATTTTGTTTTCTTGCATTATAAAATTATCCTATTTGTAATGTTCTTACATTCTATGCGAAATGTAATTCTTAAACCCGTATAATCTAAGAACTAAGCGTATAACCTAAATGGACTAAGGCATTTCTTTTCGATGAAAATTTCCTATTTTATTATGGAAAAGTTATCATTTTGATAGTCGAGAAAGTGGATATTTTAGTCGAACCATTAGTCAACAATGACTCATCAGTAATAGAAATCCAGTAAGAAATCTCCGCAAACCTAGCGTCAAGTCTGAAGAAAAGACAAGGGTTGCGTACGAAGGTTGGTAGTTTCACGTGAGAAAGTGAGTTTCACGAGTCTCTCTCCTCCTCCCACCTCTCCCCCCATTTCCTGGAGAGGATCAGCGCACGAAGCATTCACCGGGTGCAATTAGATGCTGCAATGAGATAGCGATTAATAGCCATGGCGATGTCGTGTAATTATAGTGATCGTACGGAGTGGAGTCATAATCGCGGTCCGCTCGACGAAAAGCCTCCCCCGAAAGATGGCGTATAAAAACGCGCGTTACACTGATGTCAGTCGTTAGCGGGATTTTTGCCTGGACTTACCACGGCTTCGTTTGCCTCGTGTGCTCCTACGGGACGAGTCGTTTCACGGTGAAATTGTTTTTAATGCCCGTTCCTCTCCCTGGCTCGCTTTCTTTCGCGAGAATTTTCACGTTTCGCGGCACCGTGTTCTATTATTTTTGGATTTTATGGTACGTGGGATCTCGAGATGCTTCGAAGTAGTTGAAGTGCTATTCAAAACCAGGCCATTTTGGTTTTACATGTTTTTATTAAAATAAAGTGAACTTGTCAAATGTAATAATAAATTATCAAACTTACTTGGAGGCAAGAATTACTTTTACGTAACATATTTTACATTATAGATAAATCTTGTCGAATGAATTATCGATTCTAATCCATTCTAATATAATCTTTCGTTAACAGAATTGAATATATCAAACATAAATATAAACATGTGAAAGTATACAAAATATCAATATATTCAAATCAATTTGGAAAAATCGTGCAAGGGTTACATTAACCACCGTACGATTTCTAACACACATCAAGTTAGAGTCGAAATAATTATTTCGCTATAAAGATGATCGAATACGTAAAAGATATTTCGCGCACTAGTTGTGTAATATTTTTGTGAATAATTGCACGTAGTCTGTATGAATGGGTAAGATGCACAATGGTCTCGATACACGAATTTTTCCAAAATTTCTCGATTCCGCCACGCAACGGAATCTTCCGCATTCCTGGAAGAAAACTGGTGTGCGAGTGGACCTCTTTGAAGGGCTGCGCGGCGCACGGGCGGCTACAGTCCAAACGGTGCTTTGCCGGAACAGGAATTTCAATCTGTCGTGAAGTTTCTGAACCAGCTGGGGTTTTCATTGCGTCAAAGGACACATCGTGCGCTTCTTCTGGGCTGGCGACTCCCTTTTCGAGTAGATTTTCCCAAGCTCTGCGCTCTGTTGGACGTGCAGAAACGGGGTGTACAGATTCGTTCGCGACGACGAGCGATTCGAACCGAGTTTCCTTGAAAAGCACCGATATTCGCCTTGATCTTTCTTAATTGCAATTTCTCTTGCAACCTTGCAGCTTTGTATATTGAATTACTTAAAAATAGTCCTGCAGACGAAGGTGAAATATTCTCCTTGAATTTGAAGACACGTCGGTGACTTGCAAATTAATAAGGTAGATCATTTTCGCGGATTGCAATCAATTTCAAAAGCTGAAATTAGCAAAATTCTGATTATGTACCAGTTACTGATAAAATAAATGTCGTACTCTAAATGTGCTGAAAATTACATTATGACTATTATAATTTTGATTAAATACTTCATACATGTATGCAATGAAGATTCTTACATTTGAATCCTCGCAAATTATTGTGCGATTTTTCATTTAAATTATTGAATTGAACGCGTAAACATAAATATATAAAATCATAATAATTGTTCTACATACTAAATTACGTCCTCTTTACCATGGAAATATAATTAAACAATTAACTCGAAGTCAACTCCTTAGTTTTCCTTTTACTTTGTACTAATAATCATCCCCTTTTAAAATATTTACCACAGTTAGGTAAACATGTAAACAATATTAAAAACCTTACATCTATATCACCTCACCATACAAATAAGGTTGAAAACTGAAACTGGTAGTCCTCAATACCCCATGAATTTAACATTTAATAAGTAATTGAGCTGTAATGAGTTTTTAATGAGTGGAGGATTCCTTAGTTGAGGCGCAATGCCAACATTCGCAAGTACCCCCTACGCTAGCATGAGCAGACCAGGAAACGCTGTTCGCCCGTATCAATTTTTGTCCGTGGTTGTCTAACTGACCACGATACCCAACTTCCAAATTCGCACAAAACACCTCCGCTTTCCATACCTCAACTTTTCCATGGATAAATAGCGCCGCGACAAGGGCCGCGCTGGTCGCCACCGCATATAAACTGCGACCGCGCCAAGACGCATGCACGCGCTGGTGAGATTTATTCCGCGAATCGGAGGCGTTGGGATTTCGACCCTCCTCGGTTACAAGAATATTTGTTGCTATGGTACTAAACAAAACAAGAACACAACTCGGGTAACCGTTCCACTTCTCGATGTATGAGATCCAAATATTTATATGAAATTCTACGTTTCTATTATACGAGTGAAGCAACGAGTAATTATTATAAATACCTGTGATGAGTAATTTAACAAATTTCTTTGAAGATTAACCGTGAATTTATCTGTGCGAAGATTTCATGACTCACCTGAAACAAAAAAAAAATTGAATTAGTTACAGTTGCAGTTGTAATTTTGGCTTCAGTTTGATATGGATAATATGTTTCCTTCGAGTATGATTATTATTACAGAATTCTTCGAATTATCAAGCCTTATCAAAATTAAGACCTACATAAAAATAGAGTTCGATACATTTGAAAATATGTTTCACCATAGTTGTCACGAAACAAATTAAAGTCACGAGACACGAAATATTCCTTGTGAAATTCAAATAAATAAACGGGATATCGAACATTTTCGCGACAAAAGGATTGCAACCTCTGCGCGCGAGCCTCTGTGTCGCTGCGTATCGAAATTTTTCCGCGTAATCGGATTAACCATCCGCGGAAAGGGATGGCATATACACCCCCGTACGATCTGAGCCCCCTCCTCTCACGTCCCGAATGAGATCCCATTCAATCCCCCGTGGAATTCAAGCCCCGTGCAATCTGAAATGCGATCGAACGTCGGCAGCTTAATATCTGGAGCCACCCCCCTAACTCGTATTGCCTCGCCACGTGCGTCCAAAAGAGCGTCTCTTGCGAAAAATGGGCGCGACGGTAGGCGCGGAAAGGACGCTGGAAAGGTTTCCCAGTGGCGACTGATAACAGAGCGCCCGATTCTCTTTGTCGCTAGCTTCAACGTAATTTAATTATACCAAAGGCTCGAACTGCCGCGTGTATTATTCGACGCGAAATACGCTTGGAAATTCTGAAACACCTCGACCCAGAGGGTGGCTTAAGAACACGTCATGTTTTATCGAAACATTTGAGATTACGGGTGTCGTGAATAATTTGTACGTTAACGGCACTGGTAATTCTTTCGAGGGTTGATAATTTTATGTCTTCGCATGGAATAGAATAGTAATTTCTGGAGTTGGTAGCTTTATGTTCTTGTGTGAAATAAAATATCGTTGTCTTCGGTTAATAATTTCATTTTTCTATGGTGAAGTATTAATATTTTTAGAATAGTATATTAATTTTTAAAGTTAATAGTTTCACGTTCTTGTGTGAAATATAATATCATTCAATTAATCATTTCATTTATCTATAGTGAAATATAATATATCTTTAACTATTAATTTAGCGTACTTCCATAAAATGAGAGATAATGATATGTGAAAGTGTCAAACGTGATAAATGAAGCCTTGCAATGAATTCCACAAAACATCGTCGCGTGGGTGTAAAATTATAAATTGATGGCACTTTCAATGGCTCGTAAGTCTATCGACGGGGCAATACCATAAACAACAGGGTGATTTCCTTGCTAGCGCCATTGACCTCCGTAACGGCGTGTCGCGGATTACTGACATTAGTAGATCGTCAATCAACTTGATAAACTATTCGCACGTGTTGCGGGACGATTGTCCTCTCGATTATCGCTTCTTGATACCCGAGACGGTTCAGGTGTCGAACCCTATTACAACTATCCAATACAAATCCAAACTGTGCAACTTTTTAATCCAAATTTATCGTTCTAGTCAGTCCTACGAATATATACACAAGTACAATATTTCTTGGTTAGATGTTGAAAATCTGTGTGTTTGGAATTTGTTTTTGAGGGTTTTTGGAGCACCAATGTTTAGAGTAAAATACTATTTTTATTACTCGAAATGTATTAGGTTATAATTAAAGAAAGTTAATAATCAGTAAAAATATCTTTGAAGAAATATTACGATTTAATAGAGCGTCCAAAATGGTCCAGTTTCGTTAGAGTCCAGTTAGACTCTTCTCTTTTTCAAGAAGACACCAACTCATTTTCTACCAGCATAAAACTTATCAAAAATTGAATGTGCTTAACCGTAATGCACGTAAACGTCATATCGTTCCAGAAAACTTCTCTTAACGTCGCGATAAATTCGAACGCACGAGGAGTGACAGACACGGCGCGAATGTCCAATTTATAGGTATTATTCCAAGCAGGAAATTAGTTCCGAAAAGTTCGGTTAGAAGCTTTCGCGCCAATCTAAACGTGTGATCTAAACTTTCCCAGGTGACATAGGGCAAACCTCGGCAACTTGTGCGACACGAGAAATGACGGGACTACGGCTGTACTGTCTACACTGGGGACTAAAAAAACAAACGACTACGATTTATGAGAATTCATAGTCAGTTCATCATGCATTCATCGACGTCATCTACAGTGGGAAATCAGTTATGTACTGTTGGAAGCTGAAGTAAACTGTCTTGAGTTGCAGGAGGCATACAAAGGATATTTTGTGCACTGTTAGTTGTTGAATTACAGCTCCATTTTGTATAGTAAACAACACATAGGAACATGGAAGTTTCTAGTCAGACCTCTAGGATCTTAAAAGGATCACTTTTACCTTGTCATAGCCATCAGGACCATTTTTCTCAGCTTCCAAGATTGCAAAAGTAAAATCGCCATATCAGAAAAATACAGAACGTCAAGAAGACTCTAATCCAGGCAAATATCAGAATCTAACCAATCGAAGATAAATATCAGACGAATAATCCACGAGTCAACTATTGAAAAGTACCGATCCAAACATTCCACATGACGTTGCGCACTACAGTATAATCTCTCGCATTAGATTAGGCTGAATCTCTGATAAATCGAGTCGTGTCCAGGAAAAAACAGTTCGGTGACGATCGAGTAAAATCAGAGCCTCGAATATTATCGGTATCGAGCCGCTCAGGCTTGTCCACGTCGCGTATCGACTATCCCTGGATCCAGGAAAGCAGCAAATCGACGCGGCCGCGTCCCCAATGAATAGTCCGGCACGATTGATTCGCACAATCGCATCGAATGCTCGATTCCAGGGCATCGAGCGTGGCTAGAAGAGACACATGGGATCCCCCAAAGCCTCTCGTGGATCCTCTGTATTCTGCGTGCGTCAGCGCGGGACAGCGGCGTTATAACCGGCTTAAAATCATCCAGGACTACAAAAGGGAGGAGCGACAATGACGCGACGGTCTAGCCGACTGGCCGAATACCGGACATCAGCCGGTCGACAATGCCTGGGATTATCTTCGGCACGACAAAGCCGTCTCGTAAACTCGGTTTCGCATACAAACGGGTCGCCCATTGGGAGACGCTGCGACGTCGCGACGGACGCGTAGAAGTCACGCTGATCTTTCGTTGGAACAGCATCGCTTCTCGCTGCGTTTGCCATTTGCTCCATGTTGGTCGAAACTTTCGTTTTGGATTGCTGATTAAGTTATTTCTCGATTCTTGTAGCTACAGAGCCTGGCCCTTTTGAACTCTACAGAGGTTAGAGTCGTCTGAAATTTTTACTAGGCTCCAAAAAGTGTATCAAGGATACTTGTGATTCTGCTAATACTAATGCTGTAGGAAGATTAATGTCTTGAGTAAATAATTCTACGAAGACTGTTCCGGCTTAGATCTATGAGTCTCCGAGGTTTCTCTGCACCTTGAGTGTAAGAGCTAGAGGTCCAGTTGTTTGAAATTTTTACCAGGTTCCAAAAGGAGTATCAAGAATACTTGTGATATTGCCAATACTAATGCTGTATAATGAAAGATTAATGTCTCGAGTTAATAATATCACAAGACAACAGTCTTCCTCAGTAAACCAGCGTGACATTTTCCAAGAAACCCATCTACTTAAAATCATCCCCTTCCATTCCTCCCTTATTCCACCTTATGCACAGCTGCTACAGCACCATGTCCTCGATAATTTCCCAATCCCAATCCCGTCTATTTATCGCGTCGTTCCATGGACCGCTCGGCCCCAGCCAGATCGCGACCGATATAGGATCGAAAGTTCAGCGAGACAGGGGTTTGGTGGGGTCGTGGGTTGCTGCGGTGGAAATTAACCCAGGCGACTTCCTCGTCGAACTCACGTACCGTTGCACCAGCCTCCTCGTACGCCCTGGGTCCGCACGCTGCCCGACTAACAATGAGGATGAGTCCTTTCGCCGTGATTCCTCGTACGAATGCGTCCCGTGTTGGTGGTGCAAGTTCCGTGTACACACGAACCTGGGGACCCGAACAGGCCTTCTTACGACGAGCAACGTGTTCCCGCGAGTTTAAGGATCGAGACGATCTTAAATGAAGCGAGCACCCCGGCCGAATCGGACGCCCGATTTAATTCGGTGTTCTCGCGGCCTGGTGGTTTTGATTCCAGCCTAGGAACCCATTGCGATTCCCCGTTGCATTCCGAATTAACGAGGGATCCGTGCTTGGAAATAATTCCCGGGCAACGGGGAGGCGCGGGGAGCCTTTCAGCCCCTTCGCGCCAAACTTGGAACGAAATCAATTGGCTGCCGGAAACCACTGGAGCCTACTGGAGAGAAAGCCTCGCTTTGGTAACCTCCGGACGCGGGCAATTAATGTGATCGAGAGCTGAGAAATTATCGATCCTTTAGCCACCTCCTGATTAAGGGTTTTACGTCGCGTCGAGTGCCTTCGTCATTAGCAATCGAAACAGGTCTGTGACTTTGTCTGGTTGTCTGACGTGGCTCGTGTGTTCTCTTCAGATAGTAGGATTTGGAATCGTTATTGCTGCTACAGGTAAAAGACTTAACACATTTCTTTCCTCATACTCAAGAGTACAGATATGTCCTCGACAATGTATTTCTTCCACAGCTATCTACATACATCACTGAAACCTCGAGACCTCATTATCAAAAGCCTAATAGGCTTCGAGTCTCCAACTCCTTTTCCCGAATCTCCACCATTCGTTTCGTTCACCTCGCTCACGTTTGCGACTCCGTCTTCGATACTTTATCTCTCGCACGACTATCCACCATTCCTCCTATAGTTCGTGGACCCGAGATCTGAAGTTCTCCTCGTCTTCCAGCAACAAAGCGCGGTTCAACTTGGGCCAAAACGAAGGCGTTGCTCGAAAGCAATCGACTGCTGAGTCGTAAGTTCGGCGTCTAGGTGAACGAACCTGCGTTCGAGAGGGCTACGATGGTCTGCGGAGGGCACCGCCAGGGGGGGATGATACTCAAGCAACGGGAAATTACCGTGGCGTGCTCCTAGTTGAATATCAATGGCCCCGGAAGTATGGGAGAGCGGTTCCATGGCAATTGCAGTAATCCCTGGGTAATCGACCTTCCAATTGCACCTACGAATATCTGCTTTCGTGGACACGAAGGCCCGAATCTCTTTCCTGTTTCGTTGACGATGCCACTGGAAACTTTCTTCTGGACGGGGCTAATTGTTCAGAATGAATTGGAGGGTTGCGATCATCTTGAAAGTAGAGTTAAAAGGAGCAGTAGAAAATACAGATGGGGCAAACTCAACTTTGTACAGTTGTTGATAATTATGGAGGATGGATGCAACTTGTAAGAGACCAGATTAAATAAACAGAATTTTGTAATGTCTGCGACTTCACGTAAATAAATACGATGTTTCTTCGACGTCTTTTCCTTTTCAACAAATCTTATTATGAGTCTCACAGTATCTGGAGCTTCATAAGACATATTTAATTGTCCTTCAACTTCTTCTTCCGTTCTAAAAATATTATCGCGAGTCTCCCAGTACCTGAAGCTTCATAAAACAAGATTAGTTTTTCCTCAACCCCTTCTTCCTTACAAAAAATGTAGTATTACGAATCTCACGATACTTAAAGCCTCATCTAAACAACTTTAATTTTCCCTCAACTTCTTTCCACTCTCTAAAATATAATTTGCTCCGAGTACCCCTCGGTCCAGGATTCCCCGAACACTTAATCCTACACCGTAGTCTCACCCTTCTTTCACCACGAAACTGACGAGAGCCGATGGCCAGGAGCCCCGAAATATAATGGAGCGAAATTCATCTCGTCGATCGGCCATCCGCGAACCCGAAAATTATCGCGATCGGTTTTATCCAAACTAAGGGGTTCCTGAGACTTGCGCGAAATGAACGGGAGGGGGGCACAGAGTGACGGGGGGGGGGGGGGGCTGTTATTCTTCTCGGCATGCAGATCAGGCACGTACCACGAGGCATCGTGCGCGGCTTTATCTCTCTCGACGAGGGCCTGGTCTTGAATATAAGATTCTGTAATACGTTTTTATCGTTGATAAAAATGCGTCTTTACACGTAGCCGCGGTATCTGCGCGCGCCCATGCCGGTTTTTAAGCAAAACGTCAACAAGCCTCCATCTTGGAAACCCGATTCCTCTGATGGGTCCTTCCGCTCGTGGAGACGCAGGAACCTTTCGTCGGTCTACCGTGGATGTCTTCGGAATTCCCATGGGAATGGGACTGAGGAATAATTGCTTGCGCGCTGAGTCGAGTTAACCGTGGACAATTATTCGCGTACGTGACGAGGAATACATATTTGATTCGTCATATTCTCGTGTTCTTTCAGAAAAGTAACCTTCTTCTTTCGAAACGTGAGAAGGCACAAAAGAACGACTCGCTCCAACGAACTATTGAAACAAAACCGATTATGCAAAGCAGATATTTCAAACAGAGATTACTGTATGGAATGCTGTATGGAATGCTTAAATAACAAGAGGCTCTGGTATTTTTCTTGCCAAATATAGTGGCACGGAAACAAATAGAATTTAATATGCGAGTGTTCTATAAATGTCTTACTCAGCTGACGTTGATTTCTAATCGACAGTTACGATTGGTCTAAATTTATTACCAGATGTTCCTCATCTATCATTCAAGCAACCAATAGTTAATTCTAGTGCTAGTCCCGGGTTTGTACATCGAGGGTAGACGTAATAATACACATTCCATTTATATCCTAGATCATCGACCATTAATTGTCCGTTGCAGTGATTGTTGGTGGTTTATTTTTTATTACAAACCATGTTTCACATATCTCCGTGGAAGTACTATTTTAAGAGGTCTGGTTGTCTAATTTGGCCCTTCATTTATTTACGTTTTCATAAATTTATTGTGATCTATGGTAGAGTTACTATTTGAATTTGCATATTTTGAATATGAGGCATGGAACATGAGACATGGAAAATGAGGTATGGAACATGAGGAGGCATAAAGCTTGAATCGTGAAATATGAGGCATGAGACACGAAGCATGAGACGTGAGGCAAGAGCCACACCAGAAAGAAAATACGAATTTTACCATCAAGTCAGCACATCCCCTTCACTATTTTCCTAATTTCCTTTACAGTCCCAACGTCCTTCACTCGTTTTTCTTTCTCGACGAAAAATCCGTGGGTACAGACACCTCGATGCATCGTCTGCTTCCGCGGTAAGAGCGGCGCAGCATGTTAGAAAAACTTTGCGCGTAAATTCCGCGCGAGGCGTCGGATTAAAGCGATCGATATCTCACGTCGAGTCACGTAAGCATCCTACGCCGATCCATAACCTTTTCGGTAAGCCGTGGAGACCTGAGGAGACACGATCGCAAAGCCCAGACAGCGCGCATGGTATCTAAGGTCGCTGATGGAAAAGGCCGGGGCGACAGTAGCAATGACACACGACCGCTCGTAAAACACCGCGTGGAAGGCGCTTTAAAGCGGCTGAACGTAGGAGTAACACGTACCCGGTTAATACTTGGGATCCTGAACCCGACGTCTCCGTGGTCCGCTTTCGAGTATACATTGCGAAATTCCTATGAAAATGCCAGATTAAGAAAGGAGGATATCGGCGAAAATGCGATACGTTTTAAATAATGAACACACGTCAGCTGAAAAAAAGTGCTGTCAGGGAAAAAATAGAATGCAACGTATTCTGCGGTATTGTATTTATTAAGCTTGATTTTGTATATTGGATATTGGATATCGGAGGTAAAAAATTCCTCAGAATCGAAGTGTCGATCGTTGTCGTAGAGAGGATAGCGTAAAATAGTAAAACTAAAAATAGTAAAACCTGTACGAGGTGTATGTTTGAGCAAACATTTGCCAGAAGCTTTCGAACTCGGAATCGCTTTCGAGGATGCGGAGGCTCGCGCAACTTCAACCGCTTAAAGCACTTACAAAATCATTACGGTGGCCTCGAGGAGAATGTCATTTAAGTTTAGAAAAGCGACGGAACGTTATTTTCCAACTCGATACGAGCGTCGACAGTGTCCTGGAAGACGACGCGAAAAAATTGCAAATTATTGCGGCTTCGAGGCGCCTCGGGGTGTGTCGCGCAGAGAAAATCGAAGAAAAGAGGGGAAAAGGCGCAAGAAAAGAGGGGTGGAAAACAGGGCGGGATATCCGGACTGATTTTATCACCTTTCCGGAAGCTTAAACGGAGTTGATGCGAGAAACGACATTTTCGTTAGCACGGAAAGTAGAATTGATCTCGTCACTGAGGAGAAACCTTGGAAACCTCTGGCTTTCCGTTATCCGTTTCCCTTTTTTCTCTCTGTAACTTCGCCGTGGAAATGAATTTAGGAAGAGAGAAAATTCTGTTGCGAATTTTGACTTGAATAAAATGATGTTTTTAGAATCTGTTGCTTGAGGGTATCACCAAGGAAGGCACGCACCTAATATTGTATATTTCAAGAGTAAATAAAATAAACTACAAAAAGAATGTAGCATTCACGAGCATGGTTTAGTAAAAAGGAACGCTGCGACTGTTCAATGGCAGAGATATTTTAAGTAATTTACAAAATAGTTTGAAAACGGTTGAACGCTTTCAAAAATTTATTACGTGGTAACTCAGTTTTTTTTTCTGAAAAGAACGAGACTGCGGAAAGACCAACGTTTTCCTATTAAATGAAATATATTCTCGAAAGTAAATATTTCTTTTAATTATCCTGTAGACACGGTTGTCTGACGAACGCGAGAATAAATTGATCGTAGCTATTTATTCAACAGCACTACCCACGTCAACAATTTAATGGAACCCATTTTCCAGCGATAGGAAGTGTAATACAGTTTCATGATGCAGTTGCATAACGCAATATAAGCTAAAGGATCGTTACTCATGATTACTATGCTGTAGACTTAGTAGAGACTTACAAAATATAATCTGTAACACGAAGGAGGAACAGGTGAGAATTTATGAACGTGTTTATCCAGAGAGATATTAAACTTGATAAGAAAAAATTATTCTATAATTCCCAGCAGTAGCCTAGTCTAAAATCGAATTTTTAGTTCCATTATCTATTAAATCTATCCCTGCTCCGAATAACGTTCTCAAAACGAAACGATTGTCGCTAGCCACGATATATTCTCGCATATGCGACGAAGTCCATTAATATCGTACAAAAATCAGATTTTCCAGAATTAATAAATCAAACGAATATCAGCTTGCGCTCTATTATCAAAGATCTCTACGTGGAAAGAATAATCTAAATGTTCAAATGAATGTTAATCCTTGTTTGATGAATCGCTGAGTATTGGCAACAATACAATTCATCCAGCTTCTATAATTTTCGATCCATGACCCAAGAATTATCGTGAACATGAATAACAGTTTATTAAATCCAGCGATTTCTATTCCTCGTGGATGCGAGTAGAAGTAATTTATGAGGTAAGAAACGTTCATTAAAATAGAATATACAGATAAGTTATTATACGTGGATAAATTCGATGTACATTAGTAGCTGTGTTACTACTTGGGACAAGGAAGAGAAATTAAGACTGAAGAGGTTAACAAATATTTAAATGTATGTATTGTACATACAGTCAGTCCCATATATACCCTCTGTGTCTATTAAAAAAGTTTGTCTAAATTAAATGATAGGTTTGACGTTTTTAAATAAATTTTTCATTATATATACATATATAGAAGTCTAAAGTTTATCCATGTACACACTTAGAATGAAACATTTATTTGAAAGCATCGAACCTATCGAATACTTATGGGACTGACTGTATACATGTATTAAAGTAGCTTAGACCTGATTAGCACAGACCTGACTCTCGCTCGCGCAAGCAATGCTATCCTAAATTGAAATTAAATCGACCCACAGCATACGTTCCTCGCTTTTAATTAACCCATCAGCGAAAGAGGCCTGCGCACCCCTAATTCAACCCTCCGCGTATCGTCGAAAGTCAAATCCTGCCCACTCGTTCCACTCCTCGAGACCATCTGCAGAAAAATCAGTATTTAAATACGAGCGGGTCTAATTCCGTCAATATTCCAGTAGAGGAAAAGAAAGGAGTCGACGGTATGAAAGATCCGAGACCAATCTAAAAATTTCACGCCTCACAGGCCGCGTCAATTATACAAAACCGTGGGGGAATTAAATTAAGAAGCGTCCCGGTCGTCGGAGAAAGAAGATTTAATTCAATCCACGAAGAACGGTCTTATCTCGATGCAGGATAACGTTCGCCCGTGTTTCGAAGGTAAGCCCGTCCCGAGGCTTTATCCTTCCTCGGTTCGGGTGTGAACTGTTACCGTTCTATTACATTTTTTTCCCCCAGGTGCCGGGGCGGGTGGATCCTGATAAAATTTCGCTTCCATCTTCCCTCTTGGTCTCCCCATCCACTCTTGCCCGCGATCGTCCGCAACGACCGAAGATCGTTTCTTCAATTTCGTCAGAGACTTTGGACTCCCCGCCCCGACCAAAAGGGGGGAGGCTGAGATTTAATCAACGCTACCCGTTCCCTCGTATAAATTTCCTAATGGACAGCAGCCAGAGAAACGCGAACACCCTGGGTGCTCTCGGCGACGCGCGTAAAATCAACCGTTCCGATGAACGATATCCCGCGTTTTCCGCGACGACGAGTTTACGTTTTAAGAAACACTCGCGGGCTGGATTCAACGACGACGAAATTCACTTTCCGCGTTTGAATTCCGTCGCGGAACACGCTCGAGCGACGCTCAAAGCTCGGAATTGATTGCGCTCAGAAACGGCATCTGGGAATGTCTTAGAATTACGTACTCGTGTGGTCGTATTTTCTGTTCTATTTCTATATCTATCTATTTATTAATTGTATTCCTCCTTTTGGCTGTTCTATTTTATCTGTTTTTATAACTTGTGGGATTTAGTTTTTGGTGTTTAATGCTGGTGTTATTATACGAGGACGTTGTAGAATAAAATTGAGAAAACGAAACTCGTATTTACCCTTTTATTTTTCGTGTCTGTTTTAGTAAATGGCTTACCTAGATCCATATCATATACGAACAAGTCTTAGACGCGAGTTGCTAGAATTTACGGCTGGCACCGTGAAATTTGATCAACTGTCATAAAACCTGAAGGCTGTACAGGCATTTCTGAGCAGTAAAGAATGAATGGGAGTCAACGATGGGGTCGTTAAACGAACGAGTGCGATTTTAGAGGGGCCAGAAAGCGGCGAACAAGATGTCACCGTCTGTTTGCGAGCAGAAGATGATGACGTCGAGTGACGACGAGGAAATCCGGAGGAATGTTTATGAAGTGTATAAAACCGGCGGATGTGGTCTGACTATGCACAGAGCGACGCAGAGACAGAGTTACGGGGTTACATTTTCATTTCGTCGACAAATTCACCCCTAAATCGCGGCTGACAGTGCTCTGCAGGAACGAATTAATCTTTCAGCGTGCTCCCGAACCGGGCCCCTTTATGATCATGAACAGAGGAAAAATGAGCGACGAATGGGACGTTATATTTAATGAAAATAATCCAGAGGATTGTTCTTCACTTTTTTGGTAAATTAGAGGGTACGTTTATTTGTTCAACGGCCTTGCTCGGGATTGCAATATGCTTACAATAAGAACAAAAGAAGGTTAGCGAATTATTATGAGAGTGAATTATGGAAAATGTGTGCGAGAATAGAGTTGAATACGTATATGGTGAGAGATACTTAAATAAATGAGGAACCCGTGAAAGAGCAAACAAATTTCAGATTTATTCAATGAAAATATTTCCAACTCCCAGGTTCCTCAACTGATTTATTCCTTCGAGAAAGGAATTCATAAATAATTTATGAAATAAGACAAAATCATACGAGAAGCTCATCACTCCAAATGTATTTAATATCTTAATTTACTTAAACAAGTATACTCAGAGAAACACACTTTTATTTCGAATGAAATTTTTAAGTGCTCTCTTAACGTCCAAGACCGTTTCAGTTCATCTTTTATTTATTTATGCAAAATTCGTACCTAGAGAAGAATTCAGTCCCTACCTGGTGCCAACTAATAGTTAACAGGCTCCGGAATTCGATAAGGGATCCCATTCCCTATAGAATTTCGAGCAGACGTCCCTCCCAACGGGAATGTTGATTGAGCATTAATTACCCAGATAATTGATAGTGAAAATCGAAGCTACTGATAGAAGCTCGGAAGACAGTAACACTAAACTAGCTTTCAAAGGCACTTAAAAAGAGGACTTATCGAACGCCTCGTAGATTATTGATCCAACGGCTTCCGGTCTAAGCAAACCGACCTTTTAGGAAAAATTTCTTCAACGAGTGTCGAGCCTAGTCCGCAGGCGCATTTTCCTCGCGGCAGGTGGCTCGTTAAGGCTTCCAGTGTTATCGTTATCGCGTCGAAGCCTAGGAACTTCGATTTTCAATTATCCCGGTGATTAGCACCGAGTCCGAGCCCCTGGCGAGAAGAAGTTTGCTTGGAATTTCACTAGAGAAGCAGAACTGAATAAAATTAATAGATTCCATTTCGAAACTGCGCTCAGTTTTACCATTTTTCCACGTATATTCATCGAGGGTTTCAAACATTTTCGTGTGACTCATATTTAATTGTTTATGTATGCATTGTTTTAAAAAATCGAGATTTAGTGAAATCTATGATCTACGATCTACAAATTATATGTGTACATTTAGCTTTTCCATTTAAAACAAATTTCGTCTAGTTCGGAAAGAATTTCGAATGTAAAGGGTTGAAGATAATATTGAAGCGGCGAAGTTAAGTTCTGTTGGAATATTCTTCCTCGAGTTAGAATGTTCTATGAACCAGTGCCTGGAACATGATAATCCCAGGAAGATTCTTGTCGTCCTGACAAAAAGACCAGCCGAAGCAACGGAGTTGAACAGGACGGGCTAGTTTTTATTCTACCCCATTAGGAGGAAGCTTCCCAAACGGGCCATCGAATGGGCGGCGCGCGCCCCGCTATTACGCATTCATGAAGATTATGCGCATTTCGGGCACGTCCCGCGT
Organism: Hylaeus anthracinus; assembly: GCF_026225885.1. Lineage (NCBI taxonomy): Eukaryota > Metazoa > Arthropoda > Insecta > Hymenoptera > Colletidae > Hylaeus > Hylaeus anthracinus. Next base: position 13,962,020 of record NW_026534344.1, on the reverse strand, counting down.
GGGAGATTGGACCGAGATTGTCCTTATCGTCATAAATCACTCGATTGATACCGCCCAATGTTTCAATGCCATAAAAGATGTCACTAATAAATTCTGTAGATCATCGAGACCTTGAACTGGCCTTGAAGAGGGGGATCGATATGATAGTGATACCTTCTATGGCGATAAAAAATTATAAACAGCTATAGAATTATTTACTGTTGAGTTACCACCTAATTCGTGTTATAAAATTCATGAACTGATTATTTTTGTTCTTGACTTTTAAGACAACTGTAAATTACATTACAGCAATTTGGCGGTAGCCTTTAAACTCAGAAAATACCTTAAACAAAAGAGTTATATAAATAATCTATTTCAACAGAACAGGGCAGATTAAAGACATTAATTTTATGTTTAAAAAATGTTGTAATTAATAAGAAGTACATAAAAGAAATACTTAATCACAGCAATATTTTCTAGGGTATTTTTATACAATAAACGCGATTGCTCAAAAACTGTGAGAACAATAACATACTTGCAAAGATGCTAAAGTGGTATATGAAAGTCATTAATTAAGAACCTTCCTAGAACAATCTAATTCTACTATTTTTAATATCTTACTAACTCGTTAACCTATACTAAATTCTTAAGAACACTCTCCCTTCGTAAGCAAAATGATAGGTGAAACGACGTCGTTCGTGGTCTCACCTGACTCAACGTAAAAAAAAGACCGTTTTCATTAGGAAAAGCCACCGTGAAACCTAATATTTTTCCCTTAACAAAGTTTGTTGCGCGACACGAACTTGCGACAGACTTCATTAAAAATGAAGAAGAAAACTCGGCGCTAATACCTTGTGTGAAGAAGGTAAAATTTCGAACATAATGATCCCTTCGCGTGCTTTTGATAAAGCATCTACCTGAGACTCGTTGGTGACGATGGAAAAAGAAAGTAACGAGAAGGAGTGCAGGGCGTTGAGATGAAATTAAAATCATAAAGGGTAACAGGACTCTTGGCAACAATTTATATGCGCTGAAATTGGTTCTGTGTAGCGTAAATCGTCTGCAATGGTTATTTTTATGTAATTATCGATCACGATTATAATTCAGTCGAGCGTAACGAGCGACAATTATGCATTATTCTAATGAACATTCATATTTTATCTAGGCAGACTTCGAATTAAATGAACTAGTGGGTAATTGCATGCCGTAGAATAAAGCTAATTTTGTTTAAAATTATTACTTTACGTTGCATTCATAATTATAATTAATATGAGGTTTATTACGTTAATGATCTTACTAATATTGTACTTTGATCTGTCATTCTAAAATTAGATGAATAATTTATCCTCCAGAAGAAGAAGCAGGGAACACTGAAATTTGTAAGAGGACTAAAAGATTAAGGCTGTAACATCACGTGACTATTTCCAGCGTTTGATGTCGCAGGATTAAAGTAATAAAAGAGAAAGGACAAACGAACTAATCTATCCTGGAAAGACCAATGAGTACAGTACACTTGGCACTAATTAGTAAACTGCGGTCGCAGAGACTTCAAAGTTTTGTTGAGCATCATAACAGTCACTGTATTACAATACATACGTAATATATTATTAACTGCAAAGTTTCGATATAACATACTCAATAGAATGCTCAACACACACAGTCACTTTCTAATAAACTATACCTTTACTTCGCAACAAACTCAATTAATTATACTCGAAAAAGTTCTTGCAACTTGACGAAACACGAGTATGAATATCCACCAAGTTTCAAATCGAAATGTCTAACATTCTCCCCCAAAAAATCTCAAATATTGTGAAATTATAGTCTAAGGAGACAGGCCTCAGATAGATCGTCTAAACTCGTACCACGAGCTAGTGCTAAGTACAGCGATCATCAACACGATAACCCTAATGACATACGCGATCAAGAGATCATTGGCATCGCGCGTTACAGAATTCGCAAACAATCTAGCCGATTGCCACGCGTTGCAGATCGGAGACGACGTCGACGCAATGCAAACACCAATTTGCGTCAGCCGCTTTAAGTGGTTCAGCGCAATGATCACGTGAACGTTTCCACTTTACGGTGGCATTTTGCGCGCCTTAGCAACGTCCGTTATTAAATTTCTAACTATGGGGGTTTAATGTATGCACTGTCGTTCTCGGCCGACGACGGGGGCCAAGCATTTAGGATGCGGTTAAATATGATTGCGCTTATTACCGACATAATATTGCCTTTAACGCGGCTGTTCGACCAGGTGCTCGGGAAGACGCGAAGAGACATCTCGCTGGAACGAGCAGCGAGAATAAACGAGGGGCTGAAAGCAGTCACGGAAACTGAAATGATGCAACAGTTACAGATTGCAAAATTAAAAGTTTCTTTACGTTTCTAAAAATATATTCAACCCATTCACTTCGAGATTTAGTAGAAATCAATTGCAATCACTCGAGGGATAAGTTTATAGCCTTCTGAGTTGCGAATTATTGCAAAAGAAGATTGTATATTTTTTTCTTTTGAACAACAAATTTAATATCACTTTTTATTATCAGAATAAGAAACTAGATTACACATCTGTATTAAATATGGGCGTACAAGGCAAAACACTTTAAATTTGCCAGGCAGTGAATGGGTTAAATCAATAGTGCATGAATTGTTAATTCATTTATTATCAAACTTGATTCCTGCTTGAGCAACTGTCATCTTGCATAAATCTGATGTCAAAGAAAATGTTCAGAACCTTTTCAATCTATAAACGTTACTGTACGACATCATTTTTGTATCGCTTATTTTTGTAACCTTCCAACCCCTGCAACGAATGGACGTATCACGCGTAAGAAAGCCTTTCGATCAACAATCTTCAAGTTCGATGAACTTTCATTGCACGAATCGATTAACTTCATAAAACAAAAAGTTGAGAAATGCGATGAAATAATGTACATTGTTTTTTTAAATTCCCTTTTATGATACATATTCAAATAAATATTGTAGAATGGATAAGTACAGATTTTACAGATGTAGCTTTCATCGAACGGCATATAAAATTAGTAAGAATGAATATCAAAAAAATAATCAGTAATGTTACAGTGATGTTACAATTTTTATGTGTCTGGTGGAGTTAATCGAATTGTGCAGTGAACGGCTCGATTAATAATAATATTCAATAATTGAAACAGTGAAAAATCCCAAAATCTAACAACGTCGAACATTCAGTACAGAGCCCCTACAAGACTAATTCTAATAAACATTTTAATCTTCCAAACAGGACACCATCTTCATCAACTTACAAAAACAGTTTCAACTCGAACAGCACTTGCTATTCTTTACATACTTTACATACAAACATTCTCTAACCAAACATCCCTATTATTAAATCGTCCCTATCAATTCAATTCCAAACCACCAAAAACTCTACACACGTACAGCCAAAAATCTCTCAAAAATCTCTGAACACAGCCACGAGGCTAATTACTTCCTCTATCGTCCGCCTGTTCAGCGCTCTTAACGTCCACCCTGTTGGTCTTCCTAGCCATAAACATCTCGATCTCCTGCAACGTCTTATCCTTCGTCTCTGGCAGCGTCAGATACAAAATACAAGTGCCTACCAGCGCCACGAGTCCGTAAATCGCGAACGTTCCATATTGCTGCAGCGACAGAATCATCCCCGGCGCAATTTTCACCACCGCGAATGTGGACATGAATGAGAATCCAGTCGCGATCCCAGAGCCCAAGCCTTTCAACTTCCTAGGAAATAGCTCGCCGGTGAGTATCCACGGCAGCGGCAACAAACCCATCGTCGAGAACACTATGTACAAAAGCAGGGCGACGCACGAGCACCAAGGTTGTCCAAATTCGAAGTAAATAGAGAGGCTCAAGAGAAACAACGCAATCGCCGAGCCGAATCCAGACACGAAGGTCATCGTCCTCCTGCTTCTCTTCTTGATCAGGTAACAAGTAATGGCGCTAGTGACCAGCCGTATCACGTCCACTACTAGGGTACCGACGTGAGCATTTTCAGGTCCAGTCACTTCCATCAGCAACTCCACAGAGTAATAAACCACGACATTGTACCCCGAAAACTGAGCAGTGAAGAAGAACAGACACATCAGCCCTAAAGGCCACAGAAAGAATCTAGACGTGAAGGTCGTCCTCAGCTTGACATAGAGCGAACGTTTCACCGTCTTTCGTCCCCGAGTCCTGGAGTTCTCCAAAGCCTGATACTCGTCCAATGACTTCCATCCGCGTAAGTATATCCATGACTCCCGTGCTTGATCCGTACGACCTTTGTTTATCAGCCACGTGGGACTCTCCTTGGCTGCGATGCAAATCAGCGAACTGATAGCCGCGAATCCCGCGCAGATGTACGCCGTCGTCCTCCAGTAGAGCCAAGTTCCCAGAGCGTGGACGGCTAGGATCCCGAACGACAGGGTTAGGATGACCATGTTCAGCAGCATGCCGCGTAAGTCGGGATCCGACGTCTCGCCGATGTAGATAGGCGTCACGGCGCCCATGATCCCGGAACAGAAGCCGGTGATTATTCTTCCGACCAGAAGACTCGCGATGTCGGGGGCGAAACCGATCGTCGCCCATCCAATGAAGAACAGAGGGTACGCCAGCGCCGTGGACTTCCTCCTGCCTATCTTTTCTAGCATCACGCCAGATAGCCAACATCCGGGCGCCATCGACGGGATCGGCGAAGAGGCTATCCAGGATTGCTCGTTGACGGTGGGTCGTTCGAAGTCCTCGTCATCGGTCGAGACTTTCAGTTGAGGCAGGAGCACGGCGCTGTATCCCGACGCCAAACCGACCAAGAAGATGCCCAACAGAGGACTCAGAGCAGTAAGCAGCTGCCTGACGCGCAGCCTGAGGTCAGACGCGTCGGCTTGGCCGCAGTTCTTCTCCATCGTGGCTCGCAGCTGGATACGCACTCGGCCGACGAACAATCGGCACTGACATGTTCCGCGAAGTTCGTTTTGATTACGACGCGACAATTGCGGAGTCAATTCGCTGTTTAAACAAAGAGCGGTTGGAAGTGTCTCGATGACAGGCGTGACCCAGTCTCGATACTGTGAAAGTTTCTATTAATGTAACCTCTATCGGCGCTGATCGATCTCTTCAAGCGAAGGATTCTTCCTTGAGAATGAATGTTCAGAGAATGGCTTGGTGGAACGTTTATAGAGACAATTTCGGAGGTCTGATAGATACTGTACTCAATGGAGAGGAAGTATGGATATGAAGAATCGATAAGTGGTGTACAAGGGTCGTATGCGAATGAGGATCATCTTAGTGGACGTATCCTCTTTGAAGGACTTCGAGCTCTGAGCTTTGAGCTTCGTGACCGTTTTGCCTCCTTCTACGAGCGCGGATAACCAATCAGGACTAGGCTGATATCGTGATCGCGGAATTGAGTCAAGTGATTCTACGTAACTCCGCACAATAAGAGCTAATTATACGGGTCAAAGTGAGATCTATTCCGAACCTATTTGCTAAGACTCTATGCCTGATGCGTGGGGTGAGGTGAATGACGATACTTTCTGTTTCGCTTCTGCACGTTTATCTCTACAATTTCCGTCGACACTTGCGTCAGTTCTCAGACATCGGTCTTAACGATCACGAGTATGCTTCTCACGTTGGCATTCAGTATCGAGTATAGATAGAAAAGTTCACGGACAATGAACTACACTGACCCGTGATACACTTGCATGGTCACGTAATAGCATTTTTCAGTGTCACCGATTACGTACAAAATTCCAGACTCAATAATTTTGTTTGTCATTGCTTACAATCGATCTCTAAAAAGATTATTTAAATAATACCAACTGGAAGTGGCGAGTAATGGATTTTAACACTGGCACTATGGTACTACTGGTACAAACATTAAATACTTAACTAATGACTTTATCAAAATTGATAAATGGATTTTCTCATACTATAAAAATCAAGTAAAATTGTCTATTATTGAAATAATAAGTAACATAACGTATCGATATTTAAATCTGACAATTTTTGAACAGAGTGTCCTTCGAGGCACCTAGGTAATCCTTGTCGAACTAGGAAACTGAGAGATCCTTTTCAACTTCCAACGGTTTCATCCGTACCTGCTCGTATACGTCGCTAATGCCATTCCGAAACGCCAGAAGTCGTCGAACGTTCCGCGAGAAAAAAAAAGCCAGCCACGAAACGAGAAAGGAAGAGGGAGCCGAGGTAGTCACTCGATCAATTTCACCCCGACTTCCCAAGCAGGAGTGAGTTCTCTCGGTCGTTTTCGGAGTTCAGAAGCCGTTTAAAATTCCCTGGCCCGCGATCGAGGAGCCAATAAAAATCAAGAAATCAGCTCGGTAAACAGGAAGCCCGACGGATTCCACTCGATTCCATTACGGGGCCTTCCCAGCTTCTTTGATGCACGGCAAATATGCTCCTTCTTTCACTTGCGGCCAGAGACGAGGAAAAATTCTTATCTATATCAAAATCTCGAGTAACGAATTAAAGATAAACAACATTTGATGGGTCGTTCGTTCAATCGAAATTACCATCTGAATTGTGCGTGCAGGCAGAAAATCTGAATATTTTTTTAGTTTGTTGTACGGAGGGCAACGCTTATTTATTTTTAATTCGTTGAATGTTCCACCTTTTTCGAGTTTGAAAAGGTACGTATAGAAAGGACCTCGAAATTAATGGCAGACGTATCCAAATTCAATGGAGACGAAGTTAGGAAAATAAAATAACGGATAATAAAAGATAACGTAAAGATGGATAGTCATATTCGAGGAGATCCACATGTCCATATAAAACCCTGCAATAAATGCGTTAAATCAAATACAAACAAACGAAATAAAGAATAAAATTCTGCTCATCTCTGCTCTCAGCCCGCCACTCCACTTTCTCTCCCTTTCTCGCGGAGAAACGCGTCTTTTAATGCAGAAAACCCTCCAAAGTCTCGTTACCATGTGAGACTCTCCGCCGTGCCCGCGCGACAAAGAGGTCTTTTTAACAGTGCACGCCTTTATAAGAGAACACGAGGAGAATCACGAGGAGTCCCAGCTCTCCTGGGCGTGTTTCGACGTGCTTGAAAAGAGCAGACCGAATAAAATACCCAGGGAAACTAGTTTCTTCTCTCATTTGGAAGGCGACGTTCCTGCGACTACGGCAGACAACGCAACCGACTCGTGTGGGATAATAAACTTTGCCGTCGACTCGGCGTGACACTGTAATACACGCTTGCAAGTGACAATTTTTGGCGAATGAGTGGACGACTCATTGGAGCGAAGCTTCGTTCTCTTTCAATTGGGACCAAAATGGAGACCCGTTCTCGAGAGCATCGCGAAGGTAGTCTGATGTTTGTAAAGATGGAGGAGGATAAGTTTCCTTAGTCTCTCCATCTTGCACAGGGTCTCATTTACTCCCAATTAAATACGACGCTACCCTTTTCCCCTTTCTCGCATTTTAAAAGTCCCATTTTCACCTCAAAAATAACCTCGAAAAATAAATCATGCTTCGCACCACAGAACTTGAATACTGTCATCTTATTACCAACAAGGTAATATCGATATTCATATTTTTTAAAGTATTTACAGTATGTCCTAATGTACTTTTATATATATCACTAATATTTATACTATTGTAACAAACACAGACCCAACTCCCAGTTTCGTTTTAAATGACCCACAACGAACCCGCGCACCTGTTACACCTCTACCCCTGTAATTTAATCAACTACAGCTTGTATTCTCGACGAAACCGTCGATACACCCAAAATCTCGTTAGACCGTTAATAACGTGTCCCATAACTCTCGTGTTACTCCGTCTCGCGAGCATAATACGCGCCGCGTCGCTTTATTAGTTCCCCCTCCCCCCGGGGGGGCGTAACGCGAACTTTTGCTGGCTCTACCCCCAACAAAGGGTGCGTGAAAGTGGCTGCACGGGATACTTAAGCCCGCGGACCAGGTGAAACCACCTGGCGAGGGGTTGTGCGGGACGGGGAGGAAGATTGATGCGGCTGGCACCATGGAAAAATAACACTGGCAACATTGTTGCGAGAGTTTCAAAATATTAGTTTAGGGAAGGGATCAAGTTTTCTCGCTTTTAATATATGAAGCTTTTGGTTAAAAATGTTAGGCCCACGAGAGAATACAACGACCCTTGGATTGGTATCAGACCGAATTGTTTAAAATTTCTAAAAGTTACCCTAACATATTTCTTGATTTTCCGGTAAATTTAGAAGTCGGATTGTTGAGATATAAATCAAAACAGTGGTTAACATATATATATACATACATACAGTCAGTCTCATAACTATTCGTGCCATCTATGTTTATTGAAGAAATTTGTTTAAATTGAATGGTATGTTTGATGTTTCCAGGTGTATGTTTATATAAATATGTTGATGTATATATAAATATATACATGTATAACGAAAACTTCATTTGGTAATATCAAAACTGTTATTAAATTTAGACAAATTCCTTCAATAAACACAAATGGTACGAATATTTATAGGACCGACTGTATGCGTAGAAGTATCATAAAACATACAGAATTTTCATGAAAAAGTGAGTAGCATCGAAGGACTATGTATTATGTAGACATCACTACGCCAAGTTACATGATTTTCTAGGAAACCATTCCTGAGACATGCACACATGCATATATGCACACATTTCTAGATTACCAATTATCTCAAAAATGAAATAGAATAAAATCTTCACGAACAGATGTCCTAATATCAAATTTCACGATCCCCTGATGAACCACCCCCGAGATATAAAGTCAAACGGAAGCCAATATCCACAGATGCATCCAAACATACAGAGTTTTGTACCTGGCTCCTCGAATTTTTGGTGCCAGAGCACTTCATGGCATACTGAGAAATGCAAAGAAACGTCGCAGGGTAGAGTTCTGGCCGATAGCAATGCTTCCCCTTCTGTTCTATTCAACAGCTGGGAAAGTAACAACTCGCGTGGGATGCGTTTGTTCGGGTCTCCGGGCGATGATAGAGGACACGGCGAAGGGAAAGTTTCAGGAACAAGCAAATGACGCTCAACGTATTGTGCAAGGTGATTCTAGAACAGGTTGTTGACCTTTGGGAGTGTAATCCACTCGACTCGGGGACAAAATAAGGACCTGTGCCTGTGGGAGCGGAAAGTTGGCTTCTGAAACTTTCTGGACTTGTAAGCTGCGAACATTTTTTCTGTGTGTGTTGGAAATTAGCAAAGACCCTGACATTGGCTACTATGTGTGAACACTAGTTACACTATTATCCCGTAAAACTATGAATTTAATTCATCTAATCAATATACACTGAGGATATTAATTCGTTACAGCAGTTCCTGCTTTCTAAAGCAAAATCTTACTTCATTCGAAAGCAGGAGCACTTTTAATTTTTAAATATGGTGCGGCGCAATTGCTTCTAGCGAGTACAGAAATTCCCGCTTTTAAGTGAATGTAGGAAATTTGAAAGCAGGAACTCTTTTAATTTGTAAAAATGGTGCAATATAATTGCTTCCTAGTTACTAGTAATTTATGATAAAAAAAAAAAATGCTTGCAGCGTAAAGAGTTAATAATCTAACGAGTTTTTAATGAATTTTTTTTTAAGTAGGACAAGAACGGCGTCCACTTCAATGGCAGGTTTTTTAAGAACGCTGCGTGACCTTTGAAAACTCCATAGCGCAAGGGAAGGAGGCGTTTCTATGCCCTTGAATACGGGATCTTTTTCAAAGTAAGCAGAATACGCTTTCAAAATTTCGAGTCAGGCTATACATCGAGCTGCCGTCGAGAGGGAAAGCTTTTCATGTAGAAAGCCGTCCTTTTCGACGATGGAACGCGATGCTTTTTGCCATGGTACGGTTATATCCCCGTGGAAGCACCATGGAAAAGCATCGACGGACGAGGGGAGGGTGTAAAATTGATGTATGAGACAGGTCGATCAATAGAGGTCTTCGTAACAAACTATACAAAGGTCTAACCGTGTAGGAGTAACAGTCACGAGTTGAGAAATGTGCTCGCTTAGGGTCGAGATTGGCTTGTATTACAATGGCTTGTAGAATCTCGACGACCCCCTCTTAACAGGAAATACGGGAGAAGGGAAGAAAATATTGATACGTACGTAGATATTGATAAGGAAGAATTAGGGACCGAAGTAAGTATACCCGAATAATAATTCAAGCACATGGAAATCGTTATACTATTAATTTGTTAAAAAAATAATTAATATTTTAGTTAATCTTTGTGAGAGTACTTGAAGTTCTTTTTCTTGTTTCTTGAGACTTCGATTCAGGTATATAACAATTTATTTGTCGACGAGGGAAATTATAATAACCACTGAAAAAATCAACAAGTACAATCAATAACGTTTTGAATTAAGTATCCATTTGATACTCGTTACGCTTGACTAAAATCAATTTAGATTATCGTGAAAAAAGAGAACAATGACTTAGATCGATTCCAGCCTGAGATTATTTCTTATTCCTAATAATTTGATACTCGAGTTCAGAAACGACTTACTAAATCTTGACTTCGTGTGGTGCTCTATTATACACTTTAATTAACAGGATTCGTTAGAAAAAACCCAATTAAATTTCTCGCGTAGCCAATTCAACGGCAGAATAAAGAAAGCGGAACGTGATTATGGTGATTATACCGGTAAGAAAACAGCGCGCAATCAATATTTCGCAATTAAGACCAGTCACGAGACAGGGGGAATGAAAAACGCGAACGATAATCAGTCGATTGAATGATCAGTGTATCGGCATGTCTAAGGATCGTGTGCGTATCACACAACCTTTCAAGACAGAGACGAATGGAACAATTCGAACAATGAACGACGAATAATATCTCCCTATACCGATTTAATCGGAATTATCGGTCCGTAACAGATCAGTTGCCTCACCCTGTATAAGCAAGCAGTTATTCAGCCAGCTTTCATTCATTTAACGTAAAGCACACATTGATAGTTATAATTCAAACTGCAGAGCTTATGTATTCTATTAAATAAAACCTTGCAGGTGAGTACACATCGATACATCTCCTTTGTTGATTTAAATTATTTTTTTAACGAATAAAGTGAACGACAACAGTTGATTTAGTCACGAAAACTAAAATAAATCCATTAAACAAAACGAAACAAATACCTTCCTAATGACAAATAACAATTTATTTGAATTTATAAATCACAAGCATCTTATTGCATTTTTATTTCGACTCGAAAGTTGTTCGTAGTTTATTCGTTGTTCGAAATTAAAAATATCCGCACGAGAATTTCGCCCATCTTTGATTCCACGAGCGTGAGAAGTGGCGGGAAACGGAAGTGCACTCACGATCTCATTAAACGGGAGCGCGTTCGTCGACCCTCGCTACAGAAACAAATGTACAAAAAAAAAAAAAAAAAACAAAGAAGAAGGAAGAGAAAAAGGGTGGAGAAAAGAGCATCAGCTATCCGTCGCTTTTCCCGTGATTTCATAACGCGCGTCCCCTTTTGCAATAATATTGCAAACGTATTGCGAGCACGCGGCCCGTTCCCGTCGATGGAGAAATGATTGTTTTACGAGAGGTCGCACGGTTCCATAAAATCAGCCCCTCCAGCTATGAGAAAAACATTTTCTCGCGATTCTCCGTGGCCGAAACGACTGCTGCATCTGGCCAGACGCTTATGGTTTGCTTGGAGGAATATGCGCCTTTAATGACGCGATACGGGAGATTCACCGAGCACGTGATAAATTCGGGGGGCCCCCGGGGCAGCCCCAAGAAAGACAGGGACGTCGCGAGGAAGAGTAGAATTTAAGAGGCCTCATCTAATGAAAAAAGTGAACAAAAAATACGATTTTAAAATGCAAACTCATTTCATCGAGACATCAAATTGTAATATTGTAATTCTAAAGAGTAATTTAAAAGTAACATACCGATCCACAGCTAATTTGATAAATATTTGCATTGCTTTATTTAAAATTCATCTCCACACACAGTATTTGTTTAATTATTTCCATGTTAGGAAATGTTGATATCTTTATGGTAATATTATACCTCAACAAGCTCAGATATTGAACTTAAATAATAAAAATTATTTCACTAAAAAAAAAGACTAAAAAAATAAAAAATAAAGATGTCAATCCATACTCGTAACAACTATAGGTCTACAAATTACTCCAAGTTTAATGTATCATCGTATTTTTATTTCATAGCGCCGTTTCAAACACGTGCCAAAATATATTTTTGTTTCTACTGGCTGCGCACGTGGAATAGAAAAAATTGAAATCGTATTTATGGCCCCGATCGCTGGAAAAACAAATCGCCACGGAAGGGGTTAATCACCCCCTCGTCTCGAAGTACAAATACACGGGGTGAATCGATAAATTTTCTTTTTGCGCGGCGTTATTGGCCCGTTCATCGCGCATAAAAACGAATAACCGTCGCGCTTTCAGGGGCCGAAGATTAAACGCAAATATGCCCGTCGATGCGATCCATCGTGCTCGTCGTGGCTTTTTACGCTCGCGTCGACATCATCTCGTCGACGAGCGTTAATTCACTCTTTAACCGCATTATTCGCGGCGGATTTAACTATTTGGTCGACAAAGCTGACGATTAAACTCGCTCTTATACAAAGTGTCCCACGGCTGTCCGTTTGTCAGCGTGCACCAGTGGTTCAAAACAAGATGGAAGTAAATGGAGCTTAATATTTTTTCGCTCGCATAACGTTTATCTATAAAGTTGTTTCAAATAGTTAATTTGATGTGTATGATATTTTCAAGGAGGATCTGCCAATATTTTTGTCAAAGTTTCATGTTTTTGCCCACTGAACATTTATTGTGCATTGTTTTGACATAGTCGAACTTTGATATATTTTTAACATATTTCAATGTGCTTCGTACTGCCAAAAACTGTCCTTCATATTCATTAACATAAAAAGTTATCGGTACATTTAATTTATTCTTTATCAGAGAAGATCTTTTAAAATCTCCTATCTCCTAACTTCAAAATTTTTTAAAACGAAACTACAAAAATTTCTTTGAACACTTAAATTAATTATTAATAACCCGTCACAAAACACTCCTCTGCATAATTAACATTCTAATTTCTCTATTAGAGGGTAACATTCGCGTCTTCCATTCGTTATCCGAAATTTTTATCTAGACAGAAACTTCGGCCATCTCTGCTCAGTTTGACCTACTCATTTACGTTCCATTGTTAACTGCGGAAGACTGGCAAAGTTTGCAAGGAAAACTCGTGTAAGACACTCTGTATTTCAGGGGAGGGCGAAGGGAGCTTTCATAAGCTTTCACGTCGAGGCGAAGTCGTTGCATTTTTCATTCTTCTACGCGCGACCCAAGTCCTGGAGCTCGATAAAGCTTCATTAAAACGTAGTCGGTTGATCGTACGATTTGTTAACCGTGAATATCCGATAATTGTTCCCGTTGCGTATCGCCTGAAACGGAGCGCGTCCGGCGTGCTTTCCACTCGGACGACAGGCCTTTCCTCGCGACGGCTTGGGCGTATCGACGGTTCGAAACAGAAAAACAGGGAAACAAAATAAAAATACAAAAAAAAAAAAAATACCACAAACGAAATAATTTATTTGTTGCCAGAAACAATCGACCAACGCTGTCGCCAACCGATACGGTGCTCGGTGACCGTAACACTTTTAAATCCGACGACAGCGGCAGCGAAATTTAAATCGGTAGTCCAAATTTATTGCACGGGAAACTATAGGGTGATGGCAGTGAAAATGGTCTGGAATTTCTGGACGCGCGAGTGGTCGAAGGTCTGAGGCATCCTACGAATCAATGTGGATCTTTATAAAAGTATTTCAAGTGTATTTGTCTCGTTTTTCTTTCCTGATATATTCATGCTCGCGCCAAATGCGCTCCCGAAGGACAATCGTCTATTAATCGGGAGTTTGAATCCTGCGCGGATTAAAGATTAGTGTTTTGTTTAACGCGCTCATTCGCTCTCTTGTTCAAATAGCGATCGGTCGGCTCGTGCTTCTCGTGTCGTCCTTTCGTTTAACTTTTCCTCTGCGGCTTGTTCCAGAGTTGATAGTGTCGTTTAGTTTCTTCTCGGCGGTTTGTTCAACGTCGATTGCTGCGTGCGTGCGAAAATGATCTCTGGAAGTGTGGGGCGTGCGAAGGATCCAGGGCGTGGGATGGTAAGAGCTCTCACGGGCGTTTTTCGTTGAGTGTATTATCGATTTTCCGTTACATGCGCCGCGAATAATCATTCAAATCATTCAAATCAATAAATAAATTATAAGGTTTCGAGGAAATAATTCCTAGACTCGTTAAGATGGTTCTTTCTAAAGAATATAAGGCATTTCTAGATAGAATATTCCGTTGTGGATTAATAAATTGTATAAATAAATCACAGTTTTATTTTTATTTATTACTGTTTAACTATGTTCGGAATAATAAATAAATATGTAGTATTACTTGTCCAACAACCAGAGGAAAAGAGACTTTGTAAAGTCAGTCTTCACCAATCCGGTATGGTCTAGTGGCTAGGATACCTGGCTTTCACCCAGGAGGCTCGGGTTCGATTCCCGGTACCGGAAAATTATTTTTTGTTTTTTTGTCTTTCTTAAAATTCTATGTACGCATTATACACTCTATATTTCTATATTATACATTCAATTCATAATTAAAAAAATGATTTTTGTTTAACAATAAGCCGGAGTGAAATCAAGTAATGTATTGCGCACATTCTCATTCGATCTTAATTATAACTCCAAACTTTACATTCAATTTTTAATGAAAAAAATGTTTTTATTAATCGAAACTAACACAAACGAAGATTGTCGAACGAAATGAAGCACCTAAACATTAAGTGGAGTACCACTCAAGCCAGAGACTCGAGTAAGACTCAATTTACCAGAGTAAATTAGCGAATAGCTCAGTTTCGTTGGCGAAAAAAGTTTTTCCTGTTAGGAAACCGATGTCTCTATGGCGGATCGTCCAAAAAATACTTCTATTACGGTCGCCCTCAAACAGGCTGCGTCGAACGAGAAAAAGTTACTCAATTAGACCCGCGGACGTCGTTCGAGAACTTTCTTTGTGTTTGACCGAAACTCAAATTCTTCCTCCTTTTGCACCTTTTCCCGAACGGGCACGTACTCTCGACGAAGTTCTCGTCCAGCATTACCACGCCGCAAAGTAAACTTTTCGACTCGGTATCCCCGGCACGTATGCGTTGAAAAATGAACAGGATAAAAAAAAAAAGAAAAGGGAACACCAACGTTTGGAATTTACAAGCATGACCGTCGTCGCTTTTTTCCATCGCGAATAATTGAAGAAAAAAAAATCTGGCCCATGAGGGGATCGAACCCGCGACCTTCGCGTTATTAGCACGACGCTCTAACCAACTGAGCTAATGGGCCACACGATCATACTTCTTTCATACTGCATGTCCTCTGTCACGATTTTGACGTATCTTTGATTGGAAGTTAATGTTGACATGATGTCTCTTTATTGACATTATAATCGAGAGAATAAGTTTGAAATTTATATACGGTGAAGTTTCTTCCCATTACGTTAGATATATTTTATTATTCTTTTATTTATTTAGTTAACGCCTGCAGCTAATAATTATTTAAAGCTCTATATGAACTGAACATGTTTTACGTATTCAGACATGACTAGCCTAAACATTGACGTGACGAGAGGCAAGGCGTCGCGTAAGCGAGTGGACCTCAACGACGGGCGCCAAGCTCTGTCATAAACAACCCCGAAGGCCCTTAAAGAGCCTTCATCGAGAAGACTGCGTGCAGACTTTCCCGGGCCGGGAAAAGTTACTTCTTGGATAGCATTCGTTGCGAGCAGAGCTCCTCAAATAAAATAATATAGTTAAAGATTACTCGGCGACTTATATTTGCATTTTCCTTCTATTCTTACACATGTTTAATTTGTGCTAACACATGTGAAAAAGTGAAAGTTTGAAACATTCCTGGTATACTTGAAAAAAACGAATGTACATGAACAATATCATAGAAAAATATATTAATAATTCCACAGATTGATGAGATATGTTTATGTTTGCACAAGGTGACTCAATCAATCTGCAAATGGAATATTTTATGGTAGAGCAGTTTTACTTTCATGTTTGTCCATTAAATCAAACAGTATATGGCATCGTCAACCTTGCCATCTTATGTTCATTCTGCTCGCAATAAAAGAAACAATGATAACACTTGTGACCTCGACACGTTTAACGTTTACGCTAGCCTGTTCCTCTCTATGAAATTTTGATTTCAGTATTCAATTTTGAAGAAGGAATACCCACTCCAATAATTCAAGCATTTATTTAGCATCAAAAAATTTTAAGTAATAATTAAAAATGTCTGACTCATCCAGAACAAAAATTCCTCGTCAAATTATCTCTCCAGCATCTCCAATATATATTTAATTTCAAAGTTCCAAACTGCCACTCGAAAATACAGGGAATTTCCAGCGATTCGCCACAAATCTGTCAAGTTCGCAAGGAAAGCGAAGCTTCTGGCGCGAAAAATGGTTGAAAACTCTTGCGAAGAGTGCTTCGAGCGTGACATAATACATCACTGGCGACCGATAAGAAAGTTTAATAAAAATGTTCCCCCAAATAATTGCCCTGTTTGCTTCCTATCGCAGGGAACTTCGTTTACTTCCCTCTTTTAACGAACTCTGACCGTAGCCTCTCCGTGAAACTCCCTTTATCGCGATCTTCTCGACTCCTTAGTCCCCTTCTGCGCGGGGAAAATATCGCCATCGAGTAAGTCTACGGACCGCCATAAACTATTAAGCTGTTGCAGGTGTCTTGCACGACCTTACACGACGTCAGCAAACTTTTCTTTCCTGACTGCAGGGGCAATCTGCTACCGCGACGCAGAGACTCTTAGCGAGAACTGCGAGGACGTTCTTCATGGAGAAAACACGTGTTGGAAAATAGAGGGACTGTACTGATTTCATAATCATCGTCTGATTTAACGATGCGAATCAAAGGTGAAAATAAGAATTTATTTGAAGAAGATGGAAGTTATTTTAAATAATATTAGAATTAAAAAATGGAGTTTCTTAGATTCATTCAAAAGTAGGGTTCTCCCAAACACGTAAAATGTAGATTTCATGTCTAAATTTTACTCACAATGGCCAGTGCTACTTGTTCGACGTTGATAGTATCGTGGTTACGTTTCACTCACCTGGAAAAAAATTAAGGACATGTTACTTACAGCCGAGAATGTCAAACATGAATTATGTGCAATGAGCATTTATATAAGGACATAATAATTTATATTTAACCAAATAGAATCGATAAGTGAGTAAATTTAATTTATCGAGATATATCGTTTCAAATTTCATGAACCATAAAATCCTTCACTTAATCGATTCCACCAGATTTCGACGCTCTTCAAGCTACTCCCCCCATTGTTGGTCACTTCGAGGCCCTCGCTCGTCGTTGTCGCGAACCGTGGACAACCAGCAGCGACAGGGGAGTCAACCCAAGAAAGGGATAATTAACGACGTTCTCCCTTCCCTGTCTCTCGAGTCGACCTCTCAGTTCTCGCAATTCGCATATGGCCTGGTCGATCGAGATGGACAGAGAAGGGCGAAGAGAAGTACCTACCTCGGCGGCCCTCGAACAATCAGCGATGGAAGTTTCTACTTGGGTGGCAACTCTTCACCTTTTCCCTTCCACTCCCTTCACGCTCGTTCATTTCCGTGCGTGCAGAAGAGAATTAGCAGCGAGACCGTGAGACGAACTTTCGGATCGCGACAATCTTTGGCTAATGGACGGGACACAACCCCGGGACCATGTGTTTTTGTTGCCCACTGTGGGACACACTGCATGAAATAATTAGAGGATCACGTTTCTTCTCCTTGGACGGTCTCAAAGAATTAACCGAATCTCTGGACCGAGGGAAATGATTAAAAGAATGTTTCGGGGGGAGGGGCGGATATTTTTAATGGAGATTAATTTTTGCGGGACAACTTTTGCTGGAAATTCTAAGAGTGAATTTTAAAAAAATCTCACCTTCTAGAGAATGACAAAACGAACCTTTTTAATATAATTTATTTATACGACGTTTAATTTCAGAGATAAAGATTGAAAACTTAGAAGACCTTCCTGAAATTCAATTTTTGCACGAACTTCTAACTTTTCAATTTTTATTTTCAATAACAAAGCATCCTACGAATAATCAAACACCTATACCTATCTATAGATCAAAATGAAATTTCGCGGCGTTATTTTTTTTATACAATCTCGATAGTATCCACGATCAACACATTTACCCATAATTTCCCTATAATTCATACTTTTTCTCCCAAAAACTCCCAAACCTTCTTCGTTCTCTCTAATTCGCAGTAACGAAGAGTCAGAAACCTGCGATCAACTTTGTAACGCGACCCTTGACCTCCTTGTTCAACGAACGTATTAAAAAAGTAATTTAAGACGCTATCATTAACCTGATTGCGTGTCAGTCAACTGGATGTTCATTCGACGGTGGGCCAATTTAATAACTCGACGCGTGGCTTCCTCCTTTCGTTTTTTATTTCGCCGAAAAAATTGCACACGAATTGGGTCTCTTCGCTTGGAAATTACAGCCTTGAGAAATATTAACAGAAAGACTCTGAACACCGGTCGAACGCAGGCGCCAGAGATTATTTACGCGACGGCGCCGCGCGCCTTTGCGTTTTATTTCCCATTTCCCGCGTGCGCAGTATAACCGCGATCATGATCAGGGTCGAGCAAGCGCGGAAGGACGCGCAGTTTTTGCAACCGGAGTTAATTACTTGCGTGCGATCGACTCGATATCGAGCAGCTGAAATTGGACTAGTTGCGGCAAAAATAACACGAAACGCACGACCCACGTATACAAAGTTGTTTTTATGTTCATCACGATTTACTGTTCGGTAGTAAGAAGATATTCTGGGCAAGGAGGCTGCAAAGTTGAGATTGCTTGCAATTTTTATTTTCGATGCAGGATTTTATGAGACATTTATATTTTTGTTATTTATTTGTGTTTATAGTCTGAAAAATGTATGCAACGTCAAAAGGGAGAAGTTTTGTTGACGTCACTGTGCTCATAAGATTATTGGAAGTGGAGGTATTTTGGGTTAGGAAGCTGAGAATTTGACATTCTTATTTATGATGGTAGCAAGGATTATGCAGAACATCTGTACTTTCTTTTACTGGTCGGTGCCTCTAGTTTCTCAGAATGTATGCAACGTACAAAAATTCTATAGCAAGAAGAAGTTTCAATGTACATATGTCCGATTCTGGTCGTTCCAGTATTCATGGATACCCCTTCGTGTTATTAAATATGTTAATATTATATAATGTATTCGAAGACTAGAGGTAACGACCAATAAAATGATAAATAAATATCCTTGTTCTCTGTTAAAGATAAAAATAACAAGCTTGAACTGTCACAGGACCATTTTTGAGAATTCGTAACTCGAAAACTATATAATCTAGAAAATTCAATCTCGAATATGATACTGTGTACACTTCGAAGTGTATCACGTAAAATTCCTATAGAAAGACGTCGCAATTATTATTCACATTAAAAATTCCTTAAATTAGATCTCTTTCAGGTCTGGCCTGGATAGTTTAGGGCCTCCGGAGCTTATTTTACTGACCAGGAAATATAACGCGAGACAGTTAAATAATTTCGTTTTATATTCTCGCTCATAAAAACTGATGTCCGAAGATGCGGGATCATGTATAGCCCCGACAGCTTGATTCGCGCAGCGGGAACATTTATTATCCGCAATCGCCATGTTAGATGGTGCTCGGTGTACAATAATAATAATTAATAATAACGATCGCATATCTTTAACAACGAGAGACACGTGCGTCTGATAACGAACGGAACCTCGCCGTTGGTCGGTCGAATTATTCCCGCGTTAATTGAGACGACGTCACTGGCAGCTGACAATGATTCCAGCAATAGCCGCGTATCGCTCCAGCGATAATAAGGGGAAACGAATTACCACTCTTAACGAATTAACGACTGGACGTGCCCTAATGGAGTGCAGCGTTGAAAGCTGGTCGTCTCAACGATGAAATTTATTATCTAGAATCACAGCTGTGGATCGGCGGAATTAAAAGGCAACTGTACTGTGAGCGCGTAAACACGGTCAATAGAAGACAATTCTTCCTTGAATAACTTTAAATAAATATCGGAAAATTCTTCAAGAAATTACCGCGAATGAATAGCGCTAATGTTTCGAGCAACAGTGGTGTTAAATTGGAATATACGGAGTTGTCTGTGGAAATACTTAGTAAGATGAGAATTTTTATTTGGATTCGGACGTTGATATTTTTTCATACGCTATCGGGGTAATATTATTAGCAAAAATCAGGGAAAAATTCATGGTATAACTTTAAAAGTACATCAATAAGAGAAAAAAAATTCACTTCGATATACCGTGTGCTATTCCTCCTAAAAAATTTCGAATGTTGTCCATTTCTCAAGTCGAGACGCGAGGAAATCCCATTTAGGCGGATTCTCAAGGCGTCTGTTCCCGCCACCGCACAAACGGAGGGGGCGTGGTCCAGTTCAGGATTCTTTGGACCTCATCGCGTGTACCGCGAGCATAACTCAAAGGGAGGAAAGTGTGCTACACGCGGCAAAATCCAACGTTTGACCGTGGCCTCTTATTAATAATTACACACAAGCAGTCATTATTGTTGCGATCGCGGCGCTCGCTAATTGTAAATTGCGACCATGAACAATCGTCGCGGGAAAATGTTCTCCTGCCAGCGAAGAAATTGAATTTCTTCGACGTGAAACAAAGACCACTCCGTTTGGTAAAAGTAACAAGTAACAAAGTCGTTTCCAAACGTGAATTTTTCTTGTAAAGTACTTTCATCTAAAATAATACATCGTAGTTCGTGTATTCGTTATTCCTATGCGTGCTTTTAATTTTAAGGAAGTTTCATGTATTGTTGACTAGTGAAACTAAATACACACGTGATGTTTTACAAATTGTGCTTTAAACTTGCGTCAAATCTTACACATCTAAACCTTCTTTCAAAGATATCAAAATATAACGATCAATTCCATAACATTCTCAAAGGATGAATGTAGTATTTTAAATTTACTTTCTCATTTCTTCCCTGAGTTATCCATAAAAACAAATTAAAATCGGAATGTCAAGTGAGTCATGCAAAATTCTGTTCGCGTAGCCCTATCTATAAATCCGTTTGTGGTCGATTCCGATATTTCAAATAACAAACGTTTAGTTCTACACCGATACTGTGGGTAAGGCATACAAATAAATTCGTATAGATTCGTTAAAAGGGCGAACATCCCGAAACCCGTCGATTCCCCAAGCTTGGTAGACGTTAATTAAATTTCCCGAACATGATCGTAAAACTTTAACGACACCGGACGTTCAAAGTGGCTCACTCGTTCCAAGACCTCGCGCGCACGATCAACACCTCGTTCCCAGCCCACCTGGAACCACCGTCCACCGTCCACCGAAAAGCCAATTCCCCCGGCCGGTTACCCGACAATACCGCAAATTGCAAGCGCGTTGTCCCTGTATGGCCAGGAAGACACGGCAGAAGGGATTTACAGTCTGTCGTACACAAGCGGGGCGTCGATAACTTCTGAGAAACACAAGTAAGATGGGGCCGGAGGTGGACATCACCGCAGAAGTAATCACTGACCACTGTCGCGTAATCTTTTGGTGGTACTCGTATCTGATTACTCATTAATTTCTCGAGGGACGAATTTTTCAATGGATTTCTGTTTGCTTTAATCGAACATAGGCATACCGAATTTTCATCTGTAAATTGATTTTTGCATACGAATACGCTATCTTACTTTAATGTTGAATCCTTTTTAATTTTAAAGGGCATTACAATTGGGCAATAACGGTAATTTTGATGTAAAAGCTATACATACGTGGCAATATCACTTAAGAAGTTAATGAAACTCGTGGATTTTATATAGTATAAGTGGTTATTATTTGATAGAAACCGAAGAGCATCGTTCTTTCTGTTCCGCGGATTGTAATTCTGTCGCTATTTACATCCCTTCATCCTCGTTAAAGAAAAGAATCCTACATATAAACTGCACCATAACTGTTATATTAAGAAAGAAAATCCCAAAGCAACGTGTCTCTCATCTCGAATGGAAGCGTGCATATAGAGCTCTCCGCTCGCGCCGTTGCATGCGACGTGGGCGTAATTCAAAAAATGGCCACATGATACCAGCGCGGCCCTAAATCTACCCCCGATTAGGGCTTATTACCGGTGAACACGATCGAGAACCATTTCGCTCCGAGGGGAAAGGAAATGACGTCTCGTTGCATCCCGGACTCCTCGAGTTCCGTTTCTGTGGCAAGAATCCTTACGGACGCAATTACGCAGGGTAATTATCTTCTTCTCCCCCCTTCTCCATCGCGTGGATCTCGTTCATGTCCATCTATGTCTCTTTCTCGCTGTTGCGAGGGACTCGTTGAACGCGCACCGACCGATCATTCGAAACGAAACGTTCGTTATTATCTATGGTTATTATCTATCTCGTTATTATCTATAAAGAGGTCTCCTGGCAAGCAGACACATGCATCCGCGGATTGTAATGCCGGTACGAGTGATTATAGTAATTTACCAGTGGACACACGGACTAAATCTCGCCTTAACCCTTAAATGGACAATGTTGTTTTTAAACAACATACTAAACATCACAGATAAAATTGACCTTCTTTTATTTTTTTGTAATTTTGACAACTAGAAAAAAAAAATCGTCCATTTAAGGGTTAAGAGACTCTTCGTTACAATTTGTCGTTCGAGTCCGCGTTATTTAGGAGTGAAATAACCATGGTTGGAGTCGAGTATTTTGTTCGAGTGTAACCGCAGGTAACCTTATTAAATAGATAATAAGTGGATTGTTTGGGTGTAAAATAGGGTTTCTGGGTACTTGGATACCTGGAAGTGCCGAGCGAAGGAGGATTTCAAGAGGCTTAATCCCACGAACCTCGAGTGGTCGATTCTGCCACGACAGTCGTAAAACATTTGGCGTGCAGATTCGACGCCTTTCAGTGAAAGACAAGAAAACCTTCCCTTCGTTCGGTAGTTTTCCATGTATTTTTATGGCACCCCGAAAAATCTCGTACGACAAAATAACCAACAGAGAAGTATTCTAACAAATCCACCAAGTATAAATAATTCCAAGATCTCAAGAAAATCTAATTTCCTAAATAATTTCAATCAAGTACAAGTAATTCCAAGATACCAGGACAGCCTATATGGTTATTCGGAGAATAAAATGAATAAAAACGCCAAGTTATCTTTAGATATACACTCAAGTGTAAACAGACCTAGAGTCGTGAGAGTCGAGTCCTATAGTATTTATCTTTTGAAGAGATATTCTGTGAGACACTGTGGCATTCAGTTTTTTTTAGGGCTTGCGTTGGCTTTAAATGGAAGAGAAATTGCGGAGCATAAGTGGACCACCAAGAGTGAAGAGTTTCAAGGACTCAGGACAGTCAATAGCTATTTAGAATCTTGAATTCAAAGCCAGGTCAGCTTAACATATGTCAAGATTTAAACAACGAATTATTGAAAGGTACCACAATTTTATACGAACATAAAAATATTTTCGTTGAAAAAATGTAGAATGCAACAGATTACTACACATGTCATACTAATGCTACATATGACCCAAGTATGAAACTATATATTCATTTTGGAGTAACAAAAGAGATAAGATTAAGGAAACGATAATACTGTAGTGAACTAAAGAATTTAATTTAATACTGTAATGTTCTTTTGAACTCTAACTTTTTCTCCCGAAGTACTTGCTAACAAGCCTGGCGACGGTCTGAAGCCATAAAAAAAGGTAGCGTCCCTGCTCTGCACTTGAGACCTTAGTTGACCGTCGAAGAAGTGACGAAAACGGGCAAAACACGACTTTCTCTCGACCCTTCTGCCTCAATGTTTACCACAATACCAGATGTAATCATGATAAGAGAAATAATACAAGGCTTGAAACGTAGAAGAATAATTTTAAAATTTGTTTGTTACACACTGAATCGTAATTAGTAGTGATAATGAACTAAAATTGAGTTTTGAATAAAATGGAGTATAGCGGCCAATTTGGAGCAGAAAATGTAATAATAACAACAAAAATTTGAAAAAAAAAAAAAAAAACCCTCCCCGGCGGGGAATCGAACCCCGGTCTCCCGCGTGACAGGCGGGGATACTGACCACTATACTACCGAGGACTTTACATTTTCCTAAATTTTGAAATTCAGTTTTCTTCTGAGCGTGCTTTTAGTAACAAGTTGCTCAAAAAATTTGTTACTCCGATTCTTTTTTTCGAGAAAATTTGCATAATCGCTTCAATTTATCCCATTTGACGTCAATTCTATAGTTATAGCACCGACAGTATTGATAATAAGAACGATTACGTAAAATATAAATTAATCTCATATTTTTGTGGAAAAGGTAATGTCTATTTACCTTAGCAGGTGATACGATAATAGTTTAACATTATTAAATTAATTGTGATTGCAATTAAATTTTGTGCATAATCTAATCCTTTTAATAAATGTATATAACTGTTTATATTTAATGATAAACATAAATCTGTCTCAAATTTTACGTTTACAATAAATTAATTAAATTTATGAATTGAATATGTGACCTTCGCTGTTATCACTGATAAAAGGTATTACGTTATACCATGTAATAGATAACGTACAACAGACCTGTGATACATGAAGTACTCCGTTATCTGTCCCCCTTTTGATCCATCCAGTGTATTAATGACGAGGTGTACGCAGCACAACGATACTATAATTTAACACACACGATTCGATTTAATAAACCACCGACCAAGCCTCTCGCGTGGCACTTCTATGACTGTCGAAAAATAGTCCCGTCCAATTTGCTCTCGAGTCCTTAGAGAGTTTTCCATGGGAAGGAAAACATTGGAAAGGGGCAGATAGACCGAAGACACAAGGACCGTTGGAGAGATTCAACGGAATAGGGAAGCGTGGCTTGGTCGCCAAATGTGCGATGACATTGAACAAGCCCCCAGTGGATCTCTGAATAGGGTTTGCCGTGGATGACCTGCGAACGATGTGGAGAAAAAAAACCTTTTGTGTTCGAGGAAGTCACTTTCTCTACGCTTGCTACTTTTCGCAAACGAAGAAAACAGACACAGGCAGAATGAAACATGTATACGGGTGTCTACGTTAACTCTAAACTTTTTGGTATTTATTATAATTTTGTGGAAAGATAATAATAACAGTTAGATGATATTTTGATTACTAGACCCACTGATTTTATTCTAATAAAAGTGCTAAGTACAAATATAAATACTAATGTAGACTAATGTAGAAATATTCCTGACGATACATTTATTTTTTTCAACAAAATTTGTGTATATTCGTATCACTATTTGGAGTTGGAGTTCGAATGTGTAAGACAAAAATAAAAATGTACGATAATAGCTAAGACAATAGTTTCAACTTCAGAAACCTGAGTTTACGATACGGTCTTGAAGACCAGCTATTAGAATTATTGACCTACTGGCCTTTATTGGAGATGAAGGCCCTAACATTCAAACTTTTGCACATCGTTCTCAAAAGTAATTGACGTATCGTCGCTACTCGCGAAACTCGCAGTCAATGACACCACTAAATGTGCACCCCTTAGGACTCGAAGGGAAGAATATTTCTAACCAAGTGGCGTATTGTACGAAGAATTTAGAAAATCCTTTATAAATAATCCTTCGATTAAGGAAGTACTTTACTCCAAAGGCCAAAGAAATTCCAGGAATTCATTTTTCAGAAAAGTTGCAAGTCGTGCGCCAGCCACGAGCTCGTCTAATTTTCGCGAATCGCATCGGCATTCAGCGTGTCTCCGTGCGTAATATAAATACTTCCTTCGATCGTAGCCGACAAGAATCGTATTGCTGTTCATTTAGCATTCGCGATACGTACGTGCCATCGACGTCGTGCACGGCGTGGTTAATTGCGCGAATTCATCACCTGGTGGGGAGAATCGAAGATTGGAAGGAGACGAACGACAGACAGCGAGAAGAGGGGCGAATGGGGAGGATTGCTCCACGTACGATCACGCCTGTTTGATATGCCGCGACACTCAAAACTCGTACATCACACTTAATCGCTGAATATGGAACAGTCAGCCCCGACAGCCGCATCCAGCATGCATATTTAGACTGCAATTATGGCCCTTAGCTATTGTCGGCACGCACGGCGCGGCAAATTCCCTATTGAGCCACCCTCTGCCTCCGCTTTCTTTTTTAACGTCGGATATCGCTCGGACTGAAGCCGATGCACTCTGATTTGTCTTCTGAAATATCCAGCTTGAAAGGAAATTCGATATTTAGTCATTTCGACCAACAAAAATGAAGTTTTTATATAAACTTCATACTTTGGAGCCATCATAAATTTGGATAGAAATCTGATAAATATAAGTAAATTAGCAGGAATTTCGTTTATTTATAGGCATTGTCAATAATTAGTCATTGGAGACGTTAAAAATTAATTTCTGACAATAGTTGAATTGCATTATTTACAATACTTATTGTTTTAACGATGAATATGACTTCGCTGTAATATTAACGTTTCGCGAATTCTTTTCTCGATGGATCCATTTCTTCTCTTCTTCAACAGCTGACAATTACTCTCAAGTTCCAGAAATTTATATTTTAAAATGTAGTTGAATTTCAAAAAAAAAGGCCTCTCAAGTTTCTAATTTTTATTTTCGAACCCAAACGTCGGATGAATAAACTGCAAATATAAAAAAGTTTCGTCTCGTCATTCTTTACAAGCTGATATTATTTTAAAATTTGACCGTTCGATGGCGCCCCTTAGAATTTCTCAGACCTCGTCCGGCAGTCAAAGGGTTAATCGCGGATCCGCGACTGGTCCTCGCAAATCCATCATCGGGACAGACGCAATAAGCGAAAAGGAACCGTGGTCTCGACTTTTCAGTGCACGAAACGAAAAGAAACGAGTCGCGAACTGGATCGAACTGCTGAGCAGAAACGTCGACCGTTCGAAGCGGATTCGAGGAGGAAGGGTGGCCCAAGAGGGAGAACGTCTCGTCTCCGTGTCACCGCGCCCAATAACACGCGGGTAATCACGATTTAATGGCTCAATAACGTCTGTCGCATCGAGCTGCCACGGACCCACGAAACAATTTATCGATCCCGCCAGTCAATAAATTCAGCTTTTGAGTTGTATACGGGCCTGCGCGGCGCGCTTAAATCTCAAAGCGGATGGCAACGAATTCGGAGCGACGAATCCGAAAATGACGCGTATAAATTACGCGAAAGATAAATATCCGCTCGGACGCGTTCCGCCGGTTGGCTCGGAGTCCATCCTTCTTCGGGTTCTCGAATTAATGCGTTCGATGGAATACCACTGCAGGGGGAAGGTCGGGAGCTGAGCGACGGAAGCAACGAGTCCATTTTAGGGCGTCGTGTTGGCAGGTTAACCGGGAACAAGTGATTCCGATTAGGACGGTGAGTGAAACAAAGTGCTCGCGACGGGGATACCTTTGTTGATGGAGACTGACCAGCGTCCTACTCGTGATCATTGGATTCTGGGCCCCTGAGTCATGGGTATGTATCGTGAGGGTGATAGTAATGGTTTAAGAAAGAGAACTCTGTTCAAACAAAAGACAGGACAATATTATGAGAGCAAGTTCGACGAATGGATGGACGTCGAGAACCTGAGGTGTGAAAGAAGAACGTTTGGACCGCACGACAATGTGAAGAGAAGATAGAAAATGGAATCGATCGAATGTTTAGATTAAGGGTTGCGACTGCTAGGCGCCAGTTTCGAAACGAATCATAAGAGTGTGTTGCTGGAAGGAAGTGTGTTGCGTAAAAGGAAGATGTGATTGGAAGAGTTTCAGTTTAGGAGCGCGAAGAGAAAAGATCAGTGGAAGGATCAAAAAGTCAAACTGCGTGTGCGACCAACTGAAGCATAGCATTTTTTAAGACTGAAATTACCGAGGTCAACGTGGTTTCTATCGAAACAGGAAGTAGCAGACAATGCCCAGGCATTCCTCACAGGAGGACCTCTTGAAGAGGCCTGCAGATGTTGATCCAAGCGCGTGAACGTCGTTCCTGAAGACTTTCCCTAGTGGGAACCATCAAATCAGGAAGAGTGGGGGCGCATCCTAAGCACCGATGCTCCCCCAAAGAGACGACGAGGGCATTCGTAGTTCGACAAGCGCCCCGGTGAAATCGTTACGACGCTATTGCATTTGTTATTACACTTATCCGTACCACTAGAGCAGTATTGCTTTATACTATCGATAACTTAGAGTTGCATAAAAATAATATATTATATATTTTGGAAAATTTTAGGACGCGAGAGTTTCGAGAAGTGCGTACGTCGAAATAATTGAGTGAAGACTGTGAGTGATTACGTGTTCGTGAATGCTTGCAGAAGACCCTGAAGTGTGAGAAATGTTCAATTTCCTTCGATGCGTTTTGGATACCGTTACTTACATTTTGGAGTGGATCCAGAGTTTTAGTAAAAAGTAAGGATTACTTTTGGAAATAATATTTTGAATTGTATAGTCGGTTAAGGGAGCTCAATGTACTACTGAACCAAGTTTGACTCGAGTCATTTGATACTTTATCAAAAAACAATATAATCCAAATTTCAAGTCTGTATCTCGACAGAGAAATTCAATGTTTACCACTTTCTTACATCTAAAGAAACTATTCCAAGTTTCCTATAACCGAACATTGAATGCTCCAAAAAATTTCGTTCTTGAAATGAGCAAGTACGTTGATCACCACTGAGCTAACCTTGTAGTAAAACGAGCCCGTTATCGTAGTAGCACTACGTTTCAGTGAATGGCCAGTGTCTCTCATCGCGACAGTATCGACGCATGGTAATGTCATCAGATCCATGCTGTGTCGTAATAATGTTTCTTCATATATTATATTAGCTTTGCTTTGACTTCTTCTTCAAGAATTTACGCTGGATAACGAGTTACTCCAATATTAAAATATTGGAGTGTACTCCAAAAATACGCTCAGATGAAAACTGAATTTCAAAATTTAAGAGAATGTAAAATCCTCGGTAGTATAGTGGTCAGTATCCCCGCCTGTCACGCGGGAGACCGGGGTTCGATTCCCCGCCGGGGAGGATAATTTTTTTTTTTTAAATTTTTATTGTTATTATATTTTCTGCACCAAATTGATCACTATACTCCATTTTATTTCAAACCTCAGTTTTACTCCATCATCGCTACTAATAAGTACAATTCGGTGCGTAACAATTTCAAAATTATTCCTTTATATTTCAAGTCTTGTATTATTTGTCTTATCTTTATTCATGTAGCATTATCGTTTCCTTGTCATACCACTTCTACTGCTCCAAAATGGTTCTACAGATTTTCTTGTGTTACTTTTCTATACTACAAAATTTGGAACAGCTCTCAATATAGATAATTACTTTTTAATATATTAAATGGAAAGGTAGATACGGCTGAAATTACAAGTACTTGATATTATTAATCTAAACCTTGCATTCCTCACTATATAAATAATCGGCTAAACGTATTCAGAATACATGCCCTAATACGAAATAAAATACTAATTTTTCCATTCGAATTTATAAATCATCTCCGATATAAATCTTACACCAAATTTTTATATTAACACATCTCATAAATTCGTAAGATCCCCGATCGTACCAAGTGGAATTAAAAGTACATAAACTCCATTAATATTTCTCAAGCTCGTTCGCACTTGGGCCGTCCATGAAATTCCGATAAAATCGCGCGCTTAAGACGACGTAATACATAAACAATGATTCACTGTATACTTTGCCCGTTATGTCTATATCTCACGTTACTTTATGACGGTACACTACTGTGCTAAGTGAGCACTGGAGCCGTTCGTTAAATCCAAGGTGAATATAAACCGGCGCCGTAATGGCAGTAGTACCTCGATCTAGAAACACGATGGGAAAAGGTCATTGGTGGCGTGGTCATTAACAGCTGTCGACAGTTTCGATATTGCCCGGCTGGAAAAAGCAATTCCACGGTTCTATTCTTCATTAGGTTCGCCTGGACTTTATATAGAGACTCGTAAAAATTGCCAACGACATGTTTAACGTCTCGTTCACGCAAGTATGAACCGATACAGGAGAGGTCAATGGCATTGCCACGGACATTGATTATATTATTGCTTTGAACGGTCTCGGTGTCCTATTAATTTCCAATTCGATCGCTTTGACACCGAACGTGGCTCCTGTTAATCAAACCAAATGCTAATTGTGTACAAAAATAATACAAACGTATTAACAATGAAAATATCAATTTTCGACTTGGTCCTAGGTTAAAATATAGGTTTACTCAGATATATTATCAATTTCTCACAATCGCATTCTTATTCTCTCATCAAACATACAAATACCAAAGGAATGAACACTTTCAAACAGGAGTGCGTATGCGTTCCAAAAATACTATTTCTAACTAGTTTGAACAGAATTATATTTATTTAAAATATTTCTTTTCATAGAAGCATGTCACCAACTCTTTCAACAAACCTGTACGAACACACATCAACGCACCCATTGGTCAAACGCTCACAAAATGTAACTTCGAACCAATTTAACTTAAAATCTACAACTTCGAATTTTCGTTTTGAAACTGTACGCGGGAATTTCAGAACAATGACGGAACGTTGCCCCAAACGAAAGGGTTAACAGGGCAATTGGAGGGAATCCATATTCGTCTGGCAATGCCCGATAAAACTGTCACATCTAGCCTGATCGACACGCGGTAAAAGCGGCACGGCGAACCCGCACGCAATCCATCTAGCAGCGTTGCAAAGTCGATATGTTGACGGTTGATAAGTCAGCCAGATTGAAATTATTGACGAATGATTACGCGCGGACATCGCGGTATCAGATTCAGCGACGCGATCATTTCCTAGAATGAAATATGGGGGACGATCGTACGGCTTCATACGGTTGTGCAACCGCCAGCGACGTATCGATGTAAACCCACGCTTCGCACTTGTTTATTTAAGACACACGTTACCGCATCATTGGCTAATGTTTAATATTCAATCGCCCGGTGATTGCCCCGCGATTGATACCCGACTGAGTCAACCGGATGCAAATATCGAAGATCGAACCGCGGGGAGGAAAATGTTCATACATTTCACTTTCCTTTCATTGATAGTTCCTTTATCACTCGCTACGTATTTTCCGCGATCGTAATTTTGCTTCTGTTTCGAAATATATTTATTCGATATTATGCATAATTATACAAGCGATCGTTGAACTGCAGATTTTATGCACTTGGGATACAGCGAATAGGACAAATGTATGCTAAACATAAGTAAAAGGTGTTAGTTGTAATATATCGTATGATAAAAAATTTATTAACTTCTTCTGTCATATTCGTTGACATAATTTCATCTCTCTCTTAAAAAAAGTAGGTCTATTTATTTTTTCATTGTAATATATTGCACAGTAAAAAGTTCAATAACTTCACTATTTTAATTAATAAAATACATTCTACAAGCATTGTATACATTTCTTGTATGTCATAAAGTCCACAGTCTAGTAATCATCACTCGTATAAAATTCTTTATTAATTCAATGTTTTAACTACATTTTGTGATCCTCTTCTGGAAAGTACAATTCTAGAAATAACAAAATGCCTTACTAGCTGCTACATTCCTTAATCACCTTATACCTTCTTCTCGTTTCTAATAAATTTATTTGATATTACAAAAAATCTCGCAACTAATAATACATATATTATTAATTCCTTTAAAATAAATAATTCCTCTAAAATTTTTAAAAATTAATAATTCACATTCTTATTCCTCGTCAAGTATCCTAAAAACCCTGCCAACCGAGCCACCACTCTAAAATACTACAAATGAAAAATGATTTCGTTCCAGTAGAATCCACACGAATGAGACAGTACAGTTGTCCAATTAGCACTCGTCGCGATACTGTTTGACGATAAACTAACTTCGAGTACGGGTGTTCGCGACCCCGGCGATGGTTAATTCGCACAGCAACAAGTTTCGACCAAGAAAAGTGAGACGGAGGGAGGAGATATCGGCCCCGGGCAAAGAACACGCGTCTCGGGATAAATTATTGTCTTAGCAATATCGTGGCAGCCGTTTCGCCATGGGTAATGGTGAGTTATGCGTCGTTTATGTCCCGTAAAGCTCCGTAGAACTCACGGAGGCATTTGTCGCGTCGCGATACAGGCATGCGGCGGTCCGTTTCATTTGCCGCCGATAAAACTGCCCTTAGGCTCGCTAACCATTATCGTGATCACCGTTTTCAGTAATTTACTGGGGTTGTCACGCTGCGTCTACGTTCGCGCAAAAAGTACGTGCGCCCGAAGCGACGCCGAACACCGCGGTTGCCCCAAGTGGCTATTGAACGTTTAATTAATTTATTAGGAATAAAGCTTAGCGAATTAAAATAGGTAACGTCGACCGCGGTCCTAACAAGCTTCATGACTGTATATATAAATTCATATTCCAGGTAAAAATAGACTAGACACGCGATGCCTAAAAATAATTTCGACTATCAGTGCAAATTACATCAGTTAATTCATGATAATAATAGGTGAGGAGCTGAGGATCGCGTGATTCCACATGGTAGCGATCACATACACAATGTAGCTCAATTTTTCTTTTATTTATACCATACTGAGACCCTACTAGTTTCTCATCAAGCCTTCCATTGCAAAACATATGAACAGTATTATCCCTTTTCTTCGTGATGCCTAGATCATTCTAAATTTCTTGTTAAGGAATTCAGCTTCAGTGATTATAATTTTAGAAAAGTTTACTCCACTATAAGTGCAGACTTCATACTGTACAAAACACAACTGTTTTGTACTGTACTGTACTGTACAAACAAATCTATAGCGTTAAGACGACCACTAGGTTAACCCTCTATGGGCCACGTGTAACTTTCAGATCGTATATATCGAGATTCAAATAGTATTATTTTACCAAATAATTTTCGTTTCTTCACAAGATGACAGTATACACCCTAAAAAGTTGTTTGCAGAAAAATAATTCAAAATTAGAGTTTCAAAAAATCCACCCCCAACGTCTTCTGGATTCATCCAAGACAAATCTGGTTTCGCGATGTGGACGTGGTGCAGACGCCAGTCGATCCACGATGAATTTTACGCCAGCATAAACGGGGCCACATAGGCGTGGGTGTTTTCATTGCCATCAAAAAGCAATGAACGCTGGCTCGACGACGACGCTCGGCTGCGAGGAATCGACGAACGATGATTTACGACACGCGTGAATTTCGTTTCGTGTGACTTCGCGTACCGGTGCGCGTCTTCGTCTCGGATCGCCGACCATTTTGGTTGCTCGTATACCAAAGCCACTGAAGTATGTAGATTTATCTGCGCAGTCGATGCTTTAACGCGGACCTGCTTCGAGACGAATCGATCGACGACCATTAATTCACTGAAATTCGATAAGGGTGGGGGCACGAAGAACGACGACATTGGAGTTTAAAAATTTTTAAATGGTCCCTACTTTTTCTTAAATTTTGTATTGATATTTTGGAGATGTTGCTAAATTATCCTGTATTATTAAACGGTTCATTGGACGCGGAAGGAAGAGGATATTAGTTCGACTGCTTCCTTTATCACGTTTTGTAAGAGGCTTCTTACTGGTCGAATCCAATCCTGCTTATCATTTAATTAAGATTAAAATTACGAATGATTTAAAATCTATTTAAAAAATGGTGGTAAAATGTGTTCACATGAAAATGTATTTTCAACCTCAATTGCAAGCTTGATACTCTTAGTAGTTACTTAAAATTCAATATATTTGTTTTTGTTGATCTAGCTCTCAGTACGGAGTCATTATTCAAACATTTAATACAATATAGTATATATATATAGTATATAGTATATATATTAATTTCCTCTGTCTTCAAATTTTAAATAAAACGTATTTCGTAAAATCATGAAACGAACAAATACATATCCAAACCGACCTGATGAATTTAATAGAGTAAACAGAAATGATTCAACAAAAAGTGAAATTATATTTTTGCACAGTTTCATTTCCCCCGAGGGATGGTAGCGAGTGTTTATTAACAAACAGGATTTTGCGCGTAGAGTAATATATTTCACTTTGTTGCTCGTTTTCAGTGAGCACGGTAAATTTGCATGACTAAATGGCGTTTTAGCGCGAAGTACAAGTACGTGGAGCATTTTGGTTCCGTTTCAACGAAATTAATGTTGAAATTAATTAACAGAATTTAGAAGATTTTCGCGCAACTTGGAAAGCTTGCGAGTTATTATTACGACCAACACGCGCGCGAATATAATCCTTCGTTTCATTTGTACAAATAAAAAAAGAAGAAGAAGAAATGGAATGCGATAATTAACGTAGCGAGGATTCCCATATAATTATTCGTATAATCTGGAAATTATTGGAACAATTATAGAAATAATAATTGCGGCCGAGACCGTGCCGCTGTGAAATTCAAACGAAAGCAATGGAGCAAATTTAATTTACGGATTCTCGAGTAATTGAACGGTTGACAAACGCCGGTTACGATTCGTTTTAATTGAAATTTCATTTTCATACATTTTACGAATCGTTAATGTAACCATCACCCCCGCCCCAAGTTTTGCAACCCTGACTAATTATTATTTCGTTTGTGCGAAGCGCGGGGACTGTTCTTTGTGCGGTTTTTTCCTTGAAAATTTAAACAACGCGGTGAAATACTTGCGCGCTTCGCGATAACATTTTAATAGACTCCGCTGTAATTGCGATACGCTTTGATTCATTTTCCACGCCGCATTACAATGCGAAATAATTGCACTGTTTGAGAAATTTCCACCGTTAATTCGTTTTTCTTAACAAATTGAATTAATTACGAATTCGAAGCTGTGTTTAATTGTACATATGAGTATTATGCAATCCCTGTTACGTTTATGAAAATCGTAATACGTTATTGTCTTTTGTGCAAATTACAATGTGACTGGAAAATAATTAAATGTGAATTGGTAGAGATAATCAGTTTTGTTTGTTTCAAATTAATGAGGAAGGAAAGTAGGATTTTTCGATCGAATCGAATTAATAGTTTTTGTTGAAGGAAATTGTAAATATTCGAGTAAAATATTAATTATACATAGAATAGCCGTCTTCTTCTATAGTCATTTCTTTTCTTAAACAAATTCGAAGTCAGCACAATGATGACTTAAAGTCACTCCAATTTTACCTAGACTACATCATGTATCAAAAAATTCAAACTAAAAATAACAAAATTCAATACTCTGCATTTTCTAAAAAAAATTCTGAAACAGCGAAATGATGACTCAAACTCTCCCTAATTTTACGTACATCACATCAAAATGCAATGCATTTTTCGACAAGGATCTTGCCCACCCGGTCAATCGCTCTGCCTTTGTAATGCAGCACTTCGCTTTGAACAGCGACGCAAACGCGATAAATAACGTAATTTGGCAAAAGCACCATTTGTCCGCGTCACACTACCGTCACGGTCGTGTCCGTGCTTGTGCGTGTGTATCACGAGAGCGGAGCAATTTCAAAATCCTGATTTGGTGCCATCGGTCGGGTTTACCTTTGATTATCGCGTCCGATCTCGCGGCCAACAACAAGCCGACACCGCAAACGCCATGAATCGCGTTCAACGTCGAAACGATTTCGATTCGCCCCGCCGCCAGCAGCGTTTACATTTCATTTTGGGTAGTACTCGCGCGAGTGCTTCTACAGACCACTTCCGTCGTTGAATCTTTCATTCCATGGCACGCGAGGAAGTTTACATTTTCGCCACTGTCCGCGGGGTTGAGCGTTGTAATTGAGTTGTAAATTCGTTATCCCGGCCGGAACGTTTGAAATTTTTAACGTTGCTTCGCCGGTGAGTGTTTACCAGGGATGGGGACGAAATTCTTGGGTGGGTACGAAATCTCGAATGAAGAAGGATAAAACTACGTGCGCGATATTTGTTCAGCGAAATTGGAATTTAAATTAGATTCTTGCAAAATGTAGCACTCTTCATTGTAGAATAGTCTATACGATATTCAATATTCTAAATATTGAATTCATTAGTTTTGATGTCGCTCGAAGCTCGAAGCATTGAGAATTTGTTTAATGAAAGTATTTGTAGCTAGCAAATTTCATTTATTTGACTACAAATATAATTTTTGCCACGATATTCTTTTTTTGCGAGTATATAAAATCAAACTTGAATATACAAAGCTTGGGCCACGATTTCTAAGACACTCTGTATATAGAGTATCCTTTTATGTTATAGCTATGTTTAAAAAGTGCAAGTTTCCTGAGAGGTAAATATTGTACTTGAAATAGTAGCTTACGAGGCAAACTAAATGAAACCAACATATTTACAAGTTAACCTAGCACTTCTTTACCAACAATCAGCAACCATAATGAATACCTGTGACGATGAACTTCCTTGGAAACCTGTAGTAGTCGTCTATGTTACGTTTTCGTGGCTTACCTAGAACAAAAAGAAAAAAATTGGGTTAGTGATGAAAAGTAACTGTGGTTTCGATTAGAATACTAGAATATTTTCTCTCTTTTACAATCAATTTGCATGCACTCTCGTTATTGATGTTTCGATAAATTTAGTTTCGGTACGGATATGTCTCCCATTGCAGAACGTCATTTTTTGCTTTCTCTTGGTCGCTACTTCGGCTTCGAAGACCTTTCCGTTTACGAGAACCCTTACCGGTTCCGTGGTAGTAAAGCGAGTCATGACCGTGAATCATCGGGATGGCTCCGTGTTCATCGCGACCCGTGCTGACCGCGAAATATGAGGAGCGCTTTTTCTAGTGCGGAAGAATGAGAACGCAAACGATGGAACCCATCCTCCGATAGGTGCAAGTAGTTCTTTCAGTCTAAAGTCGATGGCAATAGTCTTTTTGGAATTCTCATTGTTCTACTAATTTGTGCGCCTCGATTATTGCAGAATAATGGTATTACACGTGTATGCAATAATCGAGGCAATGAGAAGGAGCCTAATTCATATATTAGTGATGTAATTCAATTTTCAAATTTCACACTATATTAGAAAAAAAATTATAAACTGGAAATATAGCACTGTATAATTCTTGCAATCTAGGCAATTCGTTTTCTGTATTGGAATAGTTCGTGGTGTTAAAAGTATCCCATGAGTTTTGCTGAAATTAAAATATGTTGTACTCCACGTAAATTAACTCCAAATCACTCCACCACTTTGAAATAAATTCACTCTACATCCCCTTTATGCTTACATTATCAAAAATCATAAACTTCGATGTTCTACATACTTCTTTAAAAAATTAAAATCCAGCAATGACTTAAAGCTCTCCCTTCTTTCAATTTTACAATGAGTTACAACGTATTTCAATAAAAAGCTTGACGTCAGCCACAAACAGTGATGGATTCACTATTTTTACTACACATAACTCGCGATCGACTTGGCCACGGTCGTCGGTGATATTTGTCCAGATTCGTTCGGAAATTTCAAACCACCGATCGTCCCTCTCTCTTTTTTTTTTACACACGACTCCCGCGGCGTCCGCTTCGAAAACGTTCTCTCGTGGCGTCTAATGACCGATCCGTGGTTCCTGGCCACCGTGGCCGATCGCTCGTGAAATATTGTCGCCAATAAAGGCCCTCGTTATTATTTATGGCGGTCGGACGAATCCGCGGGACACAAGCTGCGCGACACCACGGCCTATATGGCTCTCTGTGTCGCGCGACAGAATTAAAATGGCCGCGTGTGGCGTGCATAATCGTTTTTTCTCGTGCAGGTGATCCCACCCCGACCGGTGAATCTGGAGAATCTGGAGAAATCTGGCGAGGGACTCGAGTAGAAAATATAACTCGAAGAATGGCGAGTTTTCCCAGGAGTCTTCTGGAATTCTATTTATTGAAAAGTTTGGAGGAGAATTAAAAATGTTTGCCACTTATCTACGGGCCATAGATCTTGCGTTTTAAAAGAAATGTCAGGTTATTTGGTAAAATTTTGAATACTAAGAGGGTTGAAAAATCTAGTATCTCTTTCGTACAGTGTCAGCGATGTTGCTCTTTGCAGACACCTTCCTAGAAGAGTCATTTAGAAGTATCTAGAGTTGAAGAGAGTGTCTCACCCACTCCATGCCAAGCGAAACGTCATTCG
Organism: Hylaeus anthracinus; assembly: GCF_026225885.1. Lineage (NCBI taxonomy): Eukaryota > Metazoa > Arthropoda > Insecta > Hymenoptera > Colletidae > Hylaeus > Hylaeus anthracinus. Next base: position 13,923,902 of record NW_026534344.1, on the reverse strand, counting down.
TCTTTCATTCGTCATCGTAGATTTTTATCCAGATACGCGTACCGTCGTCGTTCGAAAATTTCCGCCTGACCCAAAGTCCTGCAGCGCGAGGCTCGAATAAATCCACGAAGGAGGTCCGTTCGGTGGTTTACCGAGGCCGAGAATTTATGAAGTCGATCCTTTTAGGCGTGTGTCTTCCGTCTGGGAATTTGTCAGAGACGATCGAAGCGATGGGGGCAAGCGGAGCGAGAAAAAAAAGAAGACCAAAATGGAAGGAGAAAGGACGAAACGAAAGGCGGGAGAACGGTACGCATGGCGGTGTGCGCAAGTGGGAGAGAGACGACGATGTGGAGGGATAAAAGGAACACGGTGAAAAAGTGAGAAAGATCGGGGGATGGAAGGATTCAGCGTGCGTTTATAAATATCGCCATTGTACGGGCGCCAAGGGCTATATTTTTCATTCCTTATTTGTTGTCGCGACTGCGACTTCGGTTCCTGCGCGAGTATACGCACCGGCCACGATCGTACATTCTCTTGGGCGCAATTTGCGACCAGTCGGCTTCCAGCCAGAGCCGATGGGCACCGATGGAACCGGCCAGTTGACCTCTCAAACGATCCCACGGCACGACGAGCCTCGTTTTCAGACCGTGTATACACACGCGTATCGTTCACCGCGAGGGCAGATGACGGAATGCGATCAGCGGAGTGAGAATTCAGCCTAGAGGTGCAGCTATTCGTTTTCTGGGAGTGGCTTGGGTTCCACCATTAGTATAACTTAATATTTGTGTGTTTTATGGGAATAATCTTCAAGTGTAATTACTGCAACAGTACTATTGGAATATTATTATCCGAATATTATTACTGGCATATTGCTATTCCAATAATATTTTTCCAATACTATTTCTGGAATATCATTGTTCGAATTTCATAAGTCCAATATCGGTATTCGAATATTATTATTGGAATGTTACTATTCCAATATTATTTTGACAATATCAGTATATCGTTACTATTACTTCAACATTACTACTGACATATAATTATTCCCCTATTCTTCTATTTAAATTTTACTTGATTCCTTCAATATTTCTTCATAATTCATATTTCATAATACTATAACAGTTCTTTACACAGAATAATTTCTTCTTAACTCCTCAGGCATTCCTACAATAAACTCTCATTATCAATCCACGCCAATATCATCCACATATGGTATTTAATAATAAATCCACTCTCTTAATAAGTAAATAAAGGTCTAAACAAATACAATTTCCCTCACGATAATATACTGACATGATAATTGCCTTGGATAAACACTGATATCCCAAAGAAATATCCAACGAGCATCGAAATCACTACCCCGCCCAAAAAATTATCCTGTCGGATTTGCCAAACGTGGCTGGTCGCTCGTCAACGAGCAAAGCACGACGAAAACTACCGGTCCGTTCGTCGCGTTAAACAAATTTGCGACCCCCCCTCCCCACCCCACCCCACCCTTCATCCCTTGCGCTGCTCGCCGATAATAATGGGTACACGCGACCAATAAATATCGAGGGGACCGCGGCTCTCTCGCGCGCGACGATGAATCACTTTATTTCAAAACCAGAGAAAATGAAGCGGTCGCGAACAAATGTTCCACGCGACGCGCTATCTCCGCGCCGAAATAGCGTGTAAACGAGAACGAATTAATTCGCGCGGCGAATTTCACCGAAATGTTCGACAAGTCGTTTCGACGCTGCTCGGCGTCCCCGTTTGGCTCGACTCGACGCTCGTTTTTCGTAATAATGCGGGCAAAAGAGACCGCCCGATTTCCTGGGGCGAAACTTCGAATCATGGTCCGAAATCCGATCGCCCAAAATAATGATCGTCCCTGTTTATAATTGGTACGGGGGCGCGGGAGGTTCTTTGTGGGATCATACTTCATCCTAAACGACGCGTGATAACGTTTCTTGTATTATTGCTGTCGAATTTGATATTCGAATGAAATATAATTCTTGTTATATTATATTACAGTAGTATTATGTAAATATCTTCGTCATGATTTATAATATATAAAATATGATTCCTTTATGGTACTCTTTTATACATAAAACGTGAGAAAATTCTTTGTATTGTTAAATCAGACTCTAGTATTTAAATCAAAATAAAATTCCTTACATTGGAGTGATATAGTGTACAATTCTAATTATATATCATTTTTCTGTTATATTTTATCATACATAAAATCTATTAAAATTCCATATATCACATTCTATAACATCATATATAAAATCACAAATCCATGAACAAGCCTCGACTTTTAATTCAGACTTTCTTCTCTTGTGAATTTCATGTGGAAACATGACTCAGAAATCCACGAATAACACGTGAATCACGACAGTTTCTGCTCAGGCTGCGACTGCTTCCTTAAAAATTTGTTTCTCATCTTAGAAATGCGTGAATCTTACGTGAAAGTCTGACTCAGAATTCCAAAAACAACACGTGGATCCTGAACAGTTCTTGCTCGATAAATCTGTGATTGACATTTCCAAATTTATACTTAAGGTATCATTCAATCATTCCCCCATCGAAAGTACCCACTGCTCCATAATAAAAACATCCCGACGAATTGAAATTTCGCGAAGCGACTCCCTGCGTGAAATTGGAGCGCTAATTTAGTACTGCGTCACGCTGCTCGTCCAATTTCACGTCGAGAGTCTGCGAGTGGTTCCACCGTGGCATCAAAGCGAGACGAAAATAGTATATTCGAAAGCTTCGGTGCGATATTACGGGCTGGATATTCATTTTGGATATTATAGTCCATATTAAATTTCTCATGCGTGTTACTAATGCGGAACGGAGGGAATAGAATATAGAATTTTGCCAAAATCCACGCTCTGAGGCTGGGAAGAGCCCACGAAAGGAACGATTATCGTTTAAACATTCGTCGTCGATATTCATCGATGATAAGTTTTGCAGGTTGAAATTGTTCTGTTAACTCAAACGATCGTAGATATTGTCCAGTTGTTTCGAACATCGTTGTATCGTGTACCATGAAGTTTCGAGCTTTGTAGCTTATTCCTGAACGGTTTCTTTGGGGTCAACTTCAATTTCAAGTTCTTACATTTTTCTAACCAACACTGAAAGCATCAAATGTCCAATTTCAAACTCACCCATACTCTTTCATTTTCGTAAGGTTTACCTACTATTTTTCAAAATTTAATAATAAGCACACTAAATATGAATATATCTGACTAGAATATAAGCTAAGGGACTTTCATTACCCCTAACTAATGTAATATAATTTGAACGTTTCGATATTTACGCCTCATGTCATTCCAATATCCCATAAATAATTCTAGGCATCTTAAAGATGTATGAGAAACTGTACAAATGCAATTTAATTTGCATCCCCATGGCATAGAGTACACTGACAATCCAAAATCACGATCGCGTTATTCGTTTCGTCGCGATGCACGAAACGTCGAATTCTTTCAGGAAGGAAAGAATCAATTCCGCGGTTCATCGTGGGAAACCGTAAAGATATTCTCGTTTGAACATTCTTTCGTGTACACGGACATGTACACCACGGTGCTTTCAAGGAAGACCACTTCGGAAACTGCAGCCAGACTGCCGTTTCTGTTTGCTCGACAGCTGCGCGCGTCCTTTCTTCGGGATTACGTTGCACCGTGTCTTGAATTCGATTTCTATTCGTGGGTACGAAACGTTCGAAGAAGTTCGAACACGTACGCTGCCACTTGCGAGCATTTACCCGACCAAATCTTATTTCCTCCCCCTCCCCCCCTCCCCCCAAGATGTGACGAGATTTTCCGAAGAGATTAAGGCTAACTGCTGCTGCTCATTATTTGATCTGAAACAGCTCTTGTTTTCCACCTTTCGAAGACCTCGTGTTTTGGTGTAACGGAGTGGAAAGATCAGGCTATTGGACCTGATTTGATTTATTGTTCAGTGTTTAGTATTTGTAGTAAAGGTTATCATCGATTAAAGAATCGATACTAAAAATAACAAAATTCAATGTCATATAAAACAAAGCAGAAGAGGAAATTCAGTCTTTGAGATAAAAATAGAAGAATGTTAAAATGATATTGGGTTCTTTAAGGGATATGAAAGAGGGATGATATTAAATGACGCGTCGATTGGTTTCACAGATGCTTTCCCTGGAATTCATCGATATTCCAGCTGCGACTCTAACGGTCACAAGCAAGTAGATGTTGGAACACGTTTCTGCGGACGGGAAACACTCGCTCGCATCAGACGGATGCGGTTCATGATTTACATAAAGCGTAAGTATGAATGTAACGCATCTTCTACGCGAAAAACGGCGCTCATCGTGGAATGGATTCGCGATTCATACGGGAACGCGTTCCTACGAGGACATAGGGAAATAGGGATCCTGAAAGATGGTAAATATTGACGTTAAACCGAACAGTAATAGCAGTTTCGAAAAGAGAATCTCGTTCCAGCGGGTAGCGAGGAAAACCCGAGGGAAAAATTGAGGAGAGCGAGATGGATGGAATTTATTTATTTAAACGAGACACCAAACGTACCTCGATGATTCTGACGGCTTTGAAATTGAATGGGAACTTTACATCAAATTTAATGGGATTTTACATTTAATTTCGGTTATGTATATCGTATATATTATTTTTCTTTTTTCCTTCTCCAAAATTCAACAAAAATTTTGCAATCATACGCAGGATTCCTGGGAAGTCTTCGAAGGAGTTGCAAGAATGGCCGATTCAGGGAGTGATTCGATGAAGATGTACTCGCGTTCGACAGTTGCTGCTCACGGGGGTTCCCCAGCTTGTAAAGACTTCACGAGTTGCTCCCGTCGTAAACTCTGAACTGTATAAGCCAAACACAAGCGGAACTACGATTACGTGTCTCGTTCGAGGAGGGTAAATTATGGAAGAGGCGCGAAGGGTCCACAAACAACGACGAGGGATGACTGACTTTGGTAACGCTGCAGCAAGAGTTTCAAAAGTTTGATCGCTTAGTAAGACAATAGAATTACTCGTCATCTTCTTGGTTCACAGTAGCAGAGACGCGCTTGTCTATTAAGTATAATCATCGATGGAAGTCTGCATCAAGGGCTGAGACTGGAAGAATTTAAATAGAATACCTGAAATTCAAAACGGCGAATGAAAAATACTCAATTTTTCATTGACCCTAGACAAACCTGTAGTGCCATATGAGTTCATTGTACAAGTCGATTAACTTCATAAAACACAAAAGTTTTTTAAAATTCCCTTTTTTAAGTTATTATAAATGTAAAAAGTTTTGACTATACAAAGTGCTTTGACTCTTAAATTTAAGATATTTCAAAAAGTCGAGTTAATCGATTTGTGTTAAACGGCCATATCACGAAATTACCCCGTCTAATTCCCTTTTCTAGGAAACGTCCATTAAGGTATCTTCGTAAACATCGCTGGCCATCAAACCTATATCGATACGATTGACCGAAACCATCAATCACGTCAAATGTAAAGCTACACGATCAAACTTCCCTTATCGCCGGGCGTACACAGGGAGGACATAAGCGAACATTTGTACGCGACGATACCATCTAAGCTGGTAAGGTGAAGTCTCTGGACAGAATTCAGGTTTGGTGATCACAATTAGAAAAAAAGGCATTTCACTAATGATCGAAATTTGAGATTAGTTAAAATGAAGAGTCCCTGTTACTAAAACTTAATAAAGACGTATATTGGAAAATTGCAATTATTGATGCAAAGTGGAAGGGCAAAAGTTAAAATTCCATAGCGTGACTCTAAGTAACTACCAATAAGACAATGTTAAAGAAATTCAATTTTTCTTTCTTCTATATAAACTAGAAGCTTCCCCCACCCTGTTTCACTATAAAATCATCAGAGTATACCGTAACAATACATTGTCTATTAATTTATATTCCAATTTGCCCCCTTCTAACTAATTTCATAATAAACTTTAACGTCTACACTCCGGTATCGCTGTTTACGACCATCCCATTACGGTAGTAATGTTTTAATTCGATTACATTTATTATACCCCTCAATTAACTCGCGGCACGCGAGGCATATTTCTTCTTCCAAGCAATGAAAAGGAAAAAAAAAGAATTGAGGACCAACGGGAGATTAAGATCCACGACACGAATAACGTCCAATGCGTGACTGCCAGTCGACTTCATCGTTCGCCGTGGCCAGACCACGAATGGGCACACGGGAACGGGTTGTTTTTATTCGATGCCGGGATCGACGTATCTCGCTATCGGTGGCGGATGGCTTCTGGTACGCTTCGACGTTGACGGAAACTTAAATCGTAAAAGTTTAATGGGGTTACGGGCTGCAGCGCGTTTTGCTCGCGCGCATGCATCGAAATCGATACACCGCCCTCGATTCGGCTTGATTCCTGCCACAGCTTATCGCACGGCTGCTTTTCCTACCCTCTAATTGGACGGGCAGGTCCGAGGCGAGTTCGAGTCGAATCGGGAATCTGAGCCAGAAGCGATTGTTCGCTTCCGCGGGATGAGATCGATCTTTGGCCTCTTTATTAACGTAGAAGTGAGTGACGCATTTATGGTTCTTTTTTGAGGTAGGAATACCATGAAAACAGTCTGTCGATATCTTCGAGTTGCTGTCCCAAAATAAATAGGGGTTTTTCCTCCGGGGGAAGAGGAGAAAGAAAATATTTGAGAGTAAATGTTCTAACGAAGCAGAAGATTTGAAATAAAAGGTGGGCTTTCAGGATTTTTCTCGTGGAATCGAATGACGAACAAAACAAGTTCTTCTAGTTTGACTGGATGGGGATAGATTAACCATAGTTCTGCATTTAATGTTTCGGCATGGAGACTCATCAGACCCTTGGTATTTTTATTTTAGCTATCACGAGAAAAATGAAGACCTAACATAGAGCTAAAACAAGAGAAAACGTCGTTGACAATGCTCAAGAACTTTCATGAAGACTTGTTTATTATCTTTTAATTTGAATTACGACGAAGCCATTAGATATAGAGAACAAGTGTATTTGACTTTTTTGATACAGAATTGAACGAGCTTGATTTTCGACAGGATCCACAATTTCGATAGAATCGATTGTTACCGAGATAAAAGCAAAAGACTGCGGACGTTGCACTCTACCATCAATGAATTCTGATTTACACCATCCAAGCACATCTCTGTCAGCTTACAAACCCGTGAAGATTCCTCAATTTCTTCACTCCGAGGTAAATAACATAGGACGAGCTGATTATCCCAGAAGACTCTGCTCCGAAAAGCCCAGATATTTTTGTTCTCGCTAAGAAGGAAAGTACCACTTGGCAAACGGGCTCAGGATTTTTTCCCCGAAACTTCGGCTTTAATTTCGCCCAGTCGCCAGGGCCGAAAGACTTTGCGAGCAAAGTTTCGAGGACGCTGAAAGTACGTAGACGGTTGGAAAGAAGCGGGGAGGGTGAAACGGAGGGAACCGTTCCGTTTGAACGACGAACCAGCCGGAAGTTATTCGAGGACCGGTCGAGACTTCATTATTGCGCTTTTAATGAACCTTAAAATATTCTACGGCGCCCGATCGCGCGATGCCCGACCGCATGCCAGCGGAAGCTTGGAAAAGAGGTGGAAACGGGTACGAAAGAGGAAGTGTGGAGGGCCCCGTTTCATCGGCGACAGCTTTTAAGTGTAATATTCGCGCCGGGTGGTCGCTCGGAATCGCGAAGCTCGTAAATACCCAATTACTCGTTACCCCGTTCGAGGAATTCCAGCTAATTGAGCCAGACTGTGGCGCCAGTGCGTTAGCGCCACCAGTTTTCAAGTGATGCTTTCAATCGATAACCCTTCGGATTCAACGCCTCCCTGCGCGCATTGTTTTCTTGCGCGGGGACGTTTTTACGAGGATGGGAAACTCGTGCCACTGTTTCTGTACGGGACGCATAAAATCACGGGTTGCTCGGAGGAATGATGAGGATGAATAGTGAACCTCACTCATTCTTTCAGGAGGATGGTCAGAATAAATAGATGATATAATTGAATTTACTAACTTGCTATGCGAACAGATTTTACGAAAAGTGAACTGTAATTGTTTGTAAATGACATTTGTTTTTAATTGATAGCTATGAATGATTGTATTTTATTATCTTGCAATGTTTTTTTTGTATGGGGGTTTAGTAGATTATTCTTTACTTATCCTGGTAGGTTAAATTTTCACGTATAGAGTAGCACCTCGAGAAATCTGAATTCTCTTCCTATGGCAATTTAGTAAATTTAATTGTAACATTCATGGATTGTTAAGCAAACTCTAAAACAAACTGATCCGCGCTAAGATAAAACATAAAATACACCCGCAATACGAAATAAAAATTGAAATTTGTTTCACGGCGTTGGTAACTCACGATCCAGACTGAGTTAATAGCACCAAATGGAATAACAATCTTCGACATGGAAAGTTCACGCCTTATGCTAAGATGCTATGCTCCAGACGGTAAAATTTGATACCCAGTCGTTAAATTTTCCTGGGGGCTGAAAAGTGCTGCGTTATTATGCTTATTTCGCAGTTTACCGAGCCGTATTTTCAGATCTTTGGCGCGAAACGTTCCAAGAAAGTTTTGTATCACCAAGAAGTTCACGAGTGAGGATCACGAAGTTGGAAACTGCGGAAACGAGAAGTACGTGGTCCTGTGGCGCAACGGATAACGCGTCTGACTACGGATCAGAAGATTCCAGGTTCGAATCCTGGCAGGATCGAAATCTTTTTTTTAGCTTTTTAAAATTGTTTTAAGCAGATGTAAATTCGTTCCTTATAGAATTTTGTGTGAAATGGTTTCTGTTGAAGAATATCTATTAATTACAATTGCGTGAGGGTTCATATAAGTTGAGCATGGTAAACTTATGCCGAAGAGGAGAGTTTCAGCAGGAATGCTGTTTATAAATCTGATCTGAAATGGTGCAATTGAAGCACTGTTATGAAATAAGAAATATTACGTGAATTTATTTATTTATTTTACGTATTTATTGCAGGTAATTATAAATATATATTTAAAGTAGATTTTATTTAAACACGAGAGAAATTGCGTTCGAACTGTTTAATTGTGTTACAAACTGGTATTTACGATGTATTGGAAAATACTTTGCGATGGAAACAAATTGGAGTAGTTGAATTTTTTCCATTAAACGCGAGAGATTTTATGGAATTTATTGACGTTTCCAGGTGAAAAATAAAAAATTGATGTTTTTCATCGAAAATTGTATAATAATAGGCATGTAAAACTGATTGGGAAATATTCGATGTGAAAAAAAAACTGGCCCATGGGGGGATCGAACCCGCGACCTTCGCGTTATTAGCACGACGCTCTAACCAACTGAGCTAATGGGCCGAGTTGAAGAAACTGACCAACATTGAGAATAAGAACCAAATGTGGTGACACAATTTCTTGTCATAATTAAGTTTGTAATTAATTAAATAGTTTCTTTAATCCAATCTTCATAAATGCGTGGATTCACGAATGAACGAAGAGTCGGTATTTATACATAAAATAATAAAAGACTTCACTTGAGAGAAATAAATTATAATCGTAAAATTTACACAAACTTTAGCTAAAAATATATAATTGCAATGTATTGCTAAATTTTATAATTTTTATTATCTAACTTACTAGAAACGTTTCAATTACAATAACATGTCTCATCCATTAGTGAATAAGATAACTAATCATGAAAAGATAGCATGAGTGGATAGTTTCAGTCAGAGCTTCTCAATCTTATAACAACACGAGTCAAATTGTATAATAGTTTCTTAATGAACCATCAAAAAAGTTTTAATAAAAATTCTAATAGATTGAACAAATAATACCATTTACATGAAAAGATTCGATTCATTTTTCGAGTTATTAAAATGCACTGTATTTTTATATAAATTCTATTAATATATTCTACTATTCTTCGTTTAGAAATGAGAAAGCCTAATCAATAGATGATGTACTACTCCACTACATTATAAACAGAACTGCGAAACACTGGCTTAGGTAACAAGATTAGAGCGTCTAGAAGTGAGAGGTAGAGATTTGATATAGCTACCAGTACATAACAGGTAGAAACAAACTGCCTCTCATTTGCAAATTATTTACTCAAATTTATTTTTCACTCGTGACAAATCTGAAGTAATATTACAACATTAGTATACATGGATATCAATAGGACATTAAAGATAGCATAAAGTAGCGAGTCCATAAATTTAAGAAACATTTGCTCGATGATTACTTTTTTCATGTCTCCTAAAAATGCAACACTACGCAATATTACCGAGTCCCACTCCCATAATTTTCGCTGCATCCCCCGTTCCAATCTTCAATTACGATATTCGAATAAAGGAAAAAAAGAGCCACGGTATCCTTTAATGGCTCCGAAGACAAGACTCTGCGCACAGCTTCCAGGATGGTCAACAACGTAAATCCAGACATGGTGCCCCGTGACTTCGAGAGGGCCTTTCACGCACCAAACTTTCCTGCTGGAAGAAATGACAGGCAAGCGAAAAGCCTCAGTAGGTGCAAGCCGTAGATCAGAATTTTATGGCCGATCTCCGGCTCGGTGGCGCGCAAGGACCCGAAGGCGGTCTTGGCCACGTCGAAAAACATACATTCGGCCAAGCCGGTCGCATCGCCGCCATAAATCTTTGGCTTTATGTTACGATCCTGAAAATACGCCGCGAGATGCCTGGCGTCGCGCCAGGGGATGACCGGCGGAGTTTCACCGTGGACGCGTTAGACGAATCCAAACACAAACATTCGCTTGTCATTGTAATCGTCGATGGAGATCCAGAGGAATTAGACGAACTATCATGGACACCCTTGATTTGGACCATCTGGCTTATGTAGGCTTAGGTAGGAAACGTGAAGAGACACATTAGATGAATATAAATATGAAGATTTACTTGAACGTGTTAATAGAAATGTTTATCATTTAGATAAAATAATACGGACACCTTGATTTGAACAGAATTTGCTTCCAAGAGAGTTCCGAACATAAGGGTGGTTCTACGACTTGGTAGTCAGCTGGCTTCATGATGTTAGCCTGAATGGGGTCATGTTACTTCCAGCGAGTGCTTGGACATTGTAGATGAACAGGTTTATACTGTGGTCCATTGTATTGTATGCTAATAATGGTGTCCTGGATATGCTAGTTGAGGTCATCAGTAAAGCATGTCTAGTAGATCCTGCCTTATAGAGCTTTGCTGTGTGACACTTGCACTGGCCCATATAATCACTTGAACAGTCTGCTCAAAACAATATTAATAAATTAATAAATACCTATATTAATAAATTACCAAACAATTGAACACTTTTCACTTGACAGTGTTAAAATTAAGCCAAAACTAAATGAACTTTAGCTACGAAAGGAATTAACAGAAACGTTACATTACTCTTAAAAAACAGAACTCTTTGAAAACACCAAGGATGTAAGAATCTCTAAACCTAAGTCTCTCGAATGTCCTCTCCATCTGTGAGACTATGAACCTATATATGTCTATGGATCTATTAACCTATGAATTTAGTTTGATTCGAGTTCGCAAATTGTTTACAGCATCGAGTACTTCGCTACCGAGTGAAACGAATCAATTTTTCCAATTCGAACAACTTGGCTTCCGCATGCGTCATCGCAGAGGACGACCAGTGGCAATTCCCACGAGTGCTAGGTCAGTTGCGCCAACTGTTACGCGAAGATAGTTTGGGATTGTTTCAGGGAAGTACAAGGGAAGTTCGACAGACGCAACTTTGACTCTTGCGCGACTGAGCTTCGTGAATTACATTGTGTTGATAACTGAAAGGGCTAGGCAGTTAGCAACCAGTGCTGTGCCTTCCGTGTTGCACAAAAGCAGATCGTTGGCAACACTGACTATTACAAGAGTACATAGACTATGGGTACATATAGTGACTGAAAGTCTCGATTGAATTGCCTCGATAATTGCATGGTCCTCTGTGCTTGCTCTCTGTACCCATTTCTGGCACAGTGTTTGATATTAACGAATCATTCTACGAAGGTAATGAATACTCTATCAAACATTGATAAAATGTAATTATTGTAGTTCTCTATTTGATGTTGACTGGCCAATGATATACATAGACATTAAAAGATCTCGAGAAAGAGCAGGTCATACAAAAGAAAGAATACTACTTCTTTATATTTGGAGACTTAAGAGAACCTCCTTTCAATTATGCATGCGTAAGGAAATGTTTTACAAGTACAAGATTTATTCAAACGAATTAAAACACCAAAAGCTAACGCCTGCAAACATACACACTGCTAATCGCAAAGGGACATTTCAGTCTCCGAAACATTGCATTGAAATTTAATTTCACGTAATTTAATTGCCCCGAAGGAGATTAGCGTTCCCGTGTAATATTTCATCGGTTCTTTGTTGTTGTTATTCTCAGAATGAGAGAAACGTACTCCGACGAGGGCACCGAGTCTTCAATTATCGCAAATGACGATACGCGGATTAAACGTTCCCCAGGGGGAGGGGGGGGGGGAAGTGAGTCGTGGAAAATAATTCCTCCCCCCTCTCCCTCCCCCTTTCACCTCTTGGAAGAACTTAAAGTTTATTTGCGTAGCCATGACACGAACATGGTGGCGTATGAACAACGTACACTGAAATAAGAGACTCCACTTAAGCGACAGATTTATGCGAACAGATATACGCGCTTCTCACAAAAGAACCAGTTTTTTGCGGCGCTCTTTGCACGACGCACCGCTTGTTCGTGAATTATGACTCCGCTACCTCGCGGTTTAGTTTATAATTCTACATTGTGCGCGAAAGTAACGCTAACTGTGGCACGAGTTGAATAAAGAATTGCGTTTTCACGGCGGGGGGAGAAAAACGCGGTCCTGACGTTTCTGTTTATCTCAACGAGAGTAGTAACTATTTTATTCGGCCGTAATTTACAACGAAACGTAATCCACGAGCGATCCGTACAACTACCCCTATGGACGGTGAATTTTGTGCCGTTATTACGATCGCTGGTCAACATTTTTATTCCGCGCAGAGGCACATGAAACATAACTAGATATCGATGTGACTGAATCAAAAGGTAGACAAGTTTTCGAAATATAGAAAGAAAATATTAGAGTCCCCTAATTTAAATAAAGTTATTAATTTTACTTTTGCTCTGATTATGAGTTATAATGAAACTGCTCCCTGTGTCTCAATAAAAACTAGCCCTGTAAAGAATTCGATATTTACAACAAGATAAACAAATCAAAGATGCCTATTACATGAGTATGTCCCTATCTCCTATAATAAAGTTTAGGTAAAATAAACATTCTAATACAAAAAGAAGTAAAAATATAGACAAATATTCCACGACGATAAAAGCAAAGCTTCGAGTATGAATGTCTTTTGCATAACGCCCTCGAAACCTTATGGCGACCGTGATATAAGTAAAAACCTCGCCAGCAGTTTTACATCGTCTCCATAAAAACAACGGGAAATACTCGATATCAATCATATTTTTCGCTTCGATTCAGACCAACCAGTCGATACCAGGAAAAAGTCAAGATATTAACCGATCTCTGAGCGTAAAAATGAAATTCAATTACATGGCCAAATCGTTTTCAATCAAGCTCGAGCGACAGCGGGCCCCCGCTGCTGCATACATTCGAAAGAACTTACCGAGGGGAAACAAAAAGCGACCGGTAAACCTGTTGGACGTAACCATGGAATCTTATTAAATGACGCAAGAGGTATGACATTGGCGTATTTCTTCTGTCGGGAATATTTTAATTTAAATCAGACTTACTTACGAGCTTACAGCTTGGGATAAAACGCCTTTTTTTTATTGGGAATTATAACGTTGTCACAGATTATTGATAAGCTACATTGAATAGAAAATAAACTGTTCGTCCATTACTCTTTGAATAAAAATAAAAATTTGAATCGTAGAGTGAACTACGACTCTTTCATCACTAAACTAAATCACCCCAAAAAATTCACGTGATACCTTCACGAGTATAATAACAAGCATACAAATTTTTACTCAATTCCACCGTGAAATTTTCATTAAGGAAAATCTCGAAGTTTCCTCATTTCTCGACTCTTTTATTTCCTTTCCTACCCCTACCTGTTTCCAATCTCGTCTCCACGAAGGTCATTCACCCCTCGGAGTCTTTGTCCATGTATTTCCTTCGCAGAAGCTAAAAGTGCAATTAAAATCGCTCGAATCTCCATTTCGTTCATCCGACCAATACGTTTCGTCGATTGAAACGCAAGGACCAGGTCCATAAAATCTGACTGCGTTCGACAGTAACGAATGTTTCGAGCGGAACCAAAGAAAAAATAAAACGAAACTGGAAGTCGGCGGTGACGTGAAAGCTTCGAAACGCACCTGTGGAACATGCCCAGTGCGACGAAGGAACCAAACGGAACCCTGGCCGCTATCAAAGGGGATCGCACGCGGAACGGGCGGCCATTTGTTTTCAGGCTTGCCTAATGATCGTTAAGGGCCAATAAATATTTCGCCGCGCGCCGAAAGACCGTGTCGTTCCTCGTGGGGCACGATAAAACATTTTCTAGTTTATATGCTAATATCAGCGACTCTAAGTGCCTTTCGCGCGAGCCTCTTTCGTTTCGAGCTCTTCGACGCGAGGAGATCGTTCCTTCCCTCTTTCCCCTGGTCGTTCTGCCACGATTTGTCTACTTTTTTTTTAGTCCCTCTGTCTCTCCTTCTCCCTGGAGTTCCATCGCGACAGAGAATTTTTAGAGGTGGAGGAAGGAAAGGGTAGAGCTCGTTAGAGAGAGGAGGAGGAGGAGGAGGAACGAGGAAAGGCGGATATTCGAGTCTTTCCAGATAAACTTTCGTCCTGATAAAATTGCGAAAGGTCAGCTGGGTCTCTAATTTAGCAAAGGGGTATCGAATTCGTGGGTGATAATTGGACAGGGGGTGGATCTTTCGTAAAGCTACTGACGCTGAATGTTGCTTATTTTGTGATGTGTATGATTCGACTCCCATTTAGAAGTATGTGAATAATTGCAGGATTGTATATAGGATACTCAAAGAATGGCAAAGGATATTTACGTACATTGGACGTTTGGAGAGTCGGTTACGATGAGATTCATATTCGAGTATATTTTTATTACTACGTTTGGACGAACACTAGGACTCCTAAATAAATATATTGAAACTCAGAAAGACATAATTTCTTCAAATTTAAAGAAAATATATTTCCAATAAAAGAGAAATTGTTGTAGAAACATGTGTTGTGAAGAATCAAGTAATACCAACCAAGTATTTTGAACAATTATATAAATTACAAGTATTAGATCATCCCATAAGTTTGTGCTACAAACTGAGTCAATATTTAATAAAAAAAACTATAGAAATTTTACCCAAAACACACGCGAACGAAACGTGTGGTTCAAGTCACATTCACCTTGCCACGAAGCACCGTGTCGCGGAGGTTTTCATTAAACGGCACTCGAAGAGCGCAACCCTTCGTCGTTCGGGGGTTTCGCCCAACAGTAAACATCGAGTACGCCAACTCGAGTGCCTTGTATTCCATAAAATTAGTATACATAATGGGTTCACGAGGCGTGAGCGTGCCTTCAGGATCGTTTAGAAACTACTTCGTTTTCATGGGCTGATAGCAAGTCCGGAATCTGAAGTTCCTACTGCGCCGACATCGTTCCCGCTCAGAATGGGTTAGTCTTTACGGGATTACGTGTTCATGATAATGGAACGGCTGAAACTCCTTTGCCGCTTCAGAACAATATCAGAACATGCGTACAATAACTGAGAACGGTATCCTCTTACGCTATCCTAGGCTTCGTTACGCGTGACGCGGGAGAAGCTAGGTAAGCAAATTTTCTCATAATGATCGCGTTAGGAGAAGTTCTCGTTCGAAAGCTGAGAACGAGTGTCTTTGCTTTGCTTTAATTCGAAATCTACTCATCATGAAGCGCCGTGCGATCAAGCTGTGTGAAGGGAGTTCTCCTTTTTTTTTTACCAGCTTCGGGAGAGTTTTCATTGGTACGTAAATATACACAAGATTTTCTGAAATTGTCACAATTATGTTAACGTGATACCGACTATAAGTGGTCCAGATTTCGCTTTTTACTATGATAACGTTTTAAGAATAAGAACTACGAGCTCGCGATGCTCTGTTATAGTGTGAAAATAGTTTAATTGAATCCTTAACACCTTCATTGACCACGAAACGTATACGACTGATTATCGCCGTTCTATTGGACAGTGGCCGCCTTCGCACTCGCAGTAACGCACTGATTCGACGGTAATCCGCATACTAATTTCGACCATTTTGACCGGAACAGTTTGGACGCCCCTTTAGTAAAACAAAGTCCACGGATTGGAGCGTTCCCGAAGCTCCGATGTCCCTCAAAAGATCCAATCCCGTTGGAGAAAATCAACCCCCCTCGCCGTCGACCCCGTAGCAATCTTCTGAAAAACTCAAACGTGCCCGCTGGAGGCAAGTTCGCCGTTGGCGGTCCCGCAAAAAGAACCGCAACTTTTAATTGCAAAATCCCCGAGGGCGGGAACTTCTTCCCTCGAACTTGCCTGCAACCCTTTCGCATTCAAATTCGCGGGAGACGAGGGGAGACCCGGCGTTGGACTTGGCGATGCAACTTTCTAGACGTTTTCCTCCTGGTGGAAGTAAGTCGATGCTGGGCTGGATCGGTGCCCCTCGAACTTCGATTAAATCGGGGAATCGAGTCGAAATCGTGGCGAGACGGATCGAGAGACGACCGTAATTGGCCCTCCTCGCTCTCTTGTGCCGTCGATCCTTCGGCTCCCTTGGCCCTTCACGTGGTCCGACGAGTCGTTAATCTTCCCCGAGATATACTTGATCATTGCACGCCTCACTACGTCTTCGTTTACGTCGAAAGGGATCGAGTGCCGACAATTTCCCGTTTCCACTCTGCCATTTCTGCGTTCCGTGCGCCCTTAAGGAGCAAAGAATGCCCGAGAGGGGTCGGCCAGACGGAGAGAACGCGACTCAAAGAACCGAATGGCCAACGGGATGGAGGAGGACGAAGAGGGAGAGCGTCGATCGAGCTTCTTCTTATTCTTCGGCGGGATGCTGCATGCAACGCCAGAGAGAAGGCGGAGAAAGACTCCTCCAGAGGGGATTAGCAATCTATTCGCTAGCTGGATTCGCAGCCTGGAAATCTGGATTTCGAACGACGTACTCACGGCCGCTTTAACGACCGGTTGCTTTCAATTTAGGATTCTTTCGATGGAATGAGACTTCCTCTCCAGCGAGCTGCCGACTCTGTGCGTGTTGATCACGCGGAGTTCGTTTAAACGGTACGTTGAACTGGAAATTAAGTTCTTCCAGATCTCGAGATCGATGTTTTTTAACGCTGAGTTTACCACGACCGGTCAAAGACCGTTTCCAAATTTTTATATATAGTTCTTATTACTTCTTGGATTTATATTTTTAAATTTATCTATTTTTGCACTGAAGAAGCTAGAGAAAATGTAAGAAATTATTCTTTTTTTTTAATGGAACCTTATAATTCTCTTCTTCGTAATAATCCAGAATTTATTTAGACAAATTCATCGACCTATCGTACGAGAACATTTATTTTAATATAAATTGCAAATAAGAATTATATTGGTTTGTCTGAAAAGTCCATGCCGATTTTTGGTGGGTGGTACAGGTCTGAATATATAGGAATCGTTGAAGACAAATAGCATGCGTACATCCCTTAAAATGTGGAAAGATTGCGGAACAAAATGGTACTTATATAATTTAATAAACATATATTAAAATTTAAATGTGCCTTTAAATTTTCCTTAAAAATTGACACGAACTTTCTGAACAACCCAATAGAAGGAACATATAGGAGGAAAATATAACCTTATAACGCATTAATAATATTAATTTAAAATACAGGGAGACACGTATAGCTGCTTCTAGAGGTCGTAAATTTCTGCAACATCGATTGGCTGCATTTCGTAAACTTCCGCGATAGGTTATCGATGTTCCGATAACGACTCATTAAACATCCCAATTATCGGCGCGGATACTTCTTCCAATGGTCAGAATTCGTACGCGGAGCGTGTATTATGCAAGCCAGGCGCAAGCGTAGCACGTTCGGGTTACTTTAATTAGCGAGGGCTCCCCTTTAGATAACATCGGGGGTGAAAGACGGGGGAGAGGGCTCCGCTCGAGCGGACTTTCCGTTAGAAAGGATAATGCGATTAAGGTATGCACTCTCACGAGGGCCACGATCTCTTTCGATCGTTCGATAGCTCGATACTTTCCAAGGAACGAGGCAAAAGTTGGAACAGCCAAATTTCCCAGCTTTCAGTCAAAAACATCAAACGGTTCGACGTGTTCTCGGACTAAATTCGTCTGGTTTTGATAGAATTTGCATAATCGATAGTTGAGTGTCCCCCCTCGGTCGGTTTTTGAGACAAATGGACCCGATATTTAATGCTCTTCTGGGATTCATCTTTAATTCAGTGTTGATTGCTCGTTTGACTCGTAATGAAGTTCGTAAAAATACATGCTCTGATTAAAAAGAAAGATGTAGCTCTATTGGCGTTCGTTTAAATCGTGAGGTCAATGAGGATAAAAATATTTCTTTTTATTTAGAAGAATAAAAGTAACGTTGACGTCTTCATGATTGAAGATCTAAGAAAAATTTACGATAATAGATTTTCATTTTTATATAGAAATTTTGTCTTTCAAAAATTGAATATTGTATTTTTATAATTTGACTTAGTGACAGACAATCAATCATATGAGATGGACAACCTAATTCGTCCAATGGCACCAAATACATGTAATCGATACACGAGACGTTAAACTAATACATATGAACTGAAGGTCAATAATTAGTGCAAATTTGCACAGTAAACTCAACAAGTTAATTAATCACGTTATATAATCACTGCAAAGCTTGTGGGAACACATATTTCAAGCATTTCAGTCGCGGTGGAATCGTTAGTCTTCTGCATCTCTTCCTCGGGCATTGAAGTCTCCAAAAAGTGGCCTCAACGAGTCCATTACATTCTACTAAACAAAAACTCTGTAACTGTCACCCAACCAGAGACAATTTAAGAAACTTTTAAAACTAAAGATTAGAGTTTCTCTAGATTTTCATTCAAATCTGTCTTAAAATCATTCAAACAAATATTAAATAAATTAAACCAAGCATTTAAAGAAATATATATTCTTTAGATTCTCGAGTGGCACAAGAATGGTTTAGAATTTATCTAAATAAGCCACCCCTGAAATGTTCAAAAAATTCAAAGAAGCTAAATTTGTAAAACTTTGATAATTTATCTGGAACAAACTAAAGTCCATCCATAAAAGATATCAAACAGAAACCTAAGCATATTTATTCTTCCCTCATCTAGCGGATCGAAAACGATGACACCGTTAATTTCTCTACGAATCCACTCGTTGTCTGGTCTAAATCGCTTTATCAACAGTGCGCGATGCAATTCTGTCCAACAAGCGATAATAAACGAAAATTTACCGTCGCCCGTGCTCTGTTCTACGCAAAAGAGACAAAATCAACCAGGCAATGCGCACGTTCCATTTGGTCAGCAAACTGTGGTTAGAAATTGTTTAATATTCCAGGAAGTTACATTCCCCGTGTTTAATCGAAACAAACCACCCTTGCATGCGATCGATTCGTATGTGAATGTCGAAACGCTCTATTTTTAAATTGCAATCCGCGACGTCGATCATAAATAGCGCCGCAAGTTTATTTTCACGAGCACTAGTTTCCCTCCTGTTGCGCAAGCGAATTCTCGAATTAAAGGGACCAGTGCGGAAGATGAAAGTGGGTAAAAAAATACACTCGCATTGGCGAAGTTTCGTCGTTTTGTTTTAGAGACATATTTACTTCAGCCAAAAGAGTTTTCAAAAAACCCCGATGATGAAATACTGTATTTTTTTAGTTCGTATGTTTTTTGGTATTGAAATTATAGGAAGCGATTATTTTAATAAAATCGTGTATCCTATCCGAAACATTTGAATTTTGATAATTCTTGAATGTAATTAAACACTACATTTGAATATTATTCCTTTGCAACACATTGTATACAATAACCATTACACGCGTAATATACAGTCACAAACATAAACAAAGTGACTGTCTCGTGCTTTTTACCTCACGTTCGTAATCAAAAAGCAGTGATAAAGAGAAAATATAAAATCAACAAATTCGCCAGACTAAAGGAAGAATTTCTAGAAAATATGGGTCCACTGATTTCCCTTGAAAATTTGACGTTGCCCTGGATAATATTGCCAGTAATGAGAATACGTCTTCAAAGCCTTTTGAGTCGTATATTCCATCGCTTTAGACGATCCCACGCTGGGCGAAATACAGCCCTTTTCCGGCTTTATAAAAGCCCCCTCGGTGCTCCCGGTCTCATTTTGCATGCACGAGCAAAGATTCGGGGCAGCGGACCACCGGAAATTATTCAGTTCGACCATGCATGGAAATTGGTTCTGGTCGAGGGCATCCGTACGCAAAACGCGTGCCACGGCTTCTTCCATCCACGGGCTGTTTCGCGGTTTTCGCCTACTCGCGCGCATCACGTCCGTGCATCTGGGCCGTTCGACGAGAAAACAGGCTTTGTTCGCGCGTCTACACGTGTAATTAACTTTGCACCGGGAGCGTGTAACCGGCTCGTCGATACTAGCGCGAGCGATCCAGGTAATCCGATCGTGAATTTTCGAGAAAGAATCCGCCCGAACGGAAACCGCTTTCAGAAATTAATTGAGAGCACAGTGGAGCGCACGGCTATCGATTTTTCTGATTGAAATTGCCCAGAAGATTTATTTTTTTTTTTTCGATGGTCAAACTCTCCCGACAAAAACCCTCTCGAACAAAGAAATATATTGCAGAGATAAGGTTTGCTTATTAAACACTGCGGGACACGACTAAACAAGCTGTGATTTTGGAGAAAAATACGTGCTTTTTTTCAAAATAATTTGATTGGTACGATATGTAAATTTGTCGAAGGAAAACGTTGTACGTATTAAAAAAAATTCTTCCTCAATGATCGATAAATTGGAATTATATTTCCTTTTATTCGTCGATTTCATTCAATTCTTGAATTTGAATTTTCATTTAAATTCTTTCGTTTCTACTATCGAGTACTGACGAAAATAATAAAATTCTGTAGCTGGACATCGTACATTTGTATCGTTAGGGCAAAGATAAAAATGACAAAATAAGTTTTAAAATATCAATGTTGTAAATATGTAGTGTACAAAATAAAAAGATTTTCATAACCAGGAATAGAATTTGAAATGACGTGAATTCACAAATGTGTTAAAATAAATTGTCGTACCCCATGTTCTTTTTTGTATCAAAAAATATCATCCTACGTCCTCTCTTTTAAGATGGCGCTTTTTAAAAAGTTTGGAAGCCACTCGAGTAACAGGTTCCGCGAACAGGTTGCCAAGAAAATTCCAGACCTAACCGATGATTTGATAGTCGGAGAAACATTTTAATCGTTCCCAAGGGGAATCAGTTCGCTACCAATTAAACGGCTCCGAACAAGTTTCTTTAACTGTGTAACGCAGATTATCGTTATAAGTCGCATCTTTAATTACTCGCCACGACTGCGGAGAGACTAACCGAACGACACTTTTCAATCAATTGACGGTATTAAAGGCGGATAAATTGGGGTTAATTTTACCAGTCGCTCGGAACGAGACGGAATCATTACGCTCGAGCTTTTCTGAGAACCTCGCGCCACGTCGTCTTTCGTTGCATTGAAGAGACGTGGGTGTAGATCGAGACGTGGGCGCGTAAACGAATCTCGTTAGGCGATCTTCGGAAGTTCTGATGCTCCACAAAGATGAAACTCAAAGACTTTCTGCCATCTTAACGAGTACTGCTGCTAATGGTACAGAGTGAACGTTTCTAGGAGCTGACGTAATAAATAAATATAGGTTATGTAATAGGTATATAATATAGATCTGTAGACCAGCTGCAATTTGTTACGCTATTTGTTCTTCGATAAATCACAAGTTACGTAATATTGGTTTGAAAATTTTGTAACGATTATCTCGCATTATAGAAGTTTAAGTGAGTTAATAAATTTCAATTCTTTTCATGGGGTAATTTTCTCTTGAAAAAATTATCTAATTCGAATGGCAGCGAGTCTCTGACAGCTTCGAGCATTCGAGCTTCATATGTTTCTACTTCAAACCGTGGCAAACCTCCTCAAACGTGGCTTCGAAATGGAGTAATGAATTCCTGGCTTCTTCCCGTCGTGAACCAAAGCGGTTAATTTCGCAATTTCTCCGTTTCAACCTCAACTGAGATACATACGGTCACAATTAAAACGCCCCATGGGACGACGAAGCAATTTGTCCTGTAATCGGCATTGTCACGCGGCTGTTGGAAGGGAACAGAATTCTACGTTTGTTCGCGGATTATACGGGCGTAATTAACTTCATTTAATGACCTGGGCCGTGCTGCGCAATTCGGCTATTCGAGGCGCACACGGAGCGTCGCGATGCAACCGCATGACCCTCGTTCCTGAAATTAAATCTAGCTTCGAATCAAAGATGGTAAAATTCTTTAAGTTTAAAAGTTCAAGTAGAAGTTGAACTATTCGTGCAATAAAAACGGGAATTTCAACTATAAAATTGAACGTACATTTGCGAATGGTATGATTTGTATGACAATTTCAATTGTATGACATGTTATACGAATTAAAGGTTCTCTGTTCAATGGAATAAATGTGTTAAATAGCGATATTAAAAATATCCACATTCACTTCTCATTTATTATTTACAGTAAATATTTACCTACTTCAGCTCTCTACGATTGCTGATAAAACAGGTAGTGTTTCCACCTGATAATAATAAATTTCTGATGCAATGTACACCTGTAACGACATGTTTAAATTGCACAGGAGTGAATATTCAAGAGAAATCATACGTGATTTAAGACGCTGATAATACGAGGCGTTTCCATCGATTAATGACACAAGTTTCTGATGGATCGAAACACGCGGAGATTCCCGTCAGACGCGGCACTTATCCCGTTGAAAGAAAAATTGCCAGGGTTCGTGTTATCGTGACTTCCAGTTTTAGAAATTTAAATACGGCCACTCTCTCTCTCCACTTGGGCCTGCTTGAATATTTATCGTTGGTTCAGATTTCAGAATTTTAAACGACAGTAACAGCGACCGTTTCTTTTTCAACCCTTCAGCGAGGAGTCTCTTAAATGTCCTGTATACGCCGCGAATTTTACAGTGAGAGAACAACGTGAAGAGAAATTATCGTAACTGGGACTCGTGGAGGTTTAAAAATTCTAAATTCTCTCGAGCCAGTTTATTAAATAAATGCTTTGAGAACAATTCTTTGATCTGTAGTGGAAGATTGCATCTATCTCGAGAGCAGAATATTTTAGAAAATACGCTACTTTCTTGATATTTCCATAGCTCGTATGGTCATGCTCGTGGTCATGGTTCGGAGTCACAAGTATTATACTTAAAAGAAATACTTAAAGAAATCATTTTCTCAAGGCAAATGTCGTATCTTCTGCGAGCTGTCAAGCAAAAGGAGAAGGTTTATAATTCCATTCGATTTCCAGTTAACGTGTTTGAATGTCTGTTCTAGTTTCGTGAAAGTCGAACTCGTAGTGAATGTCCCAGTTACAATGCTGCAAATTGTTTTTTTTTTATTGTTCTCCTGCTTCAGAGTTCGCTGCTCTTATTATGACTGAAAATTTCGTTGACCGATTTTGAATGCGCCTCAGTCGAAGGTAATAAATCGCAGAAATGTTTGCATTGTGATATTTTTGAAGATATTGACATTATAGAATACTTTGTAAAGTATTTTAAATATATTTGAAATAGATTATTGAATATTAATTGATTGAAATGTAGAAATACGTACTTGATTCCTTCAGTGAATCCAAAGAATATTTACTACAAGCAATTTTTATTTTATATCATACCTAACGTCTCTAAAATTTCCAGTGCAATAAGTGCCTATATCTAAATAAAAAAAGTTTAATTTTCACACCAGACCCTCTCTTGCACCTTACGCAATAATTCAAAAGAGAAATCACCCCTCCAGATTACCGACACATTCATCAATTAATTCACCAAATTGTTGCTTAAATTAACCATCGAATGTCAATTCGCAGGCCCATTAAACGTTCCCACGAGGAAGCATCGTGCTTAAATTCCGCAAAATTGCCTCATTATCGACGAAATTTTCCCGAGACTGTCGTCATTGCCGTACGAGGAACATTATGCAGCGTGTTGTTAAAAGTTTCGAATAAACCCACGTTACTTTGATCGAATACCCGGTGTCTCGACATGGAACGTAACCCAGCCGGTCGTTAATAAATTATTATCGCGTGCTTAAAAATATGATCGAACAGGGACAGCGAGAAGCGTCTCGCGGGCCGTCTTACAAAATAACATTTCGTGCGTCGTCATGGATGCAAATGAACACGATTGAAATGCATCACGGCTCCCTTTAACGAGAGCATTTAACAAGTAATAATCAACAAAAGTTGCGTTCCAGGGCACGACGATCGAATCTGAAGGACGGACGGAGCAACTGGAAAAAGTGAAGCGGAACGAGAAGCGGAGAGGAGAGCCGAGAAGCCGTCAGATAAGCTAACAAATGTCCCCAATGAATAATAATAAGTGGCCCGGTCCAATTTGTATTGCATTTACATTGGACGACGTCCTGGACGTAATTTATATGGTTGGCCAACCGCCACGCTCGTGGTTCGCCTTGTTTCGTTTTTTCGTTTCCTCACCGACCGCTAGATAAGATCAAATTAAGCCTGCTCTCTATGCACCGATCTTTATGCACGCTACCGCGTAGCGGCGATCCTCTCCTCCCAATGAAATCTGGCAACCATCGACTTCATTCGTCGCTCGTTTCTTGACCCTCCGATTCCCTTGGCTCAATTGACTCTACCATGCTGAATGACTTTGTTAACCTTTGTTGAATGTAATGATAAATGTTACAACCATGTTATTTTTATTTTGAATTTTTCGTACTCGTAGCGCCATCAGTTCACTGCGCGTGTTCATCTGTTTTTTTTTTTTTTTTGTTATGTTATGTTCAGACAGTATTATTACAATACTTTCTTCCAAGGAGCTATAGAAAACAGTATTATAATAAACTATTGTATCACAGAGTTAATAGCGTATTTATGTCCACCTTTTCTCAACAACCTTCGATAACCCAAATTATATTGGTGTTTTAAAAAAGAATGGTCATTTCACGAACTGAAAGGTGAATTTTTGTATGTATTTATCCTAGAGATGCTGCACCGCTTCGAAATTCGGTCTACGGGAAAGTAAGTATCAATACTAAATATCAATACTAAATTTCGCACTAAAGTGCACGGACTGAATTCAAACGAATTAAAATTTATTATTCAACTATGACAAAATGGCATTTAATTCCCGTCGCTGCTTTCAAGTTCCGTGCAAATGATTATGAAATAATTCCTTGGGTCTGTTGGGCAAATATAGTAAGCGGCTTAAAACGTCGTTCGGTTGTCGAGTCGCGCAAAAGCGCAATGGACGAGTATAATTTTCGACGCTTGTTTGTCGTGGGAATATATTAATACCCTCCAGTTGGTTGGCTGATCGTCCTCGTTAAATAATTCCACTGTAACGTTAAACAGATTCGCGACTGTTTTCTCGTCCATCGAACCGTCCTAAAACGACATCCTCGATATTCAGCACTGTCATTCCACGCCAAATCGTCACTCTCGTGTAGGATGTCGTGGATGTCGATCAAACGGAAATATATTGCAGTCTATGTGAAAATAGGGGAGGCTTACATCACGAGTTTGTTGTTTTCGAAATTGTTGCAAAAGGGACAAAACCTCAAAGTTGGTACTTTTCATCAGATTTTCGTGGAGCTTGATAATATTCGAGGTCTGTATATCTAGAACGATTTCGAAAATAGTAAAATGACGAGTTAAATGTCTCTTGTTTTCACGTGGACTGTAACGTATTTCAGTTTGAACAAAATCCGTGATTACAGAGTATGTGAATTGTGAATGTGTACCAAAACTGTCAAATTCGGGAGTCTCTATTTTTAAAATACAGTATTCTGTGAATAAGTACTCGTAAAAATTAAACAGAATTATTTTTATGAATTGTAGGATAGAATGAATAACGTATTATTGAGCAAGTTTGTAAGTACCTACACAAAGAATTATTATAACCAAAATGGGGTACGAAAAGGACAGAACTTGATCTAAAAAAGAAGTATGATGCTTGACACTTAGAATGACGAGTGACGTTCCAGTAGCTAAAAATACAGTACACTCTAGTGCCTGAAAACAAAGCATAATATTCTGCTACCTAAAATCTAACGCAATGAAATTAATTTAACGCGACAATTCCATTACTATACCCCCCGCACAGATGCTTCGTATAATTAAAAATTAAATCCGATCGACAGCATCGTCGAACAATGAACGTCTAATTGTAAGAACCTTCGCGCACAGGAAACGGAAGCAGAACTCGAGGCGATCGACGGTTGTCGCGGTCAATTATTTCGCGCGAAAGAACGACGCCCATTTAGCTAAAGGCTTTCAAATGCCATTTCAGTTACACGCGCTCCCGTCGACGAACCGCGTGCAACGTTATCCCGTTGATTTCGCGATATCCATTCTCCGATTACAAGCTGGAAAACGCGGCATCGTGTACGTATTATCGCAAATAATGCCGCACCGTTTCACCGAGCGGACCGTTAAATCAATTTCCGTTAATTAATCGATCGACGGGACCCCCGCGCCATTACAAAACGCTGGAAACTTGCGACGGAATGGCGGAAAGGTTAAGAACGGAAGTGAACAAACATCCCATTTGTCGGGAGCCAGAGTCTTTCGATTAACATCGATCACTCTCGTACACGGTGTCCGGGATCTCATTCAAATTAATATATTCTGTGGTTTGCGTGAAAGTGGAGGAGGTTTAAGTCACCATTTTGTTGACTGTTAGAGGGTTTGAGAAATAGAGAAGTTTACAGTTGACAGATTTCATAAAAATCAATTATTTGCATACTTTTATTTGGTTTCCCTGTCGATCGCATTCCGTGTCCTAATTATTATTTATAATCCTCAGAAGACGTCTAAAAACTTGAAGAGATCCACCTATCCTTCGAACCAAGGATGCGTTTACGTTTGATAAAATTGCTCGATAAAATCAACAACCCCAAAACACCAAGTAATTTTTAATAAAGTCTAAAGACTCGATGATTCACCTCCCACTGGATTATCTTGAATGAAACGTTGAGGAGTCCAGGAGGGAAGACTCGGCATTTGGGAAGAGGAACGCGAGCAGGGAACGAGAAGAAGTCGGTGTTTTGATTACGGTGACAATTTCACGAAAGTATAAAAGTTTCGGTGTTTGCTCTGGGGTTTGGCTTGATTTTAATAAAAGCGAACGAGCGAAACTGGAAGTTCGAGTTTTCCGGGTGAGCATGCCGCGGTCGTGGCTGTAGGGAGAGAGAGGGAGAACGGGAACGATCCTTGGAAGTTTTCGCCACGGGACTTTTCCTACCGCCGGATATTTATTCGAAGTTCGTGGAGAGGATGCAACGAGGCTACTCGAAGAAACGGGGGGAATCGAGAAATTGGCAGAGAGCTCCGGAAATCACCAGGCAGCTTGCGTCTGTGCGTTTCTTATGCGGCAGCGTCAACAGGTCGATTTCCATCGCGATATTTGTCGAACCCGTGAGATGGCAACTGCCTGCAGATAAGACGATTTCCCAGACGTTGCCAGAAGGCTGACCCTTTCTAACAAAGTCTACTAAGTGTCTTGGAAGTGAAATAAATGAAAAGAATCAACTCGTAAACAGGTACAATGTTTACTTTTACGTTTTGACTTCATTTTTAAGTCGTATTAAGATCTGAAAAATTACGATGAAAAGCAAATATAAATATTGTAGATTTTCAAAGTGATATCATGTACATGTATGGTTCTTGAGTAATTTTACATTGAATATACAGAACTTATGGTGATTGTACTTTCTCCTCTAAGGACCTCTAATAGAAAAGTCTACAGAGGATCCTACAAAAATAAAAGTTTCAAATCCTCGATTTATTTTAAATATCGTACAAAAAAAAAAATAAGAAACTCTACAATTAACCTTATCCAGCACTAAATTCGCAAGCAACGCCATGATAATTTATCCGCGGAAATTATTCAGCTCGTCGAGTAACGAGTTAATGTATCGTAGAACGAAAAATATAGTTTAGTCCGACACGTAGTTTAATCCACGTACGCAATTTGTCCGACCATAACGAGAATGTTTTCCTTCCATTCATGTGCGTATACGCGTGTGTATTTTTGAGGAAATGCCGACGCGACCAAAAAGGCAAAAAAAAAAACGTGAAAGAATATCAACGAACGCGATCGAAGGATATATACAGTGATGAGTTTAATCTCGTCGCGTTTCGATAGCCCGAATCGACGGGAGACTGTGTGCAAAAAATATATATAGGGGAGCAACCCTCGTCGATCGGCGTGTTCGCGAACGAAATAGTTTTAAACGAGGGGAAAATAAATGGCTTTTGAGGCTCGCTGAAATGAAGTGTTTGTTTGAGGGGAAAAAAGAAAGAGTATTGAAGTGGATTGGAAAAGTCGTTCAATTATATGTTCGGTCTTTATGATTGAATTTGGGTTTGAAATCTGAGCTGGGAGTTTCTGATACTGAAAATAATTTAGGACTGGCCCTCAGCGACTCGAGGCGTAAGATGTCGGTCACCTGCAAAATTGATGTCAAGGCAAGGCCAAAAACGTATCGCACGGAATCCCTCGTTTTTGTAGCCATTTTATAACCTCCCTTCTTTCCATTTTCTTCCTAATGATCATCCGACAGTGCACAGCTTAAGTGGGTCTGCTTTGTGATTTACTAGCGACAATGACCAGAAGAACAATGCAACGCGAAATGCGACTCCTAACTCGTCATGAATCTTGCACAGAATTCACCTATACGCGAACGTTTGACCGACATCTCAAGTTTCTTCGCTAATTTCTCCATAGAAGCTTCTCCTGGGCTTCTTTAAAACTGGCTATTGATAAACTAATTGGTCCTTAAACCAATAATCCAGCCAAGTATTTTATAAAACCGTTCCAGACCACTTCCAATCGCCCTCGGAAATTAGCCTAACTTTTATGCGGAAGGTTATATTATTAGCCCCTTGCACTCGAGGCATTTTTTTCTGCTGTCTACCAGTAACTCGAGAATGCTAAGCTTAGATTGACTTCGAAAATGAAATCTCAAATTTGAGATTTTAGAATCAGATCACCTTTGCCTCGATCATTGTATTGACAGTTCGAGTTCCAAATGAAACCTAAACAAACATTGGTGCTGGTTGATTTGGAGCGTCAAACCTAGGGGTGACCGAGAGTCGCCTCTCGAGTGCAAAGGGTTAAAACTCTCGAACTATATTTCGACTTTTCGATCTCGATTTTAGTTCTTCGTCGGAGATACTAAAATTAATCCTGCAAATTAATTAGATCCAAAAGATACATGATAAAATTTCGTCTATGAATAGAAATAGGTTAACATTCACATTACAGATTTTATTTTATAAATAACCCGTATAGTTATTTAAAATAATTAAATAAAAATCATTCTAGTAGGATTTGATTAGGAATCGGGTACTAAAAGTACAGAAAATTATAAATACTATCATTAATCAAATCTGACATACACCAAAAAAAAGGTAAAGAAACCTACTAAAACTATTCCTTCCCATTTCTATAATAGAGTTCCCCAAAATATATTTCCTCGTCTAGAAGATCTTCCAGAACGTGAAGTATTGAGAATCCCTATCGCAGACGTTGCGAGTCCCCTAAAAATATTAACAATCGCCATACGACTTCCCATTCGACGCAGATTGTTTCTTTGATCCCGCTACTGCTTGTCTTTAACGCGCAAGTATCAACCGCTTCCAAGAGCTAATCAGAAGGTAGCAGGACATACCGAGGTACCCAAAGGCGGCTTCCACGACTCTATCGTCTCGTTGGTGGTCCTCGAATGGGATACTCGTTCGGTTCCCTCTGGTCCCGAGACGGCATTGGCCCGTCGAGACGACCGTTAAAAAGATACCCTCGTATCCTTCTACGGAAAGGATGCGCGCGCCACGCGCAGGATTTACGAGCAATAAAGTAGCAATAACGATGGCTACATTGGTGTCGCGCGAGAGCTCGCTCGAGTGCGCTGCATTGTGCCCATCGCGACATCGCTGAGAAACTCGCGCGTTCTTCGGGGGGACCGCGCGGGCTTTATGTTGCGAAAGGGATGGCCAAGCTTTTCCGTACAGGTGTTTACGTGCGGGTTTACGACCGCAGGGCACGTAGGATTGCGCCGAGTTACGTCGTATCCGCAGGAATCGTTTTTACGAGGCCCTTGGCTGGCGAGTTTTGGTTTCGATCAGAACAGATGAAAACGGAGGTAGCCAGTCGATAATTCCTTCGGAGAATCCCTCGCTACTTTGATGCGACATTGAGCTCGGTGGCTCTAAGTAGCCATTTTCCTATTACTAATAAAAAAATCACAGTTCCAAATACCAAGAGTTAAAGTAAATTTTTACTGGAGATTCGTATTATATTTCTGTGAAGCAAACTGTGATTTCTTAGCTTCGCCATTCTGGGGTCCAATGTGACCCACTTCATCTTTTCATAAATATTCCTTCGTGTGTCGTTCCATGCAAACGTAATTTTTCTATTTGAAGCGCTAACTGACCCTGCGTTCTCCATGCGTCTAATCCATGTAACCATGTTGTGGATTGAAATGGAACACCTTGTAATACATACTCCGTAATAGGAGTAACAGAAACTGCAGTACACAAGCTGGTACCCTTATCGAGGCACAACATGATCATAAGGGTTCCGCTTTGAGGTGCACCATCTCGAGCACCTCTCACTTCGCTTTCAGCTCCCCCTTTTTAGGAATGGGCCATATGGGGAAACCGGCTCTATTTAGAAGACGAAGAGCTCCGTTGGCGACAGTTCTACGTATTTTAGAACCCAACGAAGCGTGGAAGGTTCTGCCAATTGCCACCTGCGGGTCATCCAGGTTCAATCTCTCTGGTAGAGTCTCTTCCTCAAAATGTCATTCAACCCTTCATCGTGCCGAATCCTTCCTAATCCTTTAAGATTTCAGATCGTCCTGAGATAGCAAGTGATCGGTGATATTGATTATTTTATGGTGGAGTGTTTCAGTTTATGACTACTCGTATAGGATTGTTAGATGGCTGCAACTTGGAACATTGAAAGCCTAACCCTGTTCTAATCGACCTAGCCCAGTTCTTCAACTTGACTTGATATCTTGACCTTTGTTATCTGCTCTATTTCATCCCTTTACCTTCTTTGTTAGATTGCATTCGATACCACCTCCTATCTACTCATCTCAAGATTGATTCTTGATAAATAATAATTGTTCATCTTGTAAATAAACAATCCCATTAATTTCACATGTAAACAGCCTCTCGGTGTTTCGTCAAACAATGAACGGTGCTTAATGAAGTACAATAGAAATGATTTATTTTATTTTGACTTTTGAAAGTTGAAACTCTTGATCGACAGATCAAGCCTGAAATGCATCAAATTTTTGGCAGCAGGACAATTTTTACAGCAGAAATTTGTCAGTAGGAGAAAGAGATTTTCCGAAAATTTGTGTGAAAGTGTTACAAATTTTCTGCGTCGAAGAGTTCCACGATGTCTGTTCTCCTCAGGGAGCAAAAGAAGAACGAAAACGTGTCTCTGGACGATCTGTACGCTTGGTTTACGACGCCGTGTCGTAAAACAGTCCCGAGACAGCGAGTCGTTCGCATGATCAATAAACGCGACCACGGCTAACAATGGCATTTGGCTAGGAACCTTGCCTGTGGGTGTAGCCATGATCACAGTTTTGGTCTTTTACACGGAGATCATTGCGATCCTTCCGAGGAAAGGACATCACGTCCAATCGTGTTACGACTCCTTCACGTCAGAATGAGTTCTTCCACTAACATAAGTCAACGATTCGTGCACTTCATAAATAAGAGTCATTGTTACACATGTAAAATAAATATTCTTCGCTTGATATTATCCTAATCTTACGTGAACTTGGAAAATTAAATTTTGAGGTGCGTTGTATTAAATGGAATTGATAATGTTAGATCAAGATACAAGTGAAATAATAGCCGAATAATTTTGAAAGTTTGACAAGATTCGAAGATTTTTAATTGACGTCTAAAAAATTATTTTAGAGTAAAAAGTGAAGTCTCGTAACAGGATACAATTTGTTTAGGTAAATATAATATAAATACTACTAGTTCTTGTCATTCTAATATCCTGGTTAAAGCAAACTTTTATTAGCTAAGAATAAGTGAAATGAATATTGATTGTTCGAGATTGCGAATGATATACTATTCCATTTTTGTTGTTCTACATTTCAAGTAAAATTACAAGCGGAAACGTCAAGTGTCATATTAACATTACATATTTTTGATAACTAAATCAGGAAGATTCTCGAGAGCAACATTTTTAGACATGGTATTCATAGCTGGCCCGGTTTCATACTCCCCTGCTAATTTTACACTATTCTCTCTGCATTCTAGGTTACAACCAAACTCCGTACCCTTTTGGGAGACTATAGGTTTCCATTCTTTTGCCATTACATGCTACTTTTTGTACACATCGTCCCAATTAAAATGTTCCGATACTTCAAACTTTTTTTTAGCTGCAGCTGGAGTTTCTATTTCAATACAGCACGTTGACATTTCTAATTTTTACAGACAATCCTAAATATATTATTTGAAAAAAAATAATTATTAAGGAAAGAATTTCAGTGGTGACGTTAATTTTTATCTCAATCTGTTTTGATTTCTTTGTTTTAAATTCCATTCTTGTGTTTATGAATAATATAAGAAAATAAAATAAACAAAATATATTATTTAATCTAATTACATGACTACAAAAAAGGACATAACGCTTAAAACAGAATAAATGTGAACGCAATACTTGGACCTCGGTCCGAATTTTCGATGCGTTAAAACATCAACCAACCATTCTCTGCAGCAACTAAAATCGTACGAAATTTCTCAACAGTTTCTGTATAAATTACTGCAACCACTTCTTTGCATTCAGCGATAAGAATTGTTCTCTATTTTACGCCGGATGTATCTCCGTGCCACGGTGCTCCGTTTTTATTTTGCGCTTCCACGGTGTAACCATTATACGTTAAATTGTTAAAAATAATTCAACGATACAATTCCCTCGGCGCTGCAGAAACGTGAAACCAGGTGACCGGAAAGAGGAGCAAGGGAGCGATTCTACTCGGTTCGCGGGTCAACCCGTTTCGTGTTTGAAAAAAAAAACCACGATGTTTCGTCGGAGAAACAACGATTCTTGTTACTTTAATAGAATATTCAAACATGGTAAAAGGTCCTTGATTATCCCTGCGAATAATATCGTTCCTCCGTTTTCAAATCAATCCGCCTTCCTGTCGTCGGTTTTTACCGGTTCGCGTTACATTACTTAATTAAAACTCGTGCTGTAGAATTCTCATTTGATACGATTAAATCGTAAAGCAATTATTTAACGTAGAACAATTTCGTGCTACGAAATATCTTTGTTGAAATACTTTCTTTTTCAATGTATTAAATTAAACCATATCATCTCTCAACAGACAATACATTATACATCGTTAAAATTTCTATGGAAATAATTCTTTTAGCGATTGTGTGCGGAGGATTGAATGTATTGGAGGGATTTCAGAATAAAGAATGAAGAATATTAGTACAGGTGGAATATAAACATTTAATTCAGAGCTGGTAAAATTTAGAAAAGAAATATTTCCAGCACTGGTTTAAATAATGAAAACTATGTAACTTAAATAAAGTAATATTTTTAATGAAAAGGGAGGTTTGAGGAAACGAAATACAATAGTAAAATACTATTTACCCGATCTTGCTCTAATTTCTTACTCATTGCGACAATGTTCATTCGAGAAAGGAGCCTGGAAATTTGACAAAAAAGCTCAAGAATTCTCAAACTGTCAAGGATAAAGGTCACGTTTAATTGCTCAGTGTGGAACATGCTCAAAACTCGAGCTTCGACCTTTCGACATTCCACCGAAGAAAAACGAACGAGCCACAAATCCAGTGGCTGTGGAAGGGAGGGGGGTTAACTACCGCGTATTTAAGAGCAGAGAGCCTTCCCGAGGGACAGAAGTTGCATCGTATCGCAATGACGATAGCCGAAACGGTTTAACGTCCTCCTCGTCCCAGGCTGGTAATGGCCCCGGTCGGAATAGTTTCAGAAAAATGGTCCCTTCAGCTGAACTTAAATAAACGCCGACACGCTGCAGCTCGGATAAAACGATTTACTGGCGCCCCCGCGAGTGGATAACGCTATCCATTTGTACGTAATTCCGGCAAGGGCCCGCCTTATCCACGCTGGAAACTGTTATACCAAAAACGGGTTTTCAGCTCGGGTACCTCAGGATTGCTAAACCCGTACTGTAACTACAATCAAACATACCTACAGCCCCTGAGGGCTTTTGGTGTATCGACAAACACGTACGATATTATATCGTAGTAATAAGGTACGTGAAGGATTAGGAAAGTATCGACTTATACTCACGAAAGTATTGAATCAATAGCCTCAATAATATATGCAATAATATTTGAAAGTGATATGAATAAACTGAATAGAAATTAAAGTCCAAACATTTCAAAACTTCTATATAGATTTGTTTTTAAAGGAACAGAACTGAACGCAGAAGTATAACAAATTAACAAATCCAAGTTCGTTTGTCTTGAAGGAGTCCTTGCTCGTTGACCATAATTATCACATTTCAAAAAATGCACCAGATGGTCTCGCAGAGCCCCATGGCAGATTTTTTGTCGGTATTGTTGCAACCGCATTAGCAATTTTCAGTCGGAGATCCTACGAATGTGATTGCAACAAAACCGAAAGAAGGGTGCCTCGGGGCCCTGAGGACTACCTGGAGAAGTTGCTACCAAGAACGTGTTGATAATGACGGAGTCACTATGTTGCAATCGTATTTGCGAGATCTCCAACTGAAAATTGCAAATGTGATTGCGATAACGAAAAAAACGTGCCCCCAGGCTGCGCGGATCAGCTGAAGAAGATCTCAAGAATGCGCTGCAATGACGAGGAATAAGTGGAGGCTCGTTCAAGACAAGATACATTTGTTGATGGCAAATTGAGTGGTCAGTTGCATTTCTGGCAAAAGATTGTGCACATCAACGAAACTGTCTCTTGATATATTTTTAAATATTAGTAAAAATATTTAAATTATATTAGATTAAATATTTTTAAACTCATTTCATCAGACAGATCAAAAAGAATTCCATTGGGATTTCATTATTATTCTTTGGAATTTTTATCTCCATAAAAATTTGGTCCACCATTGATTCCAGCCACAGTAGACGTTTAAAATCGTTTCATC
The DNA here is from genome assembly GCF_026225885.1 of Hylaeus anthracinus. Classification (NCBI taxonomy): domain Eukaryota; kingdom Metazoa; phylum Arthropoda; class Insecta; order Hymenoptera; family Colletidae; genus Hylaeus; species Hylaeus anthracinus. The sequence goes on along the minus strand of NW_026534344.1, from coordinate 13,888,503 downwards.
CCAATTGTGTACGTGTCGTCGAGTGGGAATCCTGGTGCTCCAGGTCGTCTCGAGGGACCAACGGAAAGAATGCACGTGGATTAAGCGGTACGAGCGTGACTTAAATCCATTGTAACCCCCTCGGAACGCCAGTATCGTTTGTAACCGTCTACATACCCTCGCGAGGAGGGTGAAACAGAGACAGCGGGAGCATAGGTGAGAACGCTCGGAGAAAGAGAACACGCGATGAAGAGGGAGAGACAGATTTCGGGACAAAATAAATAAGTGGAACAGGGCGCGGCGAGATAAGCAACCAAGTCTGATAACGGTGTAAAAGAGAGGGTGGAACGGGGTTGGGAAGCGGTAAAACGAGTGGCAACTGGGACGAAAGCGTGGAAGGTGGAGTAGAAACAGGGGAATAAAAAATGGGGGAGGCTTAAGGGAGTTCACCACTTTGACGATTCCGAAAGATTGATTTCTTTTTGTATTTTCCGAGTGTTCGACGATCTGTGAATACTTTTACAGAATCATTTACAAGTCATTTAACAGATATGTCGACCGCCTGTACTCTATTCAAAAATGAAATGTATAGAAATATAAACTTAGAATTATATTTTAAATATTTTCCACGATAAACTAAAATTTATGTAATAAAAGTTAGAACAAGAAATGTATTTTACAAAATACCGCAGTACTCGTCGTGAATAATTAAAATAATGGAGAAGTAAAGTTTGAAAGTGCTCACAGTGGTCCCCAAGGAACAATTCTCATCAGAAATTTAGGTTCAGGCTCCTCCCATTCCTGTCCTCTTCTAACACGCCAGGCAAAAGACTTTAATTATACACCTCGCATCATGAAAAAGGAAAAAGGAGTCCCGAAGATCAACCTTCTTCCAAGCTTTCGACGTGGCGCCACCTCTCGAAAGCGATGAAAGGAGCGAGTGAAAGAGACTTCTCGACTGGAACCCCAAAGAGGAGCACCGGATATCTCAAAAGGGGCGAAAGAACAGAAGAAGATGATAAAACAGTGGGTGTCAAGGAAAGACGAAAAGGATCCAGGGATCGAGACACGCGGAACACTGACGAAGATGAAAGCCTAAGCAAGAAGACATCGAAGCTAGAGGCAGAAGAGTGGTCTCGAAATGGAAGCGTGCAAAGGAATGGAAGAGAAACAGATTCTCTTAATCTCTCCCCTACGCGCGTTTGACAAACGAGGAATGTGGATGACACGGGCATTGTAACTCGCTCGCATTATCCGTACGATCGCGTGAATCTCCCATTCTACCTGGCGAATGTCTTTTACGTCTCTCATTTGCGTCTTGCGGCGACGAAGCTATCGCCTTAACGCGTGGGTGCGTCTGAATCGATACAATTGTCATTTGTACCAGAACAAAAATAATTGGGGAGTTTTTTTACAAAAGAATATTTGACAAGTAAAAAATGTATGCAGATGAAGAAATTTTATAAAAAAAAAGAAAACCGGATGTACCTAACTCTTGGATTTCGATGAATTTTATTAATATGTACTTTTGTATTTGATGATAGTTCAGGTACAGAGACGAAAACTACCCCTAAAGATGTGGGTAAAATACCTATTGAATTTCTCGATTGATTTGTTTACTTGTATACTTGTAACTGTTAATATTATATAAAACATTATATGACGTTTATACTATATAAATTATGAATGATCAGATGATATTTCTTGAAACATGTAATATTAATTTTCTTGCAATATTATAAGTGGATGTTTATTAAATGCAGAGTAGAAACGAATTAAGTCTGCCAACAGATATTGTAAATTATGAAATAAAATCGACATTTATTAAATAAATATAAATCACATTTCAAAATAGAGGCCCTTTCCTAAAATACCTTCGTTCAGAAATAATTTCCCTATCTCCGGAAATGATTTTGCATAAAAACAAGGTAAAGTAATGATCACAGAGCGAATTTCCACGGTGACACATCACTCATCGCGTTTCCTGCGTGTTACGCGTCACTAGAAACACTGAACACGTTACAATACCGCGTTACACCGCGCATCCCGGCGCAGCACATGCTTCCTGTTTGCTGTTAAATAAAGCCTTTAGCCTCCGACGGACGAAACTAACGACGCGCGTTTACCGTGCAAATACCGCTGCCATTAGTCGCGCGAGCAGAAGGGATATTACGAAGTTAAAGGGTGAATTTATATCCTGACGATCGCCCGTCCCGCTAAAACGCGGTGCATCATTGACGCTACTTTCAGTAATTAGCCCCATCCCCCGTGTCGGTAATTACGTGGTGATTTGGCGCCGGGTTTCTCTCTTTTCTGCACTATCTACGCCGTTGCTTTGTCCGGTCGCTTTGTGTTTCGTTTCGCGGCGTTCGTCGTTGTTGATTTGTCGACAGACCGGTCATTTCCTTTTTTCCGTCCTTTGCTTCGCTGATCTCGAGTGTGCTAATTAGGTATTTTCATTCGGATGCGCGTTGCATTTTGTTGGAAAAAGATTGGAATCTAGATTCGAGCTTGTTAGCGAACAAAAAATACTGAGTTGGTCGAGAATATACGTGGCTCCTAGAGAAACTGTATCAAGAACAAATTTGGAATATTTAGGTTGAACATGTTATGTCAATTTTTCATTGCTATTTACAATCTTCCTTTGAATTTATAATTTCTGAAATAGAAAGTGTTGAACCTTCTCAAATATAAAATTTGATTTCACCTTTAAGTAGGACCAATATTGAGCACACAAAGTTTACATTTATATTATCGAAAAAATTAACAATACAAAATAAAACCAGCTGGGTGTTTCGCAGTCGGTAGGACTCGAACCTACGCTCCCAGAGGGAATCTGATTTCTAGTCAGACGCCTTAACCACTCGGCCACGACTGCTTGTGGAAAGTTTCGTTTCATAAACACAGGTGTTCCACAATTTTATTATAAACGTTTTACCGCGCACCTTAATAACATTACAGAACACCTGACTTCATAGAACGTAACTTTACACAAGCAGTCGTGGCCGAGTGGTTAAGGCGTCTGACTAGAAATCAGATTCCCTCTGGGAGCGTAGGTTCGAGTCCTACCGACTGCGAAACACTGTGGTGTTCATTTTTTTAATTTTTTTCCTCTCAAATCGACTGCATCTATTCCCGTTATTTTTCTGTATTCACAATCAGAATGAAAAATTATTTTTGTGCAACATATAATATGTTTTGTGTTACTATTATGAGTTCTGCATGTATGTTGCCTTTTCAACAAGATAACAACAATTTAAATAAAATTAACTGAGATAATATAAACATAGTATTAAGTGAAAAGGTTATAAAAAGAATAGTATTAATTGGAAAAGTATAAAAATACAATAAACAAACAGAAGACACCTGTGCCATCTGCTATTTTTCAGAAACAATACAGATCGAACACAAAAAACTGATGCATAATGTGCATTTGTATTTGCACAATCTTTTTGTTCTGACGAATACGACGGTTTGCGTATATACAGAGGAAACAGCACGTGTCTCGTATGCTAGGCAATACAGATGTAAAGCGTATGTAAACTGAACAGTAATAACTCCGAAAAAAAACAAAATGATAAAGTTAACCTTACAAAAAGTAGAGTTATACTTTATAACTAATTCAAGTGTGTTATAATAGTTGGAACACTAAAAATATAATATGTTTATAAACAAATAAGAAGCGACCACTCAGAAAGCTCCACTTCCCATGCCCCTTGTACTGAGTACAAGGGATGAACGATCATCGATGACTGGGAAATTGAACAAAGTCAACTTCTCGAGTCTTCCTCACGCTCAGGGAAAGGAACTATTTCTCTTCATCGTGGTTGCATCATCTCTGTTTTTGAGGACAGAGCAAGATAGATCTACTACAGAAATGATCCTGTGAAGTATGATCTTAACTTTTCACAGTCACGGCGCAGCTATATTAGGTATCATCGTTGACATTTCTACTGTGAGAATGCGGTGAGAGGCATCGCCACCTATAGGAGAAATGTGGTATAGCTTCGAGTGACGACAGTGCCGCGCGGTATATTTAGAAACGTAGATAATGAAATCATCAGGCTATACTAGAAGATGTACAAAAATAGTACTGTATATATTTCGTTATTAAAAATTGGATCTGCAATAAATAAAAATTCACAAATGTTAACAATCTTTTCAACCTCACAGATGATTTTCAGCTTCAAAATATTTTTGATCTGTATGCGACAAGGTGCATATCGAAAAATACCAATCAACTTAAAATTCTATTCAAAGCGATGAAGCGATCAATGAACGAATGAATGGTTCGTTCCAATTCAATAAAAGCATTCGCCCTATTTTTCATTAAAAAATTCTGGTTCGTTTCACGCACAGTTGAGAGAAACTCGTTGAAACGTTCTAGGAATTGTACTGTTTGATTTGTGCTCCATTGGAATGATTTGTTTATACAACAAGAACTGTTATTAAAAATGTAATAGTGACTAAAGCATTTTAATTTTGTTAAATAACTGGGTATATTTGTTGAAGTGTGTATGCAATGAAAACATCCATGACAAAACTTCGATTGTATCTATCCTTCTACTTTTTAAAATTATATATTGATACATTTAATGAACTCATTTCGCTTTTCGTAAACTGAAACTTTTATTTCGAAAATTTTTGCAAAAAATAAAGAAAAATCCAATTACGCATTTTGCCCATACAAAAGTTTGTATGCACCATTGTTCTTAAAAATTAACTATAGCCGATAGAGGCACATTCAGAGTAGGAAACACTTTGTTCGCTCTCGATAAAGTTTTCTATTCAAACAGCTAACAAATCTCATCATATTGAAGTCTCCGCTGAATTGTGTACTTCAATTTCATTCGCTACCCGAAATATATGTACGTATATTTCGCTATGTAGCGAAATTAACTCAACGGATGTCGAATGCCCATTGTTTCTGGGGCGAGCCGCTACTGAAAATTGAAACTTTCCGTGAAAACTTTCCGTACAAACCAAAAGAAAAACTGTCAGCGACAGAAATAGGCTATGATCGATGAATCGTAAGCGGTGGTGGGAGTGCAGGGCAAAGGTCGAGCAGATTGTGTCTTTTACTTGAAAGATAATCCTCTGTGACGTTAGGTTTATTTTAAACGGAAAGTAAGAAAGTAAGGGAATGCTAGAATAGACTGAAAGTGCTAAGATTTATTCAAGTCACAATTTAAATAGATAAAATGGGGTTGGAGTAATAAATAATTTACTCTTTTTTAGATGACAAAACAAGCCTAATTCATTTTTCAACTAGTAAATTACTAAAACAATATCTCATATTACCAATTGATTTTGACCCAGCTACATTTTACCTCGCTTTAAAAAAAAAAACAAAAATAAACCTACCCTATGGACTCTACACCCAAGGATTGTCTATTTTCATAAATTTCTTTATTAAAAAATTAAATTCTCTTTCTCTTACATCCACGTTGCATCAGGAATAACTTCAACTATTTCCCTGCATCTTAACCAAAAACCCAATGCAGTTCAAATTACAACCCCCATTCCACGAAGAAAGATAAAATTTGAAGGTAGGGGTGAGATAAAATACTATTCTTTCGACTGTAGAAATGGTGCAATCCCCAACAATACTCAAAGAGGTTCTCTTCTTTCGTCACCGCGATTTGCATGATACAGTCGTCGCATTAGCCGAGCCACGGCGATTCGGTGGCGCGTTTCGTCGCCACGTTTTCGCGTTCGCGGTCGAAACGCCCGTAGACGTGTGGGCGTTGCGGAGTAACCCACACGCCAGCTTGCACCGGTGGGTAGACACGTGTGCCGGTTGTTTGCCGTGTGCAATGGCCCACAGCAACAAGCCAAGGTGGCGGTAAACAATGTGAGCATACATTACTTACACGCACCCACATTCGCCATTGTGCCAGTGCCGACATCCTAACCCCCCTCGCTTTCGGCCATATTCTTTTTGCCCCTTGTTCCTGGACCATTACTTCTCCGTTCGTGTCTCCTCTTTCGCCTCGTTTCGTGTTTCTTTTGCTTGTCGTCGGCGGGACTTCAGTGTTCCGTCATTTTTATACGCTCCGTTCCAAATTTAGTCACATGCAATTGCCCCAGAGGGAGGGAGGAGGAGAATTCTGGTATTTTTGGCTCATTTTGCAGTTTTGTTGAGTATAGAGCAGTGTCTTCGAAAGTGCATTATATTCTGGATTATGGATCTTTATTTTAGGAAAAGATTTTTGTTAAAACTATATCCGTGTACCGTCGATTGTTTTATTTCGAAACGATTGATTCCATTTTTACTTCCTGAAAAGTACCTTTTTATTATCGTTTCTTATCGATGCATGAGAGAAATCCTGTATTGATGTATTAACTCGTGTGTGGATTATGTACTGTGTAGGGATGAGAAGATTGCTAGTGGGTCTGTTTGGTCTCCTAGATTATACTATTGAATTCTACAGTATAGTATAGTAGACTATAATAAATTCTAAAGTGTAATCGAGGAGATTTTCTCATAAATTCTTCTTAAAATTGCTGGATTATTGACAACCTATGTGCAGCTTGGTGAAAATAATTAAAATAAATAAAATAGTTCAGCATTCATAGTTATAATGTTGAATAAATTTACTATGGGATCTTCGGGTAAACAGAAAATAAATATCAAATATCTTCTCGCGTAACCAACGGAAATAAGTTTCTTCTCACTTTTGTCTCATCTCCGCCGACGACGTTCAACGACAATTGCCACGGTTAACAATTGTGCTTCCGCAGTTTTTTCCTCTACCCTTTCACCCTCCATTTCACCCCCGCTCGGAGCGTTGTTCAACATCAGTCAGCGCCAGCATGTTTCCCCCTTATTTATTTTACATCTGTCTTGCCTGTTTGCTCTGGCGTTGTTTTAACGAGCGTTGTTAACGGCAATGTTTGTCGAATCATCCCCCTGCGTTTTCTTTTTCCACCCTTTCCATGGTCCCTGATTTCTGGTACTTGTCTAGTTGAACGTTACCGTTCCTACGCGATCCTGCCTCTCTCTTTTCGTTCCACATTTTCGCTTCTTTATCCGTCCCACCTCGGGTTCTACCTTCCTTTTCCGCTTCCATTTCCCCTGGAAGCAACGTTCGCCACTTTCGTTTACGACTTTCGAGCCCAATGCCGTGGGAAAAGAGTCGAACAGCGATCACGGAAACAACCAGCGCCGAGTCAGTTGCTGAAACGAGGTTTATTCAATCAGGGAAAAGGGGAAAATGAAATGGCTCGTTGGATCGTCCCGTTCAACGACCATTTTTGTTAAAACTATATCCGTGTACCGTCGATTGTTTTATTTCGAAACGATTGATTCCATTTTTACTTCCTGAAAAGTACCTTTTTATTGTTCTGAAATGGATCGATTAATGACAGCGGTGTATTTGCGACGACAGAATTTTCCAGCTGAAATTAACAGGATATTGCGGAGCAAAACAGGCTGCTTCAAGAACGTTCCAGCAAACATACATGTAAACCTAAGTCGACGTCTCAGACGCTTCATCGCAACGTTGAATTTTTGAAAGTTTCACGAGTTTTCACATACTGTTTAATTGCCTTTCAGTCACAAGAGACTTTAATCTTCGAGGAATTCCAATCTGAAGAAAATCGGTTTTGAACGTCAGCTGACAAACTACTCGATCGCTTGCTAAACCTTCAAAAACATCGGAGATACGAAATACTAAAAAAGAGATTATCATGTGATGCATTTCTGAACATCTCATTAAAAGTACTTCGTTCACTCGTATTTACTGGTTCTTTTTTCAAATTATTGAAATATAAGAAAGAAGAGAATTGTTACGGATTGATTAGTGCCATGTACTAAAACTTATAATCATTCGGCTTTAAGAAGATGTTTTAATTAAGTCGACGGTCGGTGACGGCTATTGTTTGAAGCTTCTGTGTGCTCTGCGTGCATGTCGCGACAAGGCGAGGATTAATTAACCCGAGCTACGCGAAGTATCTCGACAAGAATGTAAAACTATGTTGTAAACTACGATCTTCTATCCGTTGCGCAGTGACGTCTTGTTATCGTAGTCTTATTACGGTGTAAGCTGGTTGTCACTCGAAGATAATACGGAAGCCGGCTTCCAGTTTCTCCACGGTGTATACTTTGTTACGAGTAGGCTACCCCGGCTCCCTAACCTCTGTCACTGGGTTCAGTCGTTTCATCATAAGTTGAAGACGACGATGAAACTTGATATCTGCGGTGAATATTCATGGATATACTTCGTATGCCTTGTTAAAACACGAGATACGTATTATAAGCGAATATAAATTGATAGCGCAATAATGAATATAAAAATTAACCTAGATAAATACGTCACAATCCTTTCCAACATATTTTGTCAAGGTTTTAAGAGTACAGAAAAATTTAAGCAATGCAGTGAATATGCCAACTGAAAAAAGGGTAATACATCTCAGGAAAAAAGGGGATTTTCATGATCAAAATAAAGTAACTGAAAATGAAACAAATCGATATAAGCTTTACCATACCATCTGAATTATACAACGCTGCACAGAGAAGGAAATGCAGTTTGAATGAAAGTTTATTTTTCCGGCTTTTCGTTATACTTTTTTACAGGGTAAATACTCTGCGAGTCCGCTGTTGCTCTGTTCTCGCAGAGTATTAAAGGTGGGAAGAGTTGGGTCGATATCTCGGTCACCGTGGATTCTATCGAAAATTTTTATAGGGAGAAAAACTTTCCAAATTTACTTCGCAACAACTTTCGTCATACACGTGCATGCTGTAAAAGTGAGGATAGGAGAGATATTTTGCATTTTACGGTTGGTCCCCTAAACAACCCTCTCTTCTTGCAAGAGGTTCGTAGCGCCATATAATTTAGATTTTACGTCGGGGTACATAATAGATACATTGCAGGTTTTATCGCAGTTGCGAAAACAAATAAACGGATGGAGTTACATTTTATTTGTGCAGAGAACTTTAGTTGGGCGAAGACGTATTAGTCGAAAATAGAAGTGGACTTCTGGCAGGATGGAGTAAAACAGTATGGAAATATATTTATGTCTGTTTTGGTCTACTTATCAGAAGGGCCATTCACTTTTATTTCTCAACGTTGTCGTAAAGATAAGAAATATTATTTATATGCAAACATTATTCTATCTTCGATCCATATACAAGGTTTTGCGATTTTTATTCTTAAGCTCAAAGGTTACCCTAGTAGGGTATTCAAAGTAGGCTCATATTTCGGTTACTATGGATTCTATCAAAGATTGTTATAGAACAAGAAAGTTTCCAAATTTAATTTGCAATAAGTTTAAATATTTTTGCCGTAAAAGTAATAATAACTGAGAAGTCCAATATTTTATGGTTATTGCCACAAACAACTTCCACTTTAAACAGAGATTTTGATGAGATTTTGTAGCATAGGTTTTTAAGCAGACCACACTATAAACGCTCTCCAAATTGCATCACGGTTACCCTACCAGATAAGCAAAAATAAATCGTATTTCATTTATATAGAGGTATTAACTGCAACGAAGAAGTATTATCCTTCTTTCGAGCATCGTCTCTAAATCACTTTTATTTCTCTCGGAGAAGATGACGTCAGGTGAAGACACGCCACCGATCGAGAGCAACCGTGCCCCGTGGAGGTGATAAAGTACTCAAGTTTCCAATTTCATGCAAGTTTCCGGTGGCCGTGCGTCGATCGCGGGACGCCCCGCGTAATGGCGCAATTTGTTTCGCTTACTTTTACCCCCACGCGATGCTATTTCTTAATTGCGCACTTACCCGTAGATTTTCGGCCACGAAATATAATTTCGCCGACGAAGGGGAAACAGCAGGGGGCGAGGAGGGAACCGGTGGAGAGGGCTAATATTTTCGATGCCGCGGTTGCCTCGGTAGGTACTGTAATTACGGTAATGTTATGCGCGCTAATTGGCGGATTTTGCGGGACCCGATAAAAACGAGATTACTCTGTGGGTTGCGCGTATTATGTATCGGGTATCCAAGAAATTGGCTATCGGCGTATTTCTCGTCCAGGTCCCATTATCTTCGCGCAAAAAGTCGGTAAATCATCCGCGATATAATCTGCTCCCGAAGCCGTTTGCCCGTGGCCCCGTAATGAAAGAACGTCAATAGGATAATGTTCCGTCTGTATTTTTTTAATTAACCTCAATGGACGAAAATCGTCAGGGGCCGGACAGATTACACGAACGCATAATTTGCGCCTGTTGAACCTGGCCACGACGTACGACTGGTGTCCTAGCGTAGCTGTTAACGCGCTCAGACCATTTCACCAGTGACAGTTTTCGTTAAAAGTACGTCTATAAACATAAAGTACATGAACGTTATAATTAATATACTGCTTTAGAGAACTATTTATGTGAAATTTTTTGTTAAATCAAAGTACAAGACAGCTATGAATACCTACAACATATTTATAGTTACATACATTCAGTATCCAGAAATCAGTTTGACTATGACAGTTGACATTTATCAGTTAAGTTAAAATTGACAATGCGGAAAATGCATAACAGCCAGAGTCTGTTTATAAAATTTGTGTTAAAGAGAATGATATGTGATACGATTCCGAAGGAGCATGCCAACGATTGAATTCCTTCACCTTTAACTTCTCGATTTCCTCCATCGTTATCCTCCACACTTGAAAGCATTCTAGAGTTCATCCTATTCCCAAAACACCTAATGCTCCTTCTTTACATTCCTTTCGCCCTGTTTCTCGAACTCCTTTTCTCCCCAAAGCCTGTGGAAAGCTCTGTACCCAGCAACTGCAAAGGTTTATTGGTTTCTACCGACTTTGTGTCGGTGTTCCAGCCTTAGGTTCGCAAGGGTCGCAGGACTACAACAGCGTTATTGCAAATTTCTGATACTGTCCCCGGTGGCATGCGTCACTTCGTTGAACTCCACGGACGCGTTTGACGAGATTATTCGTTCCCGCTGATTGCTGAATCGCTCAACTTTGGCCTCTCACCCAGTGCTGCATTTGCAATTTTATATTTGGTAGCTTCCATCGAGGAGAAAAAAATAAATATTAAACTCAAGGCAGCTCGTCACAGAATTTAACGAGAAATATGGTCAAAACTGAGTCAGGCCTGCGATTCGAAGTTACATTCTGACAGCTGTTATCGAAAAGAATAGACACATATTGAAATAGTAGTTAGCGGAGAATGAATAGAAAAATATTGAAAGAACTTTCCTAGAGCAGTATATATAAGATTTTGGGTTACACTGTGTAGGAACACAGTACAAGAAATTATTTATTATCAATAGTTTTCTCTAAAAGAAAAACGTGAAATATCTCCCAATTGTTAAAATGCAAACTATATATGCAGCAATTAATTTGAAAGAATAAATTAAAAGGATAATAACGAACCGGGGAAACGGTAATGCGGAGGAGGTAACAGAGGACGGCTCTAGGGCGGAAGTAACACTGACGAGCATAACGCAGGCTGCGAGCATTACATCAGCGAAGAAAGTCCTCGCGATGTAATATCACCAGGACGTAAAGTTCCAACGCGGTGTAATTAACTCAACGAAGTTGCGTCTGCTGGATCACGGAGGCTAAGTTTCTAAGAGGTGGTTTACAACCGTCGCTCTCCACGTGCTTTGCCTCGGTGTGTCAGAGGGTGGAAGCAGCCAGCACATAAATTTTCCTGGGTTAGAGCCGCAGATGCGAGTCGTCGTCGTGGCTTGGCCCGCGACCAAAGCTGATCGCATTACAAAGTAGCCTGGATGCACCTACAATGGGTCAAAATGATTTCTGCATTTCTAGACGGTCGCGAATTTTTAGCATTCGGTTAGCTTGGCAACGAATCTTATGGCTATTTTTTTATTATAGAAGCATCGTTTCGATTTATCATTTCACTGTTTTTTTTTTCTTTAAATGGGGCCTGGATATTCTCCGTTAAAAATGGAATAAAAATAGTATAAACATTGTGGACGTTTCTGTATTTGTAGAGAAATATTAAAAAAGCTGCCTGGTCGTATAGGTTCACAATTCCAACCTGTTCTATAGAACGAATCAACGATATATTTCGGAAGCGTCGAGAAGAATGGATAAATATTAAAATAGTGACAGGTCACTGGAGAATTAGTCGAGAAATATCGAAAAACTTTCGCGATTCAAAGTTGTTCAAATGATCAAACCAGCCTTCCTAACTATCCACCTTAATTTTCTATATTATATTAATCAATTATTTGCATTTAATTTACAAAAGATCGTAAATGTAAACTAACGAGTGTCATTTTTTCGTCATAATAATTTATGGTCGCCTTCATTTTTTACGAGCACGGAGAAGAAAGCAACGCAACACGAAAGCATCTCTTCTGACGGTTCGCGTGCTCGAAGCGGGGAAACAGCGACGCGTTATTTATTATCGGCGACTCTGCCTAAAATATGATGCCGACCATTCATCCGCCCCGCGCCTTTTCACTTAGTAGAACGCGCACTATCGACGTGAATAATCAGGAGCGCATAAGTATTCGCGAAAGTTCAATTTCCTGTCACGCCGCCCAATGATTTATCGCTCGACGTCTGTACACGCGTGGATATTATTTACCGCCCTCTCGATATTCCTTCGCCACCCCTCACGGCGAACGGGGCGAAACTACGCGCTCGTGGAAACGTTCACCGCCGTGAGAAATAACCACCGAAAGCATTAGTTATTCATGAGCCCCCCTGAACGGATCCCTCCCCCGTGGCACGGTGCTCTCGAGTCACTGTCCGGTGGCTTTCCCTACACCGATTTGGAAACAGAGGATCGAGGGAACTTTTAAATTACACAATGATGCATTTTTGTTTACTTTTTACATCAGAACGATAAGCGATCGAAGGAATTCTTGAAATATAGAGCGATGAATTCTTTGTTTAGTTTTTAATTAGAAGAATAAGTGCGTGAATTTTTGTTGTTTGAGAGGGAGGAGGGAGAAGCTATTATTATATGGTAGCTATTATTATGGTAGTTGCTTATTTGTCACTCAACAATTTTTGGATTGCAGGAAGCTTGTAACGCTACATTTAAACCGTATTAGAGATGGTTATCGATAAGACCAGTGTCAGCACAGATTGATACGGAACGCTAAAGCAAGCTAATCAACTGCTAATTACGTCTAAGGCGGGATCTGATACACGCCTTACCGATGAATCCAATTAACAGATAGAGGGGGAAACGAGAAGAGGGTGAGATACATACGTTAGGAAAGGAGTTGCATATCACTGGTAGTAGATTCTACATGAATCATGTTTCTTCTTTTAACAAGAGTATTATTATCACTACCCAAGAGTAATGCTAAGAGTAGACAAATTTTTGAGCTACCCATTTTGTCTAAGTATACGTTACCTATAAATATAAGACCGATAGCAAATGACCTACCCTTGAGCCTACCATTAGTAACAGGTTCTACATGAAACAGAGTAGTGTTTCTTTTTGAAATAAAATTATTATTATTATCGCCTGAGAGTGATTCTAAGAGTACACACATTCCAAACTACCCATTTTGTCAAAGTACACATTACCTATAAATGTAAGTCCCATACCAAACGTTCCACCTTCCCGGTCCCAAAAACACAACTAACCTTCACCCACCTCCGATCGCGTAACAGCGCGTCTCCTGGCACCGTAATCTTCGAAGAAATCCCCAATTCCGCGCAAGAATTCGGATCAATTCCGTGGCGCGCCGTTAAAAAGAATAGGATCCCGTCGAAGGCATCAGAGAGCGTGGCTCAGGGGCGCGGCAATAAATATCCCCAGATCGGAGGCGAGGCGATGTTTCGGTAGGCTTCGTGGCAGCGCCGGAGAGGCCGTCGAAAAGGCAATCTTGCTCGTTCGAAGACCCGATGCCATCTTGGCCGCGTACAGGACGACTCGCGATTACGCGCGTCCGCGTGGCAACAAAGAAGAGACGAGAAAAGACGGCGAGGAGAGGGCCGAAAGAAGGCGACCGGTCGTTCCTCGGTTTTATCTAGTATCAAGAAGCGCCATCGACCGCCGCCAGGCAGGCCTTGCACGATCCCATCGCGGCCGGCGCATTAAAAGCAAAAATAAAATTATTGGAAACCGGCGGAATTCGGCGTCGACCGGCTGCCCGTTCGGTGGTTCCAGCCGGTAGATATAAACGGGCACGTTCATCAAGCCCCAACCGGCCTTCTGGCTGGCTCTGCTCCTCTCGCTTGTCTTCTTACCCGCGGATGGCCAGCTTCTGATAGCATTATGTTCCGCCATGAAAACTTTTCTCTCCCCTCTGCCATACGGCCTCGTACCAGCGGCGAGCAAGGACCTCCGGCCGGATCGAAGCGACAGAAGTCCTGGCTGCGGTGCGGCGAACTAGGTTCGATGGCCATTAGGTGATTAGGTTGTCACGAAGGGGAGAACGCGGTAATGGCAGAGCTAGAGATTTGGAACGCGTTCGATAGGTTCTTTTTGATGAGTAGGTATTTGGAACGTGTTGAATAGTTATTTGAAACATGTTGAATGTTGGAAGGATAGGTGATTGTATTCACCGAGTAGATCTGATAGATAGCTGCACGCTTCGGTAGCTTTGTGCAGTGCCCTTTTGGTGGAACAGGAGAAATTAATAAAGATCGTAGAATTTCCTTGAACTACAATAGTGACGTACCTTCCGAAATATCACCAGCCAGTCGTCTCCAAAGACCTTCCCTTTCAGCTTCTAACCCTTTGGATTCTGCGCCATCTCGTTGCAAAATGTGCGAACAGGAATCGCATTATATAAAATAGCCTACCTTTGGAACGTGTCTTCTTTACGTGTCTACGCTTCTTTGGAAGCATAGAAATGATTGAAATTCCTTATGTTTACAGCGGTGTCACTAATAAAACTTGTTAAACTTACGTCCGAGTGCAAAGGACTAATTTATCCACCAAAAAACCCAATTGTCTCCGACGTTTACACCTCTCACTCAACCTCGAAACGTCTCATCCTTCCGATTTCTGGCGTTTCCAAACGCTCCAGGGTCTCGAGGTGCCAAGAACCTCCTCGTCCCACGGATCAACGCTCGACGCACGAATGAATCGATCAGCTTTATCGAGGAATTCCTGCGCGAGTGAGCCTCCCTTCTCGAAGGGTATACCAGCTTCCTGACGCCCGTTACGGAGCCTTCTCCCTTATCAGGATTCCGTTGCACCGATCGGCAACAACGCCATTCCGCGTGCGCCCGAAAGATTTCGAGGAAGCGCGAGTTTCGAGAGGAAGGTGCGCGCGAGGAGTCGATTAGCTCGCCGGCCTTTCAGCGATGCGGTTTTATCTGCGTAATGATATCTTCAGGAGGGGGCTGAAGGGGAGTTTGAGAGGGGGGGTGGAGCGGCGAGATGGGGTAACGGTGACCGCTGGAGGGAGCATCTTTCGGTCGCTGAATCTCTCGACAGGGATTGCAACGACGTCTTGGGTAGGTGAGACCTCGGGCTGTTCTTACAACGGTGCTCTCCGCATTCCTGGCGGTAGTGAGTAAATAATTCCCCAGCGCCACGGAGAAAACGTGGCTCCATTATGGTAAACCAGCGCCGAGGGGGCATGCACACCTCTCGGGAGCTGCTCCCAGCTCGAGAGTCTTTCGTGGGCTCCGTCTTCACTCGAGGGAGCGAACCTTCCTCGTCACTGCGGAGATTGAATTCTCTTTCCGCGATCTTTGCACGTTTCCTCGTGTAATTGTTGGGTAGTTCTTTAACGGTGCGTAGGCACCTGGGAGAGTCTGATACTGGTATCTTTTCTGAAAGGTCACCTTTGTGCCATGAGGAAGCTTTGCTTTGGTGAAGGTGTTGATGAAGATGATTATTTTAACCCTGTATGGGCCGCATTTCTTTTTCTGCAAATAATTTGCAAGGAATTTATACTGACAAATTCAGATTGATAGTGTTGCTAACCGTCATTAATATAGGTATAGGTTATCAGAGACATTATATAATGAAGACGTATGGGTCCTCTTGTGAGAAAACTAAAATTCTTTGATTAAATGTCGATATATTAACACACTGTTGACCGGTAGACGAAATCAATGTTATATTTGGGTAGCTGGCATCAAAGACAATGACGCATATTAATATAGCGGTAGGTGACTGTAGAATTAATGATAAAAAAGCTCACCCCGTGGGATTCATCAAGAATTATCGACGCTGCATTAATTAGGATAGACGTACCTGTAACAAAAATGCAGAACATGGTTAGTATCAAATAAGTTGGACATGTATTACAATAAATATGTACACATATGTACATGACAGGACTTTTCATAACATTTTTTTGAATATGACAAACAATATAATTATGAACTTTAAATTCATAATAATCTACAATAATGGAAATAAATATTCATGAGAAAAAGAAGGAATAAAATGAAAATGGTCTGGAAGAGGCTTTCCATCTCATCTTCCGATCCCAGAAGAAGTACCCTCTCAACGAAGATTCTCTTCCTTATACTTTATTCTCCATATCTGTTAGAAAAATGCAGATTTCAACGTTTCCTCGGACAGTTAAGAAAACCTACTTATTCGAAATTGCTGTTTGCCCGCAAAGTATAGATTTGTAAACCCGTGCCCATTCCTCCTAGGGATCCGAGGATCGCGCATAAAGAGGGACCCTTCTTTCTCAAAGAATCTAAAGTAGGTGCTGCAGAGAGCCTGGGGTACTTTCTTTACGAAACATCAAAAGTATTACGGAAGCACAAAGCCAACTCCGTTCACGATACAAAGGGTCGGCGGCTCAAAGAGCTAATTGAAGTTGAACTTGAACGGGTTAAAAGTGGATGCAACAAAAGCGTGGGTAAAAGGTTCCGCGAGGGTCCCCGTGAAATTGCGTGCGGATGATACTGCTGGACGTTAAAATTAATTCTGGGTTATTAATTGCGCCGCGAAGATTCGATTAAGGACTTCAATGGAACAATTCGTGTCAGACTCGCGGCTAGTAATGTCAAACATTAATTTTGTAAAATGTTCAACATCTTGAACGAATGCAAAAGGGTTGGGTGATTTATTGATGTCGCGTATGGAAAGTATGGTGAATATTTGAAGAGAACTTTGTATTATGAGAAGGGTGCTACGCTTGCTGAAATTCGGATTGCGATTTCCATCCTTATAGAATTGTTAAAATGGTGTAAGACTTGTCCAACGTGATGAGAACGTCAACGCCATCAGCTGATAAGCATAGACTCAGGCTGTGCGAGAGTTAATTTCTGCGCATCTAGTTTACGCACCACCCAGTGTGTGTATCTTAAATCGTTTTCACTCCTATGGGATCGAAGAAAGAAATTACTGCGAGTTATATCTAAAGGCAAATAGGTGTCTAAATTCTGAAACAAGATAAATAGAACTACACTGCATGATACTACGAATAGCGTTACATTTTCCAAGATCATAGCGCGTTCAAAATATAACGCTAATCTCCATCGAAGAGCTGAATCGGCCAAAACGAGCCGAACACGGTTCCCCCGTGCAACGAACGCGATTGTGTTGAAACGTGTTGCACAATTTCCGGTACAAGCGCAGCCGACGCTCAGCTACGACGATTTTCGTTCCCAGGACGACGATAATCCTGTAACTTTTTCAAGGAACACTTTGAAGGTGTGCGTAACCCCTTAAGGCATCCTCGTTCGGCTCGGTTATCTCATCCTGGTATAGAATAGCGTGTCCCCGTCGCGAGGAACGAGGCGGAAAGAAAGGAAGGACGAAGTTCTTTTAAGAAGGATCTTAACTCCGACGAACTGAAAGGGTCATCGTCAGATAGCACTCGTTGGTCTTTGTCACCTGAAGGCTTCGCGATCGTGCCGGAATAGCCTGGTCCCCGCGATAGTATTATTTCGTCACGGGATTCATCGTTGTCAACAAAGTGGAATCTCTGGTCGTACGCCCCGACGCTCCGCGGCGTTATCGTGTCGAGGACGTGTATAAGCTGGATTCCCGTAATTAGTCCTGTAATCAGCGCATTTCTCAACGTCGCTGATAAGTTTCACGAGCGGCCGTCGGCATTTTAATACTACCGTATTCCGTGACTCCAGCTTCAAGCAGAAGCGATCCTTCAAGCCGCGAGGCTCTACTGTGGGAAAACATTGGATCCTCTTAAGGTTGCAATTGGAGGCTGAACGAGATGCTTGGGATTCTTTCAATTGAAACGTTGCGACTGGAAGTCCTCTTCAGAGAAATGTTGGGATAGTTAGGAGAGTGCATCGGTAGTTTGCCGTTAGTAGAATCCTCGAAGATGGAGACAAAGACTCTATTATGCAGTCTTTACGAGTTTCATATGATTCATAAATACCATAAATACAGTCAGTCCCATAAATATTCGTACCCTCCATGTCTATTAAAGAAATATGTCTAAATTAAGTGACAGGATTATTCGTGTATATATTTAAAATGAAACATTTTTTTGGAAACACGAAGCCTGTCATTTAATTGAAACAAATTTCTTTAATAGAGATAGAGGATAGGAATACTTACGGAAGTGGCTGTATGTCAAAAATAATTTTTCAGACAAGAAATCCATTCGATATTAAAATCGTTCGTACATATCGCGGGGTTAACGAACTCGATCATCGACGTTCCACGAATTTGACAAACAAACGGCGAGAATCTCGCTGGACAAAACCTAAAATCCAATTTATCGTTGCTCAAATAGAAACCGAAGGAACTGCGGAAACAGGTCTTCGGGTTTCCATTTCAAAAGGCCTCGGTTTGTTCCTTTTTCCACGAGTACCCTTCGAAGAGATTAATATTTTAGTTTGCGGAGTATCAGCCGCGGCTACGAGTTACGTCTCATTTCCAATAAATCGACCCTGGTTATATCGAACGGCCCACGGCGATGCCCCCGAATAGAGGTGGAGAATATACAGCGGAAAATACGATCGGGGTAAGTTCAAGTTGAAAAACTCGGGGGTACGTCGAAGGGAAGTTCTTTAACAGAAATTCCGATGTTATGTACGAACTTCAAAGAGGTTCTCTCCTCCTTCTCTCTTTTTCTCCTGCTTCCTCGCGGGACCGGGCGACTTTGTTAATCGAGAAAAGTTTCGGTATTATTTAACCGGAGCCGTTCAATTTAGAAATACAAATTTGCCGAGACTCCGCGCCTCTAATTGAACCCCTTTCGCGAATTGCGCGCCAGTTTTCGTCGATGTTTATTTGCTTCCACTTTCTCGAAGACTGAACACTGTCGCAGGCTGCTTCGATCATTCTTTAACGCGCCACGAACTAATGAAATTATGACGTTAATGTGAAACACTAATACGGTATGTTTAATAATATTTTCTTGTTTTTAATCACATTTGTTCATTGTCAATGCTTATTTCAAGACTGTGAAATATTCTGATTTGATATGGAAGTCTAATAACACAGAAATAAATTTAAATAATTTTTTTATATTTATGCTTTTGGATGTTTTGAATGTAAATAGCTTTTTTAATTAGATAATAATAGCTATTTAAAATTTTTAAAACATGGGACTATATACAAGTCCATACCATCTGTATTCGATCAAACAACAAAATCCTAAAGCCTCAAGTCATACAAGAATAAAAGAAATAAAATGGAATCTAAACCATCTAAATGCACAGCGAACTATAACGACCCTTGAAAAGTATAATGTGGTCAATAGTTAATTTCACATAGTTCAAAGTAAATTTATGTTCCCTACCTGTCAGGTTTCATGGGCCTTACAATGGGAACGATGCCTGAAACGATTAACCAATTACTATTTTATATGCTACCGTCGCGATAAAACGTGTAACAATTACGCAAACCCTCGTAAAACGCCGAGAAACGTTCGTGTTTCAAGCACATTGGTATCTCGCGAAGATAATCAAAACACGAGGCACGCAAGATCTCGAACTACCGACTACTGTTGCACGCATAATGAGATAAAACGCGAAAACAGACATACGCAGGGGGAATAAAACGCTGATTAAAATACCGCGAAGGGTTTCCTCGCGGTAGATCTCGCAACAACGAGCAACGATTCACCGACTGCCAGCATTAATTACGTCGTTTATCACTCACGTTAAGTAGCAGTCGATGCGAGCCGCGCGATGATGAACGGTCCTTTCTCTCTTCGAAAAATCAATCAGCACGTACATCGGAAGGAATTAATCTTCTTCATACTACGCGTCCACGGAGAATGCACAATATCCGCGTCGTGATATATATTTCACCATTAAACGAGCATTCGGTCGGATTTTTCAATTCTACGAGAGAGTGAGTGAGTGAGTGAGTGAGTGAGTGAGTGAGTGAGTGAGTGAGTGAGAGAGAGAGAGAGAGAGAGAGAGAGAGAGAGAGAGAGAGAGAGAGAAGAGCCCGCTGCCAATTCATAATTCAGAATGCTTTTCGCTGGGGGATATATGTACACCCATAAATTATCCCAACACATTATCCGCTCGTTAATGAACTAACATTTTCATGCTTTAACGAGACTTCATAAATTAATACTCTCGTACAGGACGAGCAACGAACTCGCCTACAAAGCGTCTGCTTGGGGCCACTGTTGCGAGGCAACGCGAGTTCGTAAGTCTGTGGACAGGCACGGGGCGAATTTCTCATTTGTATACAAAATTTCGGATGACGAATAAGAGGCGAGTAAGCCTCGAGGGGTTATTTGTTCGAAATACAATTGGAATTTTGCTTTATGTTAAACGAACGCTTGTGGGAATACGTGTTTGATGGAAGTTAAAATAAATTGTTGGATAGTCGAACAAAGAAAAAGCAGGACTATCAAAATAGGTGTGTCACGGTATTGATCAGACGTCGCGACGATCTACCTCGGATCGCTACAAACCCTCCAGAGTGGAGAGACAAACAGTCGAGAAATTACTTTCCACGATTGGTCGATAAAAGTCGTGACAAGACTTTCTGCACGTTTGTATCTAAAATACGGCAACATATATTCTTTTAAGCTCGAGAGAAAAGATTCTCTTGGTCTGGATAAAATATTGAACCTCGTGCTTTAACTATCAACCAAGAATCTTCTTTACAAATTCGAATAGTTAAAAACTGCTCGATATGTGAGCCGTTAAATTTAAATGTCAAAGCACTTGGCATAGTCAATCATTTTTTTGACCCATTGAATAATACATAAATATTTCGGAGGCGATTTCGATCGCATTTCTCAACTTTCTGTTTTAAGGAGGCAATCGATTTGCGCAATGAACGGCTCATTTCTTATTCCACGAGCCCATATACTTGCCCCAGAATTCACGACAGCCCCCCAAGGTAACAGCCACAGGCAGTCCAAGACAACCTCGGTTCCCATTCAAGCTTCCCAAATGTTCTCCACAATGTAAACCGCGAAAGACCCGGAGAAATATCACAGCATGCGCAACTTTTGCATGCCAGGCCTCGTTTCTCCGAGAATTCAGCCCGGACCAATCGATTCCATTGTGCGTATCGGGCTGCGTGGCGTTAATCGATGAAATACAGGCTCGAGAGTCGCAAGGACGAAGGAGCTCGAGAAAGGAACCAGCTGCGAGAGGATACTTTATAGAGGATGGCTCCATTGGCAGGCCAGGTGTTGGTGCTCTCTGACTTCGTCCCGCCAAGAACGCTAATGGCTTGACGCGTGACCTGTTCAGGTGGCCGCGGCTATGGCTGCTGGAGAACGTCGTCGTTGCTCCGTAACTCGCATTTACATACCGGTACCCACACAGAGCATGAATAAATATGTCGCAGCCCCGGTGACTTAAGCAGTCTAAACATCGGTTCGCTCGGGAAACACCGCGGGTGCACGCTGCCACCGGCAGGGCGACGAATCCGGATCCTCGTTGCACGAGCTACTGAACTTCGCGACGGGACTGCGACTTCCGGTAACGATACCGTGTGCTCGAGACGTGCCTCGGGGCTCTAGACATTTGGAGATGGGTCGCGGAGAGGGTTTGTGATGTGGACGTTTGCAACTCGTGATTGGATTTGGGATGTACTTGGTCGTGTCATTTTGAGGATGGTTCGCAGGCTGATGGCTTGATGTATTTGATGCAAATCATGCATCTTCATCGAAGAGTGATTAGCTGATAACTTTCAGTGATGTAGGGTATGAGTATCGAAATAGTTCAGAAATACTAAGTGTTTGAAAAGATAGCAGCTAATTTTCCCTAAATCGTTCAATGATTAGTAGTGGTGTGCTTAATCCCATTAGCAGGTGCGAACAGTTTCGAATGGAGTCCTCTCACTCCTCCACTCTGTCTCCATCGTCCTCTACTTTTCTAGCGGCACTTGTTTCGCCCTAAGCAACTGGCAATGTGTGAAGAAAATCTTTGCAACCGCAGGCCGCGATAATATCACCCGCCACCGCAAGAGACCACTCCGAGCACTCCACCCTTACTTGACCGCAAATTGTGCTAATCTTCTCTAGCATCGCTGGCTATGTAAATGGAATCTTTACCGCACCTCGTAGTCGACTACGTGCAGTGACAGCAGTATCAAATGCCCCTAAACAACGTCGAACGACTCTAAACACGACCAAATCACGCATTCTTAAGCGAAGACTAATCAAACCAGGATTTAATTTATAACTCTTTTTATAAAATGGGGTGTATGAGAATCTTGTCAGAAATCGTGTGATTTTTTGGAACTTGATCTTTATTTTAGTCAAAATTAAATATCTTCAAAGCATCGAATATAAAGTCGTCGACAGAAACTTCTATGAATATTCTAACACCTTGTATTAATGACACAAAGAACAAATATTCTTCAAACCACGTCTTCTGTTATTCTGTTCTTCACCCTCGAAACCTATTCAGCACAGGAGTATCCGCATTTATCATTAAGAACGCAACTGTTACCTACAAAAGCATCTTTCGGAATGAACGTATCCTCGAGCATCGGAAAAGAACGGAACTGCAACGACCGTCGAAATGTCGGAAGGCTCTTCCGAAAGGAAACAGTGTACAGGAGGGAAATCTTGACCGCTATTAACTGCAGGAACCCTCGAAGGAGTTTACGATCGAATCGGTAGCGACGATATACGCGGCACCGTCGGTATCTACGTTCGCGAACCGGTGCATCGACTGTTTAATCCGCATTAACGATAACGAAACGAGGCCATACGTCACTGGAAAAGTAGACAGTTTACAGGTAATTGAAGGCTATTAGAGGTACGTTTATATGCGTATTATCACTCGCTGCACATAGCGTTATGGTCTATGAACGTAACACGAGGAGAACCGGTTCTCGGAATATATTACATCGGCGCAGCTTACCGTATCGATTGTAAATCTGATCGGAAACCGACACAGTATCCGGTTTATCGGACGAGTTCATTGCGTACTAACGGTAAACATCTGAGGAACAATTCGCCATGCAGGTCGGAACGCTTAGGACGTTGCGGTTCCAGAGCAATTAACTCGTAAACCTCAGGAACTGTTAATAGCTTCTCGCTGGGTGCCACAATTGCGGCTGGACGACTATTATGCTAGGTCAAGGGGTGGGACAACTTTTTCATGTTGAAATACAACAATTTATTTAACTGAATTTCGGTTGTAGGACGACTTTATGCTCAAGGTTATCAAAATGTCCTGTTTCTGGAAATAGCACCGTGTTGTTCAAGATTATTTAGAAGTCATCGATATTTTTCTAATTGGTGCCATGTAGTTGCAACTTTACAGCATAGCAGCTGGCGTCAAGGTGTGTGTTTAACGACATAGAACACCAGCTATGACGTTGAGAAAGGTTATTCAAAGGTCGTCGATAGTTTTTTGAATGGCATCATATAGATTTAACTTCATAGCTTGGTAGCCGATGCCAAGGTGTCTAGAACGTCGTAGGACATCAGCTGTGGCGTTAAGAAAGGTTATTTAAAGGTCATAAATTTTTGTCGAATGACACCATGTAGTTGCTCTTTGTTATTTAGAGGTTATCAATGCTTTTTGAAGGGGACAATTCTAATTTCATAGCTTTGTAGTTAACGTCGAGGTATGTCTAATGACGTGGAACATAAATTATGGTACTAGAAAGAAAACAAGGTTGTAAAGCAACTCCACCTAACACCAAAGAGCTCGATATTTTGTTTTACAAATATTGGAAAGCCTTTTATCCCAGCTAATCTCGTTCGAGGTTTTCACAGATGTATGCATAACGTTTGATTTTGGATTCTTTGAAATCCCCTGTATCCTTCAACGCATTTTGAGACGTCGTCCTCAGATACCTGGCCTCGGATAATGATCGGTCACCAAAGACAGTAACACTTGCCGTCAACAATTTTCATTTCTAAGTGCATTAAGTCAAACGTAATCCCCAATGAAACCCACTTAGAATAAGCCTAATCCTTCACAAGTTCTGGCATCAGCGATCGAGATCACTCGACGTTAAGCCGCGCGACTCTAGCAACCAATCCGGTTTTGGTTCCCTAGTCCAGGAGCAGTCTGAACCCGCGCAGCTCGATAAGCGTGGAAACAACAGTCTCGGCGTCTCTCGTCATCTCATCCTCTTCGAGGACTCCACCGCGCGTTCGCAAGCTTTGCGAATGTGTCATCTTAATCCTAGAGAGGATGCACGATACGCGCCAGCATTAATGCGTGTTACACAGAACTCCGGAAACGTATTTATCTACATTTGGAGATTTCAGAAAGTAGACTGCGGATGTTTGTACATTTGTGGCAAATGGAGATATGGAGAAATTTCTAGGATAGTACACATACAGTCAGTCTCATAAATATTCGTACCCTCTATGTCTATTGAAGAAATTTGTTTATATTAAATAGCAGGTTTGATATTTCCAAGTATATGTTTGTTTAAATATGTTGATGTATATACATGTATAAGCTTATTCGTGTACATATTTATAATAAGAAATGCATTTGGTAATATCAAAACTATTATTTAATTTAGTCAAACTTTTTCAACAGGCATTGAGAGTACGGATATTTATGGAATTTACTGTATGTTATAGGTACCGTTTAGAAGATAAGTGTATGTACTTTTAATTAAGTTTCGATTGCATTTCTGTATCTGTGAAAATATGAATTTGTGTGCCTGAGTGAAGTCTGGTTATATCTACTGTGTGGCTGGGTTAGGCCTGACTATACATAGATGTTAAAGAATCCCGAGTCATCACTTCCTGCATATCTGAGTTAGCTCTGACTATGCATAGTTGTTGAAGAATCCCAAGTCACAATCTTCTGTCTATCTGGGTTAGGTGTGACTACGCATAGATGTTGAAGAATCCCAAGCCATAATAACCTGTGTCATAAATCTCAGGGTATGATGTTTCCCAAGTAAGACACTGAATCAAGATCCCAGGCTGTTCCTGACACCTGTCGAGTTCTCATCCATCACTAGCGGTTCGATCAACAGTCACAAGGATGTCAGATCATCATCACCGATCAGACAACGCCTCTTCCAAGTGTCCCAACGAAGACAGAGCCGCGCAGGCTCTCGACGGCCCAGCCGAGCGGAACAAGGAATAAAACGCGCGGGTTACGCGCAGTTAATAGGATTTCAGAGAGAACCGTCAACGCAGCTGGTTGATTTCGGGACAGGTGCCCGGATTTTCCGAGGGAGCATTGGCTTTGCACGGATAAACGGATTTCCTGCGTCAACGAGCCCGGCGCGATGCACGTTGATCAAGCTACCTCGACGCTATTCGTGACTGTTCGGCTCATATAAACCGGTTAAGCGAAACGCGGATAAAGTGACGTCGTCGAACAAGGCGAGGAGCGAAGCAGTCGTGGGACAGGATACAGCCATCGACCAATTATCGCTTCAGGCTCTGCCGTGACGTTGGGGCCCGGTTTTCAAATGGTACGTCGCCGCGCTGACGAGTTGTGAGTCACGGGGATAATCGATATCGTTGTGGCAATTTTTCGAGCTCGACTACAACGAGTATTTTACAGGCAACCTCCTGTCGATTTTGTAATGTTTATTGTGTGGAGTCCTTGGCTTCGAACGGGAGTTGCTACACGATGGAGTCTCGATTGTCAGAGTCTTGTCTAACAGGTTGATGTTGGGTGAAATAATTCTTTACTTTGCTATTTTACAGGCCACAGGGTAGAAGGAGATTTGCTATTAATTTTTTGTTTGTTGTTGTGGAGGTCTGGAATATCTACAATTATTTAGAACAATTGAATTAAAGCTTGAGCTGAAGGAACTACGAATCCAGCACACCTTCACATATTCCTAACAACAGACACTTTTTTGAAGAAACTACCACATAAACTTATAATACCATCAAGTCACTGTTCTCAAGCTTCATAGAACCCAGATAAAAAATGAACGCGAAATGAACATAACCCCATGGAAAAAAACGATCCGGTATGCACCGTGTGTACTTTAACAGAGTGTCAAGACCGTGCACGGCTTTTTCGTGCCTCCCCATTCCTTCGACACAATGGAAACAATTTGTATGTTCCTTTAACGGCCGACTCGCTTCGCAGCTTTCAAACGTTTCGAGCACCTTTCATCGTCCCGCGATTTTCAACTCGATTTCGCTCTTGGTCGCTGATCTCTCGTACAGAGTTCGATCAAATTCAGGCGCCATTTGGCACGACTGCCGCTTTTCTTTGTGCCCGGGATGGCCTCCTGACAAATCGCTTCCCCACCGTTAACAATCTCGCTTTGGACTGGATCTTTAATTCCCCATTGCGTGAATTGAATTTTATCTTTCGAAAAAGGAGCCGTTCCTTGGTTATTCGTGTACACAGGAATTGTTCAAGCTTTCTATTTTTCATTACATTCTTCTGTATGTGCGTGTGTGTGTGTTTTTTTTAATTATTACATTTAGATCATTACATTTAGAGTCTTCTATAAACATGTACAAACAAATATATCAAATTCCTAAACCTTGAACCTTGAAAAGCTCAGCAAATTTGGATCGCTCTTCCCATAGAATCCTGTGAGAATAGCCATCTGCAAACAGAATCAGCAGACAGCAATGACTCAACGAAGGTTTAACTCACCAAGCAGGGTTGTTTTTATCGCAAACACTTCTGACACCATTCAAAAACTCGTTAAAAGAGTATACCCTAGTCAAAGGATTTCTCCACTGAACGACTGAAATAGAAAATTACAAAAAGTAACAAGCACGACGAGTAACAGATCGCAGGGTGAAGTTCACACTACTCAGACGTTGCGAGATCTCTTCTAGATCATTTTCGCGTTCGCGAAAAATGAAACGTCACCCGATGGAGTACGCCACGTGGACGAGGAGGGACGATCGACGAGTGGAAAAGCTACACCGATAGCCAAACTCTCAGCGAGACAAAAGTCATTTCCCTCGGCTGGTCGCATCGGGCGCAACACTTCGCAGCTCGTTGACTGAAGTGCACTCGAGGCTCGCCTCGCGCTTCGACGAAATCATTTCAGTCAGTCACCAGGCGCGGAGGTGCGGAGCCAATGCAAACACCTCTCAGGGTCCACGGGGAAGACAAACAGCCAGGCCAGAGAGCCTCGTCGAAGTTGCCGACTCACTTGCTTATACGCGAACCTCTTCACCCCTTTTGCCACCGTGTTTCAGCCGCCAGGTTGATCCATGCGAATCCAGTCACCTGCGAGACTCGTTTCCCTCTGTGATCGATGTTTATCCGTCGCGAACGGGCCTCGCCTCGGAAGAACGTCGCGGAAGAGTATTTTCAGACGACGCCGTGTAATTCCGACACAGTGTTCCAACACTGCTCGTTTACTTATCGCGGGAGATTGGCTCACCTTCTGTTGGAAGCGGAGTCGGTCGCGTAGGATCCTTTGACTTCGGCTCTGTTTTGCCATCAGGTCTTTGAAATGCTCCCTGAAATGTTTGCGATAGAAACTACGCAGCTCGGCGCTCAGACGTCGTCGAGTCATGTTCGCTGGTTTTTGTTTGTCGATGACGGTTCTCACGGGATTCTCAGTCTCGGATGGGAAAATCGATACGATTCTACTAAGATTTTTAATTGTCGTTTCTGACGATGAGGTCTTAATGTGGGGGATTGTTCAGTGAGAGGCACGTGAGATTTATTTTGCTAGGGAGTCTTTGAATGTGGATGACTGATTGTAAAGGATAACAAGGTATTGAAAATGTAAAGACTATCAAAGAAAAAAAGGGAAAGCTGTATTTTGGTTTGTGGGTTCCATGATGATTCTTTGCTAAATCACTATCGAGGTAAAAATTGATTGCTCGCATGATAGCAGTCGAGAGCTGGGAATGTCAATTTTCGAGATATCCATCACACGAGTTTAAAGAATGATAGTCTCTGGGCTTTGGGTTCCTGAACAATAAAAGTAGATCCTTTGTAAACCTATATTTCTTTAACAGATCTAAACATCACCACACCTAAAAATATTTCTAAATATTCTTCTCATCGATGATCTCAATATCTTCTAATGTAATTTCAACAACGAAGACTCGAAATGCTTATAAAAAGAATGTCTCCCTTCTGAACTCGTGAATATATTCGACAATTTTCATCAGTCAATGTAATATTAAATGATATCGTTAACACTTGGACAGCATGTCGAACTCTATTTTCCGAAGCTTTCACAGCATGGATTTCCAATTGATCCCTCGCACCGCGTGCTATTTATAATCAGCCTACACACTCCAGGTACATCTACCCCTCAAGCTCCAAATTACTGGATCATCCAGCTTGCTCTCGAATTTTCGCGAAGCTAGAATAGTGCTCGCGGCACGAATGTCAGTTGCGCAAAATCGAAACGTTTCGGTTTTGTTAACCCGTCGCAACCCCGCGCGTCTTGCAATCGGTGCGTGCATTTTAACCGTACTTTTTACTCGTCGAAAAGCTGATCCCAGATGAGATCGACATTCTATAGCCTCTGTTGTTCGTTTACTTATCGACGAGCCGTAGATTGGAATTCTTTTGGTAGATATCCGCATACCGAGCTGCCAGATCGTTCGGTGGCTGTGGTTTTATTTCGTTTTCATGAGTATCGGAGAATATTTATGTCGGGAGCATCGCGAGGCACGGAAACCTTTCATTTGTTTCTATCGATCCGTCAATTTCCGGTACGGATTGCGGTCGACGCAGAAAAGCTTTTCGTATAAGTTTACTTATCAATGCGCCCGGGGGATTGAACCTTTTCCATGATTTTCGTTCGCGTGGAACTGACAGACCATATTCGTCGACGTGGCCTGCCGAAGTATTCTCCTGAAATCGGGACGGAATAATTATAACGGACAGCTCGACATTTGTATTTAAGTTGATCACTGGAATCGTCTTTTATAATTCGAGGATCGGGTGTCTTAATAATTGACACAGTTGCACGTGCGCTTCACAAATCATTCGCGACTTCTAGACAATAGAGCTTGCAGTAATAACATTTTAAGAAGCTTCTATTCATATTTTTTTTTTTTCAAATTGGGAGTGATCATCTTCTTGTATGATGTCAAATGATCCCTTTTAATATTTACTTTAAAATCATACATTTATTGTTATTTCTTACTGATCTTATCAGAAATTATGTTATGAATTATTTGCTTCGATAAATTAAGTATCTCTTTCTAAAAATCACTGTTTATTTCATCAGGGGTCAAATGACCCCTGAACATCATCACATATATGTTCATTGCACGAATCGATTGACTCCATAAAAAAAAAAAAGGTTGAGAAATGCGATGAAATAATGTACCTCGAAGTGCACCCCAATTCGACACGGAGATACGTCGCGTTACATCGAGTGCAGTCGTCCCCGAATTCCGACGTAGGTGAATTTGCAAGAACAAAAAGATCTGCGGAAAGCGATCCGCGACGTTCGTGGATTCTTCCCCTCGGAAATCGTTTCAACAGTGAGGGTACACATTGTTTCTGCGTCTAGTCGCCGATTTCTCCAACTGGTGGCAAAGAAAAGGACACGGTGAACCGTGCGAGCAAAAACCGACGGAAAAGAAGACCGCGGGGGCTTGTTTCGCGAACGTATTATGCGGTGTTAATGATGATGAGTGAAGCCCCCTCTCGTCCCTCCTGCCTTAGTTCATCTTCGAACTCGAGATTCCCCCGTTGTTTGTTCAATCCCCGTGCTTCTCCGCAGTGGCAGGGTCCGACTTCCATTCGCTTCTATAAACACGAGCCTCGGAGTCTTTCTTTCGTGTTGCGGACACGTCGGGGCTTTCTTGAGATCCCACTCTCGTCGAAGAGAGCCGGACTTAATGCCGCAGCATCTCCTGGCCTGTGCCGAGTTCAAGGGAACTGTTTCGAGGGAACTCGGTGCTATTGTTGCGCGCACTTCATCGCCACTCTGACGATGCGCTTTCGAGAACTGAAGACGCTTGAAATAATACCGCCGCGCGCACGCGGTTATCCTGCAATTTTTCAACGTGGAAGGACGAACCACTTCGTTTGGAGATGGGAGAAATTAAAAAGAGAGGATCGCAGCTGCGCGGTACTGTGATCTGACTACTCGTTCTAGGGGAATCTATTCGTGGTGCATTCGCTGAAGGAGGACCACACGGATACTCTATGGGCCTAGGACACAATTTTGAGCCATCTGGTTGGGGTTAAGAAAGTGGGGTAACCTCAGGTTGATCTTTTATAAAATATAAATATAAATATAAATGTAAATATATTAACAAAAACTGAAGTGGTTTAAAAAGTGTTTTTCTTTTTACACCGATCTCGGTAAATACATCATTTCCAACTTCTTTGTTTTACGTGGAGGAACATCATAGTACCAGGCCCAAAATCTACTGTCTGAATAGGTTTGGGGTAATTTTTGATGGGGGAGGCAACATTGGATACTGCTAATCTAAAAAACTAATGTTCCTGATTTCTGAGCGCTGCCAGGAGCTATTCTCTTGGACCATACCGCAACGAACAATCAAATTCCTTCAGATTCAAATGAGATTCCTCGTGTCCCACGCTGCTAATTGTTTCGTAATTTCGTTAAATAATTTTCCAGCGGGTCATCGACGCCCATTTCGCCCTAGGTTGCACTTTTACATCGCGCCAGGCTCCATCTGTGTTTAGCCCACCGTGGAAGACTCTCTGTGTGCAGAAGCGGCTGCAGGAAACGTCCTCAAGTTAAATATTATGTTTGCCGAGCGAAGACGTCCCGAGCGTGGACGTATAGGAGGGTACGTGCCGATTCTGCAGCGGCAATATCGAATCCGCTTGAGAAGCGCCTCGCAGTAAATCGAAATAGCACGGCGGCGGAGGGAAACACAGGGTACGTCGAAAGACGATTTTTCTCATCCTCGGCGCTAACGTCTCTTTCTTTCTCGCTCTCTTTCGCTGCCTTTTGCTCTCTACCTGGTCGAGGCTGAAGTCTCTGCACATTTCTTCTCGGCAAATAGAAATCAGCGAGAGGACCGCGCACAAACGCATCCTGATGAGCACTTTTTTTCGCGGAATGTCGCGCGAATACGCGGAACTTCCGACATCACTACTGGCTCCTTCGTGTTTGCTATTTCCTCTGATTTCTTCTATTTGCTCTGACTATATATATATCAGCACGAGGTATACAAAATTAATTTCGGAAGGCACCAGCTAGAGGAAGCACGGACGAATCGGTTTATGGAATAAACTTTGGTGATCTTTTTTCTTATCGAGGATGTTTTTTTTGGATTGGAATTTTATGTTTCGACACATTATAGGTGAACTTTGAGTGTTCTCAAAATTTGGAGAAAATGGAAACGTAGACTCGTTTAACGAAACTCACTTTCGAAATTTATCATGTATAAATTAATAGTTTGATTTGTGGTGTATTAATATGGAGTAGTTTATAGACAAGTAGAGTTGCATTATCAATGCTCAAGTATTCACAAATATTCTCAAGTAACATTTTCTTCCTCTGCTATATACAAATAACTGGAGAACTAATTTTGAAATAAAATCTACGTAAAGATAACTTACAGTAGGCAACATTTACGCAATTTTAATATCAATTTCTGCAAGTGTAATATAAACGCGACGTTCAATCTTATAGAATATTGATAAGATAGACGCTGAAAAGAGAAACACGAAGAATGTTACTCTAATATTGGTCCCATCTCGACGTCGATAAATTCCCAACTGACGAATATCATTCAGAACGGTGTTTCCTTATTTATCCGGCCCGTTTGCGATTTCCAGCGAGCCTGGAACTCCATTGCCGTCCCTCGAAGCTTCGATTTGGTGAATTTTTAACGACCTACGGACTCGACGGTGTTTAATATTCGAGAGGCGCGAAAAGCAAGTGTCGAGCCCGCTGCGAGATATTGCGAAATAACGCGGGGTTCTTTATGGTTCGATGGAAGATTGACAACGTTCGTGCATACGGGATGCCGTAAATGCACAGAGAACTTCGACATGAAGTACGTATTGTTCTCGTGTTTTAAATCAGTGTTAAATAGTTATGAAACAAAAACATTAAGTTGTTCTAAGAAATATTGTGCATTCCCTTGTTACTTTGAAATCGCCTATCAAAATAAAGTTTACATTTCGATATAGGAGTCTCTAAATTGAGTATTCTTTATTTTTTAATACATTTATGAAACACTTGCATACTTTTATGGTTATTCGGATTTTAAAAATATTATATTTGTTGGAAACAACTTATTAAAATTGAAATATTCTAAAATCGTTAAAAGTGGATATAAGCTCGCTGCGTTACACGTGCACTTGATTAAACATTTTAATCCCCGATTAATTAAGGGGAACGAATCGCTTTGATTGGAATAATACACAATTGTACGTGAACAGTTACTCACTCTGTACAGTTTTGGAGCACAAACACCCCTCGTTGTTCCTCTTGCCTCTAATTGATTAAATCGCTTGTCGATTGGAGATCGCACTTTTCAATCAACTTAAAATCCAATAATCACCCATTGCGCGCAGCTTCGAACTTCAATCACAAAATGGACTTACCTGAAAAACAATAAAAGCGACGCGATTAGTTTAATTAAGAATTCGGATTCGGACGCACCAAAATATTTTACAAGTTTATTGTTAATAATCTTTCACCCTCGCACACTTGATGAAATAGTTACTAAGACCCTCATTAAAGGACTGACTATTAGGCCCTAATTAAAATGAACATTTATCGCCTTAGGTTCTTATACATTTTAAAAATGTACCACCTTCTTGAAAATGTTATTCGACTCAACTAGATACACTTTTCACGTGATAAAATTTCGTGTTCCTACGGAAAAGTATATATCGGAGAAATTGGTCGGCTTGTGTGCGTAAGTGGTGAGGATAGAAACACAGAGGATGTCTACGTCGAGCCGGGGTTTGTTTCTGGCATCACTGGTATCAGGCAGGTTCCGCCGTTAATTCTAGTCAGTTACCACGAAGGTAAGATTTCGGCTGGGTTTTTCGAGGACCGTGTTTGCGGCCGTCTCGTCATAATTTGCGCGCGGTTTCGCCTCGACCTTCGCGGTGGGTCCCCTTTCCGGTGCACAATTGGAACCGCAAATTTGATGCTGCAGCTTGACGTCTGTCAGACGCGATTACAGTGCTGCAGCCTCAATTGTATAACGACGAGCATTAAATTCGAAAGAATCGAGAATTGAAAAATCGGCGGGGCCAGAAAAGCATTCGAGGCGAAATCCCTGATTAGAACCTGCGGTGTACCCTTTGTGCTGGGTGGATATTTTTATGTTACTGGTATTTTTTAATGATGATTATTGATAATCTATGTGGGTTAGGTCTGTTCGTTACTATTACAGGAAATCTGTACTATTATGTATATATTTTATTATTTTGATCTTTCAAATTCTTTAATTTTGTTTATGTATATTTATCTGTGTATTATATAGATTTAGATTATAGATACTAATAGAACAAAACCATGGATACGTTGTACACTATATATATAAGAATTGAACGAGTTAAATTCACTGAATTAACTTTCCTTTCGAATGAAAAATCTCATTTCTCCAATCGTCATACCCTTCGCAGACGGTTCTTATGCTTCTTAAATACAATCCTTCCCAAAACCCTGGCAAGCGCGCACCAAAGAAGAACGACCGTTCCTAGACTTTTGACCGCAGGCGTATGTTAAAACGCGCATACCGAGACGGCTCCTTTGGGCAAAACCCATCCGGGGGCATGCAGTTAATATCCTAGAACAGCTCATAAAAAGCCAACCCTTCCCAGCAAGTAATTACGAGTCTAAACCTTCGAAGCTCATCCCGTTGCAGGAATTACCGCAACCACCCTGCGTTTCCAGCCGTAGCCGTTTTCTTCAACGCCATCCTCCACCTCGAAGCCATTTACCCCAGCAGCGCGTTACACTTCGTCCGGGCAACACGTTTCTTGACAGAAAGTTAATAAAGTTTTCCAACTCGCATAAATCAACGATCTTCTTTAACTCCGGGGGCTCTCGCGAGCCGGCAGCTACGTTAGTTCGCGGAGCCGCCCCATAAAAGCAACAAACTTTAATGCGTTTCGATAAATTCCACGCTACACCCCTTTTCTTCCTCGCGTTTCCCCCGCGGGGGTAGCGATGGCGTGTCTTCCCTTCGATTTCACGAGAAGGGATACTTTTTCGCCACGGTTTCTTTTCGTTTTTCCGCCGTTCGCGTTTTCGTGCGCCCGGGAAAAGTTCCGGGGTAACCGTGGCTAGTTCTTGCGGCTACGGAAAGTTTCGTTGTAACCACGGGGATGGAATACGAATGGAGTCAAAGGGGTCGTTCGAGGGTTTTAAGAGTTCAGGGGGGAGGGGTGTTGGTTAACATTACCGCGAAACCACGTTCACGGTTTGACTCGGTTCATGGAGCTGGTAAGATTGATGGGGGAATAAATGTTGACACTACTCTGCTGGTATTATTTGTTGGCTTGTTCTTTGTTGGATACTCTTTGATTTTAACACATCGATGACCGGGAATTTTGTACAGAAGCGACTTCATGTCACTGGCTATTATTTCGTAACTGAATGTGAACTCGTGACCAGTCAACAACGTGTTAACTCCAAATTCGAAAGGGAGATGATTAGTTTAGATTGGAATCAATGGAGTTCGAGAGAACCAGCTCAAAGAACAGAGGGTTAAACATGATAAATGTTCCAATTAGATTTATTTAGAATATTGAAATGATGTGTACTTTAATTTACCTTAAATATAATGTGATGTTCGTTAAAAATTATCATCAATATTCATCTACATGGAAATCATCACAACAATAAAAACCCTTAACTTGATACGTCATACTAATTTTGAAGCTGAGCGAGTAATGGGATTTCAACCTGTTCATCCGTAGTTTCATTTTTCCTTTAAATGGTGTGCCTCGGAGTTGAAATAGTATTGAGTATTGTAACGTCGTTGGATTAAAGTTACGAACAGATTCAACCATTTATCTCAAAACGTAGAGTCCAGAGAACGGTAGTTCGCGAAGCGCTACTTATCGCGGGGCGGATCTCTTTAAATCCTATACAATCTTTTACAATTTCTTAAATCTTCTAAAGCCGTTACAAGGATTTCCCGTGTACCAGCAGCGAGAAAGAAATGAAAATCGCGCGCGACGCGGCTCGTTATCCTCTATCTTCTTTTTCGAGGCAGGACACTCTTAGGAAGGGTATTTTTCTTCGGTAACACCGACAATGATAAAGGAGATCCCACCGCGGCTCTGTTGATCCTAATTTTTGCAGTTACCTTCCCACTGGGCAACGACCCTAAGAGACAGTCGCGCTCGTGACCGCTTTAACGAAGAAATGTTGGGTTATATCAGCGAACTCACTCTTGGAAATATTGTTTACGTACAGGTTTTCACTGTTCGTGGAGATTCGCGTGCAGGAAAAGGATGCCGCTGTTTTATTGCAAATTTCGATGCTGAAGCTTAAAGATATCAGGTCGTCCCAAAAATTCATTACACTTATTTTTCTGTTCTCTCAAATTAATATACGAAACATATCCTTAAGTGTTATGGAAATAGGAAATTTCTTTCGTTTTATTATCGTTATTTTATTAAATATTGACACAGTCTCGAGCACTAACTTATAGGATGGCCTAATATAAAATGGAAATAAGATTACTTATTGCTCGTCGAATTTCTTTCTCGAATTAAAATACAGCTAGAATGAACGATAAATTTTTCGAAAATTCTCAAGAGACATTATTCGTTCGACTCGTCTGCAGGAATATTGGAATATCATCGCGGCGAGTAAAAGTGCATCGATCGACGAGAAAGGGGTTGAAAGTTGGTCTTTGTCGAGACAAGCGGTTCGACCCACCCCCAAGGCTGCTTAATATCGAGAACTATTACCAGCGATTAAGCTATCGATTACGCGCCGGGGAGAGCGTTTCCGAGGGAAAAAAAGGATCGGCTGGAAATTAATTAAGACCCGAATAAAATTAGAGGGGACGACAATTTATCGGGAAATCGGGTTTCCGTATTATGGCGGAGGAAGAAAAGCCCCTGACGCCGCGGGGGCGGAGACACGGGCGGAATTGTTCGCGAGAAAGCTTTTGTAACCGAGTTACGTGGCTTTCTTGTACCCCTTCCGGCTACCATAGGCGTTTAATGTTTTCGAAACGATGCATTTATTAACGTGCACGAACACGGGAAGCTCTCGTTGCGGGATGGATTACGAATTCCTGCGAAAATTTCGAAACGAAAGTTTAATTAACGTAAACGCATGAGGCCAGCCAAGAAAATTCTTTAGAATTTGAAGTATTCAAATTGTTTAACCTTGCGTTTGCAGAAAATGAATGAAATTTGTCGGAAAGAATATTAGAAACTGTTCGATGTGGAATTTAATTCTTTCGAAAACATTCGATCTTCGTACTTTCCTCAACTTAGAAACTCGACACCAGTTTCTATTAAACGTAGCCATTATCAAAAAATGTGTTCGACATCATTGACAATTGAAACTCCACGTGTCCAATTTGAAAAAAAATTGCAATATTGATTGGAAACTCGTTAATGGAGCGCTGTTGCAGAAGAGAATTATTTCGCGCTCGTGCAGCGGTCCTATTAACTTGGAATCAGGTCACGGAAAACTGGGTTAGAAGTACTATTTCGCGAACATAGACGAGAATCGTTTTGAACAACGGGACGGGGGGCGTTTTGAAATCAATAATTTGCGCGCACCGGAAATCTCCACCCTAACAATGCCATTTTCCAGCAGCCGCAATACTGCACGCTGAATTCCTTTTTTTCGTCACTTTTTTTATTCTTAAAAAAATATATCCGAGAATATTCACGAATTGATTACTGCAGCAAACTAGAGGGAATAACGATGAACCTGTTCTGCATTTGAGGTCATGTTGACGTTCGGAAAAGTTGATTTCCGTCTCTCTCTGTAGCTTCGTTATTCTTTCATTGATCGAACTGGGAGGCTTTCTTCTTATTAAAACGAACACGAAATATTCAATTCCCTATGTTTTTGATCGCAGTATCTTTAGATGTTATTACTCAACTGGGAATGTTTCTTGAAGCTTTTCACTGGTTCGTTGCAGACTCTCATACTCTTTTCAATTATTGCGAATCTAAGTTTTCAGTTTTATTTTGTAATTTTATCACTTTTTCAATGCAATTTTTTATTCGTGTTACATTCGAGCTGCATGGATATTTATAGAAAAATTATTAAATAAATTTCTTGTCCTGAAGACAATTAATACAGAATTTTCAATTTCCACTCGAATGATTATTTCAAGATAAACTTTGTAAAACAGGAAGAAAGCTCTTTTCTCAGCCAATTACGAGTGAAACAATGATAGGAAGTGCTCGACTCGAATTCCAACGTATAGGTAACATTGGAAACGTGGAAAAAACAAAAGTAGTAGAAGGACGGAAGAGAAGTAACATTCCAAACGCGCGAAGGTAAGGACGAACGAGTCGAAGGAGCATAATTAGCGACGTTTCGCGACGGTAAAATTCAATCTACGATTGCAGCGCGGATCGTTCAGAGTAGGGGGAACTGCCGGCAAAAATGGCTCGTGTATCTTGAAAAATAAGTGTCGAATCGAGTGGCCGAACGGGTCTGACGTTAATTAAAAGTGCCCAAGAAGGAACACCTCCTCGAGGAAATTCTCGAACGAATCCCCTGCCGATAATGGATCGAACGTTTTTCCCTCGGATAATCTTCCAACGCGTTCTTTTTGCTCGTTAAACCTAACCCAGTTTTTAACTTTCACGGCTCTCTCGTTAAGATAAAGTGCGAGAGGTGGCGTTCCATTTGAACTTTGTCACCCGTCAATTTCTTCATTTCAAGAGTCGTCCGTCATCGGAGCTCAGTCTCCAGGATAATCGACAGAAGCTGAAGTATTTTTATGGGTCAGAGCGATGGCCAAAGTGTAATTACACCAACGATTGACCTCTGACAATTACAGCGACTCGGGTGGAGAAAAATATGAGACTTAAATACATCGTGATTTCACAGACTGGTGGAGTTGAATTTTTTTATTTTATTTATAGCAGTATGATTCCGAGTCCACCAATTGGCAATTATAATTATGACTTCAGTTAATCGAGTCAGTTTTATTCATTGGCGGGTGCTTCATTACTTCGATACAAATTTAATTCGACCATTGTCTGAACATCTACAAACACAGATAATAATATAATAAATCTATAGCCATTGAAACATAAGATAAGGCAAACGATATGAGTGCGCATATGATAAGATCCTAATGATGAAATTCAAGTCAGTAGTATAAAACTTACAAATTAAATTTTATTTAAGGTAGAAAATAAACAATTTATTTTTTGCGGTTGGCAAACAACCCTGTGAGTGCACCTACCAACAAAATCAGGAATGATGATCGGTTATTTTATTGACACATGTAAAAGTTTCAGAACGGTCGGAGTCCTGGAACATGGTTAAATAATTCAAAAGAAACAAAAATCCCATGCGTTACGCTCCGTGCAATGGGCTGAAGGAGAATGAGACAACGTTTGTCAGACACACTACGCGTATTGTTACAGCTATGCATACGACAGGGACTGCATCTTTTCACTACGACAGTCTAGTAGCTTATAAAAAAATGAACCAAGGACGCAACGCGTTGAAACACGAATAAATTGCTCGCCAAATGAATTAATTTCACGCCAAGTTCACTTAGCCTCTCCCCCTCCATCCCAGCCGTGAAAGAGAAACAATAACGCTTGGAAAATATTCAGAAGCGAGTTTCGAACGGGGGATCGTTAATTCCTTCTAGGATGGTTGCATTGGAATCCCTGGACGAGCACGACGAAGGACCAGCGAAGGTGCGACCATAACGAACACTCAGACTTTACGGAGCGTGAATAAGCACACGGGAACGGCGCAATTGTTCCCATAAATACTCCGTTAAACGACGTTCGTGGCTGTTAGGAGTTCCGAGCCGGTGCTCCAAAGATTTCGGACTCGGACACCCGCATCAGCAACCAAGAATTCCTGGGTACCTGCCTATTTTAGGGGGATCTATAACGCGATGATCCTATGTAGGAGGCTGGAACGTTTATGGAACGTTGGTTTGCAAGAAGCGTCGAAAATTTATGCAAAACTGAGTGAAGTAGGTGGGCAATACCTGGATCGACTATTACATTTTTTATTATATATTTTAAAATGTTTACTGGACACCATTCACATCGTGAATTGATATAACAATAGTTTGTGAAGACATGTCTTAATTGGATGAGTGTCTATTCGAGCAACGATGGAAATAATTGCAATAATTTAGAATTTTAATGGAAAAAATGCACTTGCTAATAGTAAAAGTTATCACTACAAAATGAGATACTAAAATGCAGATTTTCATACTTATTACAACTGAGCTTCTCTATTTATGAAGCACTGTTCCGAGAAGTCAATGAAAAATATTCGATAACGTACCTGCATCTGGCAAAAAATTAAATTTGAAGAAGTGACGAAGTCAAGTATAAAATGAAATTATAACAATTAGATAAATTTCTCTGCCAGTTTTATTATAAATGTTAATTTTCAGAGAGTTTAAAACTACGATTAATCTTCAGTACTTAGTATTTACTTTGGTGTACAGTTATATTCGTACGGAAACAAATTAACGACCGTAGTTAATTTCACTTCCGGAGACGTTAGAGCCTCCCGCGGGAATCACATATAAAATATATTACGTCGCGGTATCATACGCGAAAATTATAATGAACAGTGGCGTTTTACGATGTAACGCGATGCCGTTCATGTTAATTCACCGTTATATGGGCTCGTAAATCACGAGGATTAATGTGCTGAGGGCAATATGCGATGTAGGAACTAGGCGCCAGTAGTACGACTCAATAATTGGTCAGACATCGGTATTTCTCTTAAACCAGCTCTGTTTTCCAATATTATTTACGATAGTCTCTTTGCTTTAGATGCATAACAAACATTTTATAACACATTCGTCAAGGGTAAAAAAAGGACCTGCATAAAAAATTTATAATAATTTTTTAAACTTGTAAAAATCTTTCAGATATTCCAGTTAAAATAATGTAAGTTCCCAATTCCTCTCAAGATATCAGAACGAAACTTTCGAGTAACAACTAATTCCTTTTTCTAATTCCATCCCCTGTCGCCATAAATAAAAATTTACCAAGGAAATACGAAGTCTACCGCAAGTTCCGCATAATTGGCCACGAATACCCGTGAAATATTCTCTTCTTCGGTTGGGTAGGACGGAAGTTTAAGAAGCTCGGATCACCGTACAAGAACTTTCCTTCGATAGCCCCGTTCACTGACGACTTTTACGACGCCATTAAATGTCTTCCAGTACAACGGCGCAGTGTGTATTTTTCATGTGACTCTCACGGAAAAAGCGTCGTTTCGGTGGCCCCGTTTCGCGCTTACAATATCGTCGGCTTTCTAATGGCAGGGGCATTCGTTATTCATCGAAAGTATCAGCCTGTTAACGAGCAAGCTAATAATGTTTTGTGCGCCTCGACGCCGTCTTTCACGAAATAAATAACGAGACCTTCACAATGTGTCCTACCAGATAAAATATCTTCGACGTTAGTTCGCCCGAGAGAGCACGTTTCGTATTATTACACTCGCCGATTCAAAATACATTTCTCGTGCGACCCAAATGCGCACAGCTTCCGGTAATAAATATCCATACGTCTAACTTGGCTGGTGTCAACCCAAAATAAAGTTGCTGTTGGAGCTAGTGGATTAAAAAAATAAGAAAAAACCGGGGGTAGTTAAAATATCAAACATAAGAATATTCTATATAATGATTATTGTGCCACTTGTGTTTTTAATTTGGAATTGATCCATCTAAATCTGACCACATATATCGAGCAACAAATAATATAAAAATGAAGTAATGTGTACTAGAAACTTACACAATAAAACCTATTATATAGCTGACTAAAATTCTTTGTCTTAATCCTAAACATTATCCGATATCTTTTTTGAAATCAGTTTTATTAAATTATCAAAATTCTAATTAATTCAAACGAGTGACAGCTCGTATTCCATCAATTAAAGCTTGAACATTTGGAATAGCGAGTGATCGACGCCTGGCATATTAGTTTGAGGGAGAAATGCGACAGGCCAATTTCGAACCAAGAAATTTGATTACCCTGTTACCGAAATCCACGTTAACATTTGGGTCAACGAATACCTTTCAGTAAAAATATTTCGTAATCTTTAAATTACATGCACATAAATTGAATTAGTGTGCATGTCACCTGTCTACTTTACTTTTCGCGAATACCTTTTGCAATTTGTCCCAAAGTTATTATTACTTCCACCACGAAGGGTTCGCGAGCAAGCATCACAGTTTGCACGAAGTTCGAGGCAAGTCGCGACACCGCGAATTCTCCTTCAGGAAGATCAGAATCACGCGCTTACGTTCACCGCGCGATGCATTACACGCGCAATGTCGCGACTCGAGCACGTCGAGTGTAATTCTGGCGCGACGCAAATTAGCACCGGCTGCGATGTTAAAGCGTCGTGTAACAACATATGCAGGATTATTTAGGACGTAACGCGACGCGATTAATGAACGTGCTCTACCGCGAGATAATCCGGCGGTAATAAAATATAAATCAACGGTAATTTTAGCTTTCTCTCGTTAAACGTTCTCGACAAACGTATGTGGTCGCGCACCGCTGTTAAACGCGTTGAAATCTTTCATTTGGTTGATCATGATTTTGTTTGACACGTCTACAGCTTGCTTGAAGTAAATTATATGATACTAGACAGTTAGACTTGAGAAACAGAAAAAAGTTAGAATTTTTAATTGCGCGGAAAAGTAACGTAAAATTGTTAGTTTGAAGGATATAGTTTTCTGCGTTAAAAATTGAGAAAATGAGAAACAGTAGATGTTATACCTTCTGAATTGAACCTTTAATTGTTTTCGCAATAAAAATTGTTCACATCGCATCTAATAATATTTAACACTAACTTATCACTTCGTCTTAACAGACTATGGATTATCTGCGTTACCGGATTTTTCAGGTGTCTGAGAAATCTATATAAGACAAAATGACTATGCTAACCGCAGATGACGGTATTGATAGGTAAGGTACGAAGCAAACCTCTAAATGAAGATCTAAATAACGGAAATGGGTAATCGGCGAACGCTTGGATGTCGACGCGACCAAAGAACTCTTCCACTCGAAGCGTCTTGACTAATCGAGCGTCGATGGAAATTCGACGGTGGAATCCGGTCTTTCCCCGAGTAAAACAAACGTTCCGATCGCGAAATCCTCGAGCAGCCGTCGTGCATGAATAGGGGCGAATTCAGCCTAATGGGATCTTTGAGGAGACGGGGCCGAGCATTTAATTAAAATCCTCTCGAACTGAGAGCACTCGCAATCGAGTAGACGAGTGCCTTTCGAGGAGTCCGCCGGCGTGGAATCAAAATAGCTCGGCGAATGAATGGAGACAGACTGTGTGCACGTGTGTCTGTGTCTGTGCGCGCATAGGTCCGTGGGTGTGTTGCTTCTCGAAATAATCTTAGAAACGCGTGGCACGATCGAACCAAGGGTGTGCTTAAATAATTCCATCGGTGCGCTTCGACAAAACAGGCAAATCGAATTGAAGCCATCCAATTAATCGACGATGAAATTTTCGTGAAGCTTTCATTGGCTGGATATGAAACGATCGACCAGGGGGACACGATATTCGATATAACAGGCTCGTGTTTTCATAACCGGGAATGATTTTATTGCAGGGATGAATTTCAATGAGTGACCGTCGAAAGGGACCGATAGAATTTATCGACGAGGCCAATTGATAAAAACTTCAGCCACTGAGTATAATTTGGCGGATTGAATGATTCGAGGGGAAGCGGTGAGTGAATCAAACGACGAGGGGAGGAGTTTAAGCTTCGAGTAGGTGATGCAGGTAATTGTAAACTACGCAGGACTGCATAACACAAGGCGTATGCAATAATGCAAAACGAAATATTAATATTACTACGACAATTAATAAAATATATTCTACATACATTATGTATACTTTTTGTATGTTTCCACGTACTAATGTGTACCATAAATGCATACAATCCACAGTCTATACATAATCATAGTTAAAACTGCAAAATAAAGATATAACATAAAATTAGAACATATATTTCTGAATTCAGAAACTCCCTACCATGCATAGTTGTCGCATTAAAAATTCCCCAAAATCAATCTTCCTTGTGGTAGGGAATTGAACTTAAAAGATAACAAGCTGATCGGTTACCCCCACCTTGCTTTAATCTCACCGTTTCAATCTTCCTTCATGGCATGCAAAGTTTCCCAGAACCTTCTCGACACGAAGAAGACGCAATATGCTTAATGGACCCATGCGATGTTCGCGATGCGCTTTCCCGATTTTTACGCGGTCGCTCGACCCGAGTGTCCTAAGCGTCCTCGCGCCATTAACTAATTGACACCATGGAGAGCTCCTGGTGTTGCCACGAAGAACAGAAGAAGCCTTGGAACCGGGTCCCAGGAATATCGAGGACGACGAAACCACTCGGAGACGCGGTCTGGCTTGATAGAGTGCGACGACATCTGCGGTTTAGGAGCCGAGAAAGGAATTGCCATCTCCAAACCTGCCTCCGCGGCTTTCGGTTCAACGTGCAGACGTTTTATCTGCTCTGGGTTAGGTTTAGCTGCCGAGAAAGGAATCGCGCTCTCGAAAACGGTCCTCGTGTCTTCAGGGACTCCACGTCAAGAAATTTCACGAAGGATTCTACGGAACGGCGACATTATTTCCGAATTAAAATCTTACTTTTATCGATTGCGATGCGTTTCATAGAATTGATT
This sequence comes from Hylaeus anthracinus, assembly GCF_026225885.1. Taxonomy (NCBI): domain Eukaryota; kingdom Metazoa; phylum Arthropoda; class Insecta; order Hymenoptera; family Colletidae; genus Hylaeus; species Hylaeus anthracinus. The sequence continues at coordinate 13,844,524 of NW_026534344.1, read as the reverse complement.
TTACTCCAGCCTTTAATTTCATTTATTAAAGCGCAGGAAAGTGTCTTTCGTGAGTCTGTGATTAATTCGAACCTCGACTTTGAACATTTTTAATAATCAAAATTATTCTTTCCCTCTGCAATATATTTATGTTATGTCATAAAAAGAAACTGAGAAGTATTGAAACCATAAGTAAACAATTTTTAAATATACAGAGTGCTCTCTTCAACGTTTCCTTGACATTTAATAAGATTTGAGTCTATATAAACAAGTTTTCATTTGATGTCGTTGGAATTTTTACAGAAAAATGTTGATTAAACTAATATCGAGTCTTGTCAAGTCTTCAAAAAAATTAGTTCGAGGTCCACACAATTTTCACCGCATATTCTTCACTTTTTTCATCTACAGATTCCCATCCCTCTGGGGAAGAAACGACGGTATTCTCGGTATCGCGGGAGACACGCGCGTGAAAAAGGATTTCGAGGACTTGGATGGTCGTAACTTTGAATTTCAATTTTAGATCTCCTTCGTCGCGCTCTGGACCCTCCGTCTCTCGAGTCCGCTTGCTCGCGAGTGCGAATGGCCGCTTGCCAGCGCGGAGAGACCGACTTCAAACGCAAAAACTGAAGAGGAAGAGAGGGAAAAAGATGAAACGAAGCGGGAAGAAAAATCTGAGCGTTACGGAGCAACTTTTTGCAGGAGGAATCTATCGACTTGGTGTTTTGTTCGAAAATTTAACTGTAATTTCGAAATGGAAATTGTTTTTCTGGGGTCTCTCTTATCATACTTTGAATATTTCTATATGAAAGCCTTAATTCAGTTTTTCATTGTCTTTTGCTATGTCCAAACTCAATTTTCATATGATATTATTAAGTATATCCAGATCAAAGTAACAAAATTTAATTTAAAAGTAGAAGAACCAGAATAACATGAATTTAAAATAAATCTCGGAATAGTCTTTTGCTCGAGAAGTGTTCACGAGGAAACATGTATGGATTAACGTAAAATATTCTTCGTGCAACCATCAAATTTTACACCAGTATATTCATTAATTAAACGAGTCTGCGAAGCCTGAAGAAATTTTTCCTTTGATAAATTCCAGAGAATCTCGAGTAACACATATTGCTACGGTCTGCTCGAGTAAATCCACCGCAGAAGGAATTCCTGTACATTTTCAGAGCAACACACATACATAGCTATCGAAGCCACGTATCACCGTGGCAAGGTGTAGGAATATAATTTTCGCCCAAAGACGACTTCGCACCCTTCGAATCGCAGCGTCCGGGTTTGCCATGAGCTCATATCCATCTCAGAGTCTCGCCAACGTTCACCAGGACAAAACGTCCCTCGTTCAGAGTGAGAAATTCATTTGCAAATGGATGGCGACGAAACAGAAACCGAGTCTCCGGTTCGAGCGAAATCTGGCAAGATCGGGCAAAGAACGAGTTTCATTTATATGTGATAACTGAAAGACGTCCAGAGAGGAAGGGTAAAAGGCTAGATCAGATATATATATATATATATATATATATATATATATATATATATATATATACATATGTATGTATATTTGCCAATAGGCCTGATTTCTCGCCGCGGCGCGTCGAGATAATTTGCTACGGAAATGTCAAAGCGCGGACGACTCATATCGGCCGTTCAATTATGTATAACGCTTAGTTAATTAGCACGACGACGGCTGCTATTTAATTGCTCATTACGGGCGTAACTTGTAATTAAACGTAGCGCAGGGCCACGATACGGCGGGGCAAGAAACAGCCCGCGACCCGTCGTGACGGATACTCCATTGACGACGCCATTGACGCGGGAGAGAGGCTTCCAATTTGCAAAATTGACGGGATATCGAATCACACGAGCTCGCGTTGGGGGTGCTCGTCTCGACGGTGAATTAAAACGATGCTGCCTTTGAGGGAATCCGATGGATACACTGGCTGGGGTAATTAGAAGATCGCGCCCTGCGAATTACGCCGACCGTTCAGCGGATACGAAAATGATTAAGAGTTTCAGGACAATTTTCTAAATTTTATAGATTTTATAGACTACATACATTTCATAATTTATGCAAATTTCATGAATTTTATAGAATTTGTGTTTTGGAAATCGTGTTAACTTTATGAGACACATGAATTTTATGAATCTTATACACTGAATAAATTAAATGCATTACTTGCAGTTTAACTACGTTAAAATAATTAATTCAGGATTGAAAGGCTTGGTCTCCGCGACCCTATTAAATGCGCAGATGCCACGTGAAATTAACCTCTACGTCCCTCTACCATCTCGTCACAATTTTTCACCTGTCGCAATACCGAACGCCGACACTCCCAACATCTAAGTTCGACGAGGAGACGTTAAATCTTCCGTTTCCAGCGCACCTGGAATCAATCGACGTGCACGTTCAATGCAACCGGTGTATGCAACGTCCGATAAACGCGAGGGATACGTCGAATCCTCCTCATAGATATTTTACGTCTCAAGATTGATGGTTGCTCGAGTTTTCGGCTAATGCCATCTCCCTTGATCCCAGCTGGCCCGAGGCCGGGAGCCACCGATTCTCCAAAATGTCCGGAAGAAGATGGATACTCGTAATTTCCCTGGGCTTGCTGGGTACGCCAGGCTTTTAGGGAAGGCACAGCTTCGTTCGATTTTCCTTTGCTCGATTTTATTTTGCCGTGCGCCGACGGAGCATGACGCGAAGAAACGGCGAATTGATCGAGTCCCACCTGCCGTCCCTGATAACTGATCGTCTGTGACAGCTTCGGGAACGGGATTTAGATTCATAATGCTGACAAGACGCGACGCGAGAGGAAGTTTTGCGATTTTTATGGGCTTAATATTAATGCTCAAATCCCTGAACGGAAAGTGACACAGTGCTCGGTATTTTTTAATCGATATTCGAGGCTTCGTTGCGCGGTGGATAAGTCGGACAGGTCTGTGAATTTACATTACTTCGTAGATTATTTGAAAAGTTGTTTGATCTTAAGATGCGGTCCATATCACTATCAGTACTGGTCTATACTGTGACTAGACTCTTTATTATATTGTAGATATTAGTAGTATCGTGTTGATAAGAAATACTATCACTCTAGGATGCACAATTAAATACCTTAACAGGACAAACCATCAGTGACTTCTTTAGAAACTATATAGGATAACATAATTTAATTTTAAAGAGGGATAATAACAGTTGCGTCAACACGGAATTGTAATCAATCCCAGTAGGTCGCTAACTGAAACCTCAGGTCCTTCCAACAGCCTGCCTGACTGCGCTAACCGATACAGGCTTTGGTTGCTTCCAAGATCCACTAGAGTTAACCACCGAAGGCTTCATTAACAGCAACGCCACAAAGCGTCTAACTCAGAACAAACGTGACACAATAAAGCCGTAATACTATTTCTTTCTTGACTATTGCATGGAAAATGCTTTGCAAAGCAGACGATCGAAAGATTACCAAGGAAATCGAAGAACTCGATCCAGAAGCTCGAAGACCTGGCCGCAGACGCAGCATTCCGCGCAATCATGTACGGTATCGCTTATTTTCCAAATGCAGCGAACGAAAACCGAAGGCATTCCGCGGAGAAGTCCCGTTCCGCGGCGCGCCGCTCCGTTGATAAATTAAGTGCCTCGGATGGGGACGATAAATTCGCTAAGGCCGACCGGCGGCCGATGATTTATATCGAGGACTACTCCAGGAAGCTCGTGATCTATGACCCCGCGAGGGTTAGCCCAGAGGTAAGACAATGCACGGCTGGGCTAGCTCTGGCGAGGCTCGAACACACGTGCGTTCGCGTGCACGGTTAAATGCATCTCGCGAGAGGAGGATGAATGATGACCGCCGCGAGGAAAGTCATACGCGACTAAACGCGACGCTGAGTATGAAAAATCGACCGACAGGATACCACGGGGAGCCGCAAGACGTCGGAGAAATGTTTAAACGTTGGACCGGCCACGATATACCTGTCGGTACGCAAGGACGGATTGAAAACTTGGTTGCACTGGTGCGCAGAGGCAGCACTGACCGGGTGATTATTTTTTGCCGGGCTTGGTTAACCCTTTGCCCTCGAAGACAGTTTGATTCGGGAGAGAGCTAACAATTTAGACGACTAAACCTTCTTCTACCATGATTGGAGAGTCGTGAGAATAAAGTTTCTTATTAATACTTCAAAGGGTATCAGCTTGCAGCTTAGAAAGTTTTTATGACTCCTACGAACAGTTCGAGATTCAACGAAATCTAAGATAAACATAGACTGTCTGTTCTAAGTCGTCCCACGAATGCAAAGGGTTCATGGATTTCTTGGGAAACGTTTGTTCGTGTTCTGAATGGTGGTTTTTCTGGGATTTTAGGTAAGTAGAGGATGGTTAGATTGAGTGACAAAGGAAGAATTAACAATTTTAGTTGTTCTTGAAAGTCAGTCTGAAAAATAATATATAAATCCTAAGCTTTGGACGATTGCATTATTTCCAAACATTACCAGTCTCTTGAATATCTAAACCGATAGCAACTGGACACTGTAGATCAAGGAGCGAAACAACACCAAACGATGGAAAGGACATAAACCAATAGGAAAATCACACAAAGTAGAAGCTGATCTCATGGTCAGACCAAAGAACCTCACTCTATTTTTCTCGAAGAATCAATTCATGTCTGGTGTAAAGGAATATACCACACATCAGATCCTACTTATTGCCTTACCTAACATTACTTTACTTAACAATACAAGTATCAATCAAAGGATATGAACCAAGCCGCCAAAGAGACCAAATGAAGTAGAAACTGATCTCATGGTCAGACCAAAGTACCTCGATCTATTTTTCTCGAATCACCACTTCATGGCAGGTATAAAGCAATATTCCATGTCAGCTCCTAGTTGTAGCCCATTGGTGAAGCTCTTGTCTATCGTTATGCACGTTGTACCGGATACGGTACAACAACTGGCAGGTCGAAACCACCAGGTCAGAACGAACGGCTATGAACATGGCGTGACTGATAAGCCATGGGCGCAACCGCAGCTGATTTATCACGAGCACGGTGTTCGTGAATCGTGTGGTCATCGCGTCCTCCGCCATTACCGCGAGAATTCCAGCTCACCTTAGGAGAGGAATCCTCCGTTCGTGCTCCATAAGCTGGGTTCATTTGTTCGACGTCCCGCAGCTCTCATTGTGTTCGCAAATTAGCGATGGGCAATTCGATGAGAGGCATGGGAGAAATCGAAGATTCCAGGGAGGAGAATTTTTCATCGACAATTAAACTTGAAATTCTGAATACAAAGTTGAGGTTTTCTATGAGAACCAGCTTTTATAGTACAGGTCTTGGTATCGAATACTTAGAAAGTTTATTAAATTTACTGGAGCTAATTTTTATTCGTCGTTATTAAACTCGTGTTAGATTGACGAAAATGTCAACGATGAAGTGTTATAAATTTATATTATGCCAAGTGTTACGTCTTTAAAGGGCCAAATAAAATATATGAAATGAAATAAAAAAAAAATATTTCACTCATTGTGAAACTTAAAATTGATGAGAAATTATTCAACATCATATCTTCAAGGATACCATCAATTGAGAATGATGTGCTAATTCCATGAAATAATCATTGAAACCACCTGATACTTCATCTGTAATTCTAATTAGAATTACACCAAACAAAGTGCAACATAAGGTGTATCTTCCTTGTGATAATTTTCAGGCAAAACATTTTCTTCTTAATCGGCGCGATCTCAAATTAAACGCCCCCACAGAAGAAGTTATTCGTGATCAGAAAAAATGCTACCGTTGATCAACGTAAATCTGAGCAATATGCTTTGAGAGAATGGAGCTCGCCTAGCTTTAATCTTCGCTTCAAAGAGTTCAGAACCCGATGCATCCTAAGGGTTCTCCAAACACGGGTGGAGGAAAAAATGTCGGGGTATCAAAAGCTCTCAGGCGTCGTCGAAACAGAAAAGGGTCGGGCGTCGCTGCGTAGAATTGCTTCTTTTTTAAACTTCTGGTATTTTCCGCCGAGCCAAACACGCTGCGAATTTTTCCCCCGGGCGTTCCTTTTCAGAACGTAAAACGAATCGGCGGGTAAGTGAAAAAATGTAACCGGAGGGACGTATGGTGTCTATAAAATAATTCCTCGAATCGTAAACAAGCTATTCCATTAGGTTTTTTTTTGTTTCGAATACGGAAATTTTCAAAATATTTTCAATCTTCTTTGACGAAAGATGAGTGGATGTTAACTTACGTTTTAACCAAGAAAATTTTAAATTTCTATGTTATTAAATTATATAAAATAATCAATTTCTACTAGAAGGACCATCATTGATTACATTCATTATATTTATATTATCAACTGTTTGGTTCATACAGTTCGACCCATTTTCAGAATGAATAAACTCTAAATCCTCGTACAGAAAATTCACAGCACTTGTTGACAAATAAAAATGCTTCAACACTCCTCCCTCCTGGCAAATTTCTCTTCCTTTCACTCTCAACCATCAAAGAGGCGTTAAATTTACCCCCCGTAGCGTTTATTTCCCCTCCAAAAAAATCATCGACCCCGTTCTTTCTAGTCGCTTGATTGCCGAGCATTGTCTTTCCCCTTGTTATTGCCATTTTTCATCCAATCGGTGGCCGCACAATGGCTCGATGAAACGGATGAATGGCGGGGAACGAGGTCGTTCGAACGATATCCCCGGCAGTTGCACGTTTCACCCTCTGTTTCTCCGTTCCGGCTGGTGACTTTTCTCGTGGCCGCTCTCTCATATAATAGAAATCCCGCACACGTATCGGCCGCGTATCCAGCCGGAATAATCGAACAAACGATTTCGTTCAGACGCGATCAGCGGACGCGGCCCCAGACGCGAAACATGATTTCCAAACGGGCAACAGTTTGTCGTCGGGCGCCTCTGTCTCGTCGAGTGGAATCCGGGGATCATTTTCCAGGGATTCTGCTTTAATCTTGATTCGGAAGGAATTGAAGTCTGCGCGGAGGATTATCGAGGAGGATCGATGAGGCGACTGGCGTCCTGCAACGCGGATTTTGTCGATCGAGTGCATCGGGGGTTGGCGAATCTACTTAATTAAATTGCGATTTTTTTACTAAGCTGGAAAAGAGTCGCGGAAGGTACGTAGTGTGTATTTTGGAAATGAAAGATGGAAAACATTTGGGAGATACATACAGCATAAAGCAAGGCATTTGGTATATAATATATTAAACAGTAATTGTACTTTCTTTTGGGATGAAGTTATACATAACACATGGAGTGCAAGAAATAAGTTTATTCTAATCTTTAGACTGAGAATGTTTATGCGAATTCATATTTTTTCAGACTCAGATAGTGAATTGAAATTTAAAAGTATCTCTTATATTCGAAATAGTGAAACACGTATTTTATTACTAATATTTCAAATGATTTTGCATTCGTGCATGTTCTCACGCATTTCCCATATTTCCACTTATCATAAATGCATAAACATCCGCGGTCTACTTATCTTTACTTCAAAGAACAAAATTACCTCTGCGCATACAATGTACAACAAGTAAAAAATCCAAACTCACAAAACCGTAAATTTGAAATTCACATCGAATTGTGCATGGATACTTATAAGAATTCCTGCACAGTTTAATATATGACCTATATCAGATTATTGTATAGCTGTATACCTATGTTGTATACCTATATAGCTGTCTACACATCTGTTTATAATACCCGATTCGTTTGAGGTACTCGATATCCAACCGAGAGAGGTACAGGAGCATTCCACCGCGACAGACGTCTTCATCGAATTCCCAGCCTCAACCGGAAAGGAAAGGAATTTAATTCAGCGACAATAAAATTGTATACGTACAGCTAAACAGAGTTCTCCGACGACCCGGAAAATAAGAAGCACCAGTTCCGGTCTAACGGATCGCTTTCCGATAAAGTTCGCTTTGCATGAAAAAAGGATGCCCAGATCGACTATCGATTCCGCGCTCTCCTAAACATCTTCCGCCACTTTTATGCTTTTGCCCGCAAACTTGCCCCTTCCTCGATACGCGAATAAAATAAACACGCGTCCGATGTAATCAAAAGAAACACGCATTCGAACCTGAAGCAATTAAGAAATCAAAGGAGAGATGGTGGCTGGGAAGCAACATTTTAATTTGAGAATATACGGTGAAAAATTGTTTACGGGCTCTTTAAAATCCTCAAAGATAATATCTTCAAAGCCAGCTGAGGAATAACGTATAATATCATGTTCTTACTTAAAGCGAAGAGAATTGCGCCTCTGACGGAATATTCCTGCAAATCTGCCTTCATTAAACAATTTTTCCCTCAGTTTTTAAAGCCCGTTTTTCTAACCTCTGGTATTTTAATGTTAATGGTCGCTGAAATTTATTGGTGGAATTTCGAAATTATTTTTGACTTTGTTAACCTCGAGTACTGTTGAATCTAGTAATGTTTCTAATGACAGGTTCGTGCTGAATGAAATATAATATTGACAAACGTGGAAATATAAATGTAGAAAATGCGTTCTTCGAATACAGTGATGTATTTAAGTGAAGAGCTCCTTCTTAAGAAAACCTCGAAACTTTCGGTCGAAGCTTAATTCAACGTGAAAGGAAATTGTCTGATCCCTCACAGTCGATTTCGAGTTTCCTGCGGGTTTCCGCCAACGATGGGTTCGGAGTACTTAAAAATCCCTCCACCCCTCCACGGGGGAGGGAACCGAATCCTCGACACTCACTCTCTGCGCGAGGACGTCTGAAACGGTAACAAATTCCAACTTGGACGAAACTTTTAAAGACTCGCCATCTTTAACAGCGTGTCGAATAGTATATTTCCACCATTTTTCTCGTTTAATCGCGAAAATAGTTTCCAACCCACCATCCCCAACTGGAGTCACCTGCAACGCAAATAATTTATGGTTGGATAAAGTTCGTTGAAAGTCTATAATCTACACTCGAGCGACTGAAAATATTTTCTTTGGGATCCAATAGAATATTTTCTATGTAATGAAACACTCGTTGTTGGTTCATCTGGTTATTGAACACACTATAAATTTAGAAGCGTGCTGACAAAGGAAATTGTATTTTACCTTGAAGAATTAATGATTATTGATCGCTTATGGATGCTCAGTGATTTTTAACAAATTTTACAAGAAGGTACTAAAATAATAATAGGGAGTACTTTTATACTCTTTGTTAGCGTTATCATTACCTCTTCGCACAGGAACAAAATGACGTTAATCACGCATGGTTCCCAGAGAAATTCATAATTACCTCAAATTTCACTCGACGCGTTTGAAAGTAATTATTAAAACAGAAGCCCGCATTCCTAAATTTTCATCAAATTAGAGAATATTTAATGAAGCGATACGTGGTAAAATTACCAGGATCGAAAAACTTCGTGAAAATGTAACGTGGCGCGCGAAATGAACGAGTTTCGGTTAACGAATTGGGAAATTAAAACGACCAGTGTGCATTTCCAATTACCATGCCATTACTTTTACGCGAGGCATGTTCAGTATACGTACAATTTACAAACTAACGAGAACGACAGTGGACGATTGATTTATCGAAGAGGATATTAATATCCTTCAGTTCGGAACCGGTTTAGCACGGGCGTCGCTTTGTTGGCTCTGACCGCGCCCTAGAAATGTTAGGCTCCGGCAAAACAATATCGAGGGGAGCACCCTCTTTTCAATCACCCTCAGCACACGTTGAAAACATTAACCAATGGCTCGCAACCTGGCCCCGAGGTGTCGAGTTCCATCCGCCGTGGGCTTTTATGATAATTAACCTTGCAACTTCTTTTACCTTTTCGCCTCATTAGCGCGCTCAAGTACGGCCAAAAGTGATACGACTCAATTAGGCTCTTTCTGTACGTTCTACGTGGATCTCGCCAGAGGTGGGTACAATTTTTGGCTGGATTAAAAATTCTTAGTGATGAATGCAAGATGAAACTTTTGATTTTTGTCAGTTGCAGTTTGAATGGTAATTAGGATTTCAATTATTTAATGGCACTGTACATTATGTTGGGTAGAGGGAAACATCTGAGTAACTATGAAGGAAGGTTCGTTTTCTATTGTGATCAATCTTTGGAAGGGAGAAAATGAGTAATTCAATGTAATACTGAGATTAAAAAATATCGTCAAATTCTTTTTGGATGATTGTACTATAGTATACCATAGCGCAGTATTAGATAATATTGTAAATAGCAAGCTGAACTGCTCCTGATTTACTGTAACACATAATTTATTATAAACAAAGCCTTCCACCATTTGTATAAGTAAATAAAAGATGAAAACTTAGGCTCCTAGCTTCTCTACGAAGTTTCGAGAGCGTAATCAATGAATAACGGGGCACAGGCCGATGTGACGTCGGGGCAGCGCATCCATCTTCATTGAACATTGTCAAAATATCGTCGATGCTGAAGATAAATGACAAATATTTGGTAGGGAGTTTCTCGAGACGCATCGGTTCCACTCACTCGAAACGGTTCGAAAACCACCGAAAGCACTGAAATGAAACCCTCCGTGTTACGATACCGCGGGGCCAATTATACGGACGAACGAACGAAACGGATGCGCTCAGTTCGCTGAAAAACTCATCAATTTCTACGAAGATGAAATTGAAAAGTCCAGAATTTTATGAATGCTTCTGGTCAATCGATATTCATGCAAATATTTCAATCTCGACGGGAATAACTTCCCGCAACGCGTTAAGATTTAAACAAGCAATTGTCACGGCGATCGATCAGTTTTCTGAATTACTGCAGTCGTTCTTGGAATATCATGGTTAAAAGTACGATCGCTGTACCATTTTTGTACGCATTTTGTTTAGTGCGTATAATTTTAGCGATCATTCAAGTGAAATGAAATAACAAAAATATGAATTGCTTTTACTACAAGTTATTCATTTAATTTGTAATTCTATAGGATTGTTAATTTTCCGAATTATGTGATCTTAGCAGGCTAAATTTTCGAAGCATCGTACTTTAGAATATCGAAGGAAAATCGATATTTTTAATTTAAAATTACAAAAGTGGTCGCTTTATCAGTTCTTTGAAAAGGGCGTGTAAAGGGTGAATTTTCCCACGAAATAGCTCAATCTGAAGTGGAGGTGTTACCTTTCAACCCTTGCGTCACCCTAGCTTCCAAATCCTCCAAGAAATATCCGAATAGCTCGAAAATTTCGAAGAGGAATGCTAGCTTAGGTTAGTAGTAATAGGACAGTACGTTACAAAACGATCAAAGTTTCCTAAAAGATACACTTTACCCAACGAGAAAATTCACAGTCCCCACGTTAATCGACTCGCAGTCCCCCTGAACGATAGTCACCCAGGCCCCCCGGTTAACGACGTCGGCCTTAATTTCTGGGTAGCGTATAAATCGTCATCGATCCACCTAAATCCGGGCATCGACAGCGGCTGGCGAAGCGGTCTCGCTCCCATCGCGGCACATCCATCTCCATAAATACTGTCGAAGTACTCCAAAAGACACACGGCGGAATATACGCGGGAGAATTCCACGGGACGATCCGCGATGCGTCATTCTCCGTAATGGTTTAAAAGCTTTCGTCGTGGCGGCGGCGGCGGCGGTGGCTGGGGGCCGCGAGAAGGGGCTCCCCCGTCGCTAAGAAAGGGGCAGAGGAGGGACGCGAGGGGGTGGGTTTGGAGGGACTACGGTTCGAGGATAAGTGCCGTATTGGCATTTGACTGCCGGCTAGGGGCACGTCTGGGAAATGTACAGCACGGTTCCCGAGGAATGGGAAATGGGTTGGCTGGGATGCTGATGGTATGAGATGCCTCCGAATGGATGGTTGTCTGAGCCCATCCACGGCGAACGGGAGACCTTCGAGTGTCTCCGTCGGAAAAGGGCCCAGACGTTCGATTCAATCGAACCGAATTCCACGACGTTGAATTCCGACCGAACTTTAGGTCTCCGTCGTCTCGGTGACGGCTAACGACGCGACACGCCTCTGGGAGGGAAGCCTCTTGGCTAAAAGCACGGACGTTTGCAGAGGGGGTATCGTTTACCGGCTTCCACCCGGTGTTGTAATCTTGGGCGTGGAACGGAACGTTTACCCTCGAACCTCGTCGCGAGTTTGCCCAATTTTCCGAGAAAAGTTTGTTGCTTGCGCGGTGAACAATGGGTTGCTGCGCCAATTTCGTTCAACATCGGTATTCTTTGATGCTGGGGGAGAGACTTTCACCTTTCCAGACCTGGCGTCCACAAATGAGGACACAAAATTTAAAAGAAATATTTATATCTATCTATCTATATATATATAAGAAGGGGGAACCCTAGACTGATTACAATGAAAGTCCAGGCTAAACCCTTGAACCTATAAAGCTGAAATTTTGCACAGAGGTTTCCTTTACGATGTATACAAGGAAGAAGAAAGGCTATTTCGAAATTCAACCTCTAAGTAAAAAGGGGTTGCAACGTTTGTATGAGGAATATTTTATTTGTGGTCGGAGTTGCTTGAAACTCGGTCTTGATACTCTTTGATATAATTAATGAAACACATATTTCGACATTTTTAAAAATTCAACCCCTGGTGGGGTGAAAAGAGGCTGCAAAGATTGTATCAACCCCCAAGCTAAACCCTTGAACCTAGAAAGCGGAAATTTCACCCCCCCCCCCCCCCACCGAATCATCACATACTCTAACTTTCCATCACTAATAACTCAAACTAAATGTCTGTGTAAGACAGTCAATTCCTTCTTCATTGCATTTCAACCTCATCTCCACCAGTTTGGACATTCACGCCAAATACCACGGTGGTTCTGAACTCGCCTAACAGTCGAATCCTCCTTGAGCAACATCATCGTCGGCTACCATAGCTCGCGCGCCCAAGGCCGATGTTGTGATAGCCGTCAAATCGATTATCTCCCCGTTCGTGGCCTGTTTTTCGTTTTCCCGCGCGCGTCGCTCCGCGTCCTGACGTTAATGACGTTAAAACGTATATCCTGATCGATGGATCGGATCGTTAGCCGTCGATTCGGCGGCATGTACCCCGGCCTAATTAAAGAATAACGACGGCGGTCCCCGGGCCCAGCTGACCGTTCCTCAAACACGACCAGCCCCGAAATGATGCATCAGCGCTCCAGTCCTTTTTATCCTCCTTTCGCTCCCCGGGTGCGCATTCCATCTACTTGTTAGTTCCGACTAATTTGAATCAGACGCCGACTTGTTCCTCGTCGCAGCATAATTCTTTCGTCTAACCTCGCGCAACGTGAACGTTGCTTTCTAGGGATCGTATACCGTTTCTTTTTTTTTCGAGCTGTGCTCTGCGCCAGCTCGTGATCTTTGTCGTTGACTTACGCTGGTTTTTAACGCGAACAAGAATTTTGTATGATGGTGCGAAATAGAACTGTCGATAGGCAAACTTAGTAACTATCACGATAAATGATGTTTATTAATAGTTAAGTTGATGGTTAGGAAAGAGTTCCTCAAAAGGATAGCGCGTTATCGATGAGACGATTCAAAAAGCACTACTTAAAAATTTTGCGATTGTTCTTTATCTATGCCAATACTGGAAAACTGAAATGAGTAGAAACTCTAACCTTACCAATCAATTTTTAGTTTCTCTCTGTATATCGCAAGAAATAGTTTTCTCTAGTGGACAAGCATAGTCTCCTAAGATCTTCAGGAAAACCTAAGCCTAGGTGGTACTTGATGAATCAAGTAGAACTTCTGGTTAGCAAGAAGTCGAACTATGCTCGAAGCGTCCAAGCTAGACCAGTAATAGCGAGGCTACGTCTTCCAACCGCCTACAATCGTTATCAAACTGGAAACGTTCACAATCAATTCTTCCCGCATGATAAACTTCTTCCCCTTTGAAACGAAGAGGACTCGCATCCAGGGAAGTTTTACCACGTCGAACCTGAGTGTCCGAGCACTGCCGACACAGAGCCACAATGGAGACTTAATGCAACCGTTCGCGAAGAGGATAACAGGACTTACGGTTAAGGTTCCCATGCAATTTGTATCCTGTGGCTCTCGATCCTTTTATCTGATCGTCTCGAAAGCGATAGCACGATAACAAGTGTGTATACTACGTTAATCTCGCGGCTGAATGGACAACGCAACCGAATACAGATGTTATCCGTATGTACGACCCTTAGAGATTAGAGAACGACGACCTGGCCCAATCACGCGCACCTTGTGTCTCGTTCGGGTCAGTAATCCATCGAATCTTGAGATTTGCTAACCGATGAAAAATGGTCTTCGAGGGACACGAGGTTAAGTAGAAATGGAGTTTAGACTCGGAGGCTGAGAACGATGAGAGTCAGAACTCGTGAATCAATGAGCAAACAGCTTCTTCTGTGTGTAGTATACTGGTTGGATTAAATTATTAAAGATAATTAGAAATCCAGGTTAATTGTCCAAAGTGTTTAGCAAAGCATGTCACAAGGTCTTGAACATTAAACACTCACAAAGAATACACATTGCTCTCTAATTAAGGGATTTGTGTTGCTTCAATTATAAATTTTTCATTCACGAACGTTACAACGCGCAATATTTTTCAACAATTTCCCTGCCACGTAACAAACAAAAATTGATCAGTATTCGTTACCATGTAACACACTTCAGTCCGTGGACATTTTGCATTCATAACACGTGAGATCAACGAGCATTTAAAATTTTCAGTCGCTGCCAACTTACACGTTTATTTTTCATGAAAACAGGCCGTGCATCCGGTTCGATTACACGTGACATTTTTTTTTCGTCGATTGTTTTCAAATACCTGCCATCGAAGCGATCGTTGTGTCACTCGAATTTGTATTTCGACGAGAGAACAAATTTTTCCTCCGAAACAAAAATATATCCACAGGTCCAATCGTCTGGTGCTTTTTGTTATTTTTAAAATAACATTTCACACTTTTTTATCTGTTTTGTGGAACTAGAGATAATAGAGTGGAACTTGCAGATAATTATTCTGCAGGCCTCTACTTTCGCTTCTTTACTTAATTCAGCTTATCATTGTTATCGTAACAATTCTCGACATTAATATTCTCGTTTCAAGCACTGCTATCATTTTTCCAATTTCGAAACTTCTTCATCCTCCCCTCGAGGATGCATTCTGTAACACCAAGTAGTAAAGCGAGGACCATGATTCAAAGATACCATAGCTCAGAGATACCATGTTAGCCTCGGTACGCGATTCGTCAATATCACGTCGCCTCTCGAAGTCGGTGGAAACAGATTGGCCCATTTTTCTCATCAGCGTTCCGCTCAAGGATTCAGACGATGCCCGATGCCCGAAGCGCGTCGGGCAACAGCCATTTAGCAATTGGCTCGACGGGCCACTCGATCGTTCGTCGAGCTGCTGGCCCGACCTCCGATCGTTGTTTAAACATCTCATAGCCAGCCGCTTAAGGGATGCATTGTCTGCAGCAAGAGTTGGCTGGCGTCCAGCTGCGAACTCGCGCGACCTGTCGAACCGGAAACGCTCCAAGAAGTACTCGGTGGCGGATTCGATGGATATTAAACGGACGCACCGTGGGACAGGGGTCCCTAAACGTCGCCCAGATTCGAACTATCGATTCGTCGATGTTACAAATAATAAAATAATTAACTGTAATAAAAGAAATCTTTGCTCGTAGAATCGCTGGATAGTTCGAGGTCTTCTTCGGGAATTATTTCATAGGAAAGGAACACGAGTGTTGACTTTCCTTCTTGCACAGTATTTACATGCACCGTGAAGAGTACAAAGGATCGTTTCTAACTACGTGGGTGTTGGAAATTATACTGTGCGAGGTTCACCAAAAGAAATTTTAAGATTTTTAAGAAATCCTTGGTTTGCAGTGGCTCGAAGTTTAAAAATTTTCTTGAACATGCAAAATAATGATTTCCTGTCGCGAGTATATACATCACTCCGTGTCTGAACGCTCATGCAAACTAAATATCATTCCGATAAATTACACGGTCGCAAAGTTATCCCACCTAACGCGACTCACGTTCGGACGTTTTACAACGAGTTTGCTTGCGAGGGGTTAAAAACGACCTAACGAGAAGGAAGCGTCGTGAAAAGGGGAATTTCAATGAACAAGCGTCCTCTATCGAGTGAAGAGAGACGTGAACGAGGAGAGTCCGCCGTGAAAGTGGAATTCCCCGTGCCAGGAAACTCGGTATCAGCAATAGGAAATTACGAGAAAGTAACTCGCGTGGAGAAATAGAGGCGCGGACTCGAAGGAAAGAGAAGAAAAACGAGGGGCCACGTCACGAGGAACGACCGAGGAGAAATAAAGCGGACAAACATTAACGAAGATAGATGAAGAGGACGAAAAATAGAGCGCGAACCAGAGAGACAGACCGAGGTGAGAACGAGTCCGCGATGGAGAAAAACATCGCGGTATAGGGAAGGAGGCGAGGAAGAAGACGGAGGAAAAAAAGGAAATGTGCGGTATAATAATGAGAAAGGAACTCGAAGAGAGAGCGAGCGAAGGGGTTGAGCAAGGGCAACGCAAAAAGAGTGTCAAGGAGGATTGGACAGGATTTATGATAGGAACTCGATTCCGTCGTTATTGATTCGAACTTAACGATCCCTGTATGTAACTTGGGTTGTATAGACATTGACTTTTGGTATTTGCATTTAATTTTTGACTGTAAAGTTGGTTTCTTCTGTAAAACAATTTTTACAGTAATGGAGACTTCAAGAGTAGTGTAACATTTAAATTTGGTATACTAATGTTTGTCATTGTGACCATTTTCAATTTTTTTTATCAATCTGATATTATTTTTTTTTAGAATGAAGTGGGTCGTATTTAAAATATAATCGCAGAATAAAACCACAAAAGAAATTATAAAGTAAAAATATATAAAATATCAACAATAATTTATAACTTTTTCTGTATTTGTGAAAATGTTGTGGTTTTGAATCGCAGAATTATTAAACACAGTACCAAACAGCCATAGAATCAATCTGAATTTCCCTCATCATCCTTCTTTGCAATCTCACAAAATATGCAACAAGCCTGCTGCATATTGCATAAAAAAGATGTAATAATATTCCCAGCATCTAGACGCAGACAGGAAAGAAGCCATTCTTCTGCCTTCCTGTGATCTCTACCAGTTGCTTTATAAACTCACCCCCGCAGCCCCTAAACACCTCGTACAGTCGAACCGGAGTTCGCAGGCACAGATCAGCCCTCCCAACAACGAGAATGGCAAGAGAAATCGAACAACGGATAAAGGAAAAAGAGAGACGGCGGAAAGAAGAAAGGAGTCGGTCTTTGTACGGGACGCTGCAGTTTCATTTCGTTCGCAACGCTACTCGGTTATCGTGTGTTTATCTTACGGTGCATTGTTATTTCGCCTCCTCCCCGAGCCATGGAAGAAAGGAACGAGGATAATTGAACCGTATCCTATCGCGGATTCCCGTTATTCCTTCGCCGCCCTGGTCTCTCCTGTAAGAACTCGCTGCTGAGCCTTGCGTCAGGGCCTAACTGCACGGATTCCACCCCATCCTCCAGAGCCAGAGGTACAGTTGCACCCCGATGCAACTTTCAATTTGGACAGGACACATAGTTACATTTGTTGCGTAAGGATGATATTAAAAAAATGATTGTCGAGAGTAGACAGTCCTTGAAAGTTACAGTTTCTTTATTTTGATTTAGAAAGCTTGACAATGACTTTAAAAATGTTTGCATAGTAGATCATTTGTTTCTTTAAGATGATAATAACAAAATTACTGTCGAGAGTAGAGAATCAATGAAAATTACAGTTTCTTCATTTTGATCTAGAAAGCTTGGCACTGATTTTAAAAATGTCCACTTGTGTGGTTTGCAAACGTTTTGGAAGGTGATCCCCACTGAACAAATATTTCTTGTTGCTATTACTTTAATCGATTCACCATAACGTTGATTTTGAGTATCTATATCTAAATATACAAATTCACCACTATGCCTTACGCATACTCTCGTTCCCTCTCTTCTTCAACTCATTTTTATTTTATCTCTATCCTTGAGGAGTCTCTAGCAAGAGGCACCCCAATATTTGCCTCCATGTTATAATAAATCCGAGCCTGTCTTCCGCCGCGAAATCTCGTTCGTCCCCTCTCCCTTCATCGTTTTGTATGCCAACCGGTTGCATTGTTCGGCCTGGAAGCAAATTAAAAGATGCGTTTCCGTATGAGGTATGACGCCAAGGATTACGCCTCCCGCGCATTATCCTCACAGAGATAGCTGGGTCGCGTGGGCGCGGTGGTTAGAACCGCTTAAATCGCCAACGTGGGACGCTTTTCGTTCTCTGGATCGTTGGATCTCTAGGCGAAGCGTCGATCTTCGATTGCTAACCCGTTATCTTCAACGATTCTTAACGCTCAACTCATACTTCTTGTACACACTGCTGTATGAAACCTACTATGTGGACAATAAAATTGTTTTCATCATTTACAGAATGGTCCAAGCCATTACAGAATGAAATTGAAGAAAGTTGGTTAGAAAGGGAACAGCCAAATGATTCTTCAGGTTTCTGTTGTTCATCGTTATTGGAAACAATGTTCCTATATTTGCAAGCATTCGAATGTTTAATTGATAAAACATTGTACAATAACAAAAAACAAAAAGTAATAAAGCAGTCAAGTGGATCGTATCAAGCGTGCCTACTCTGTCTTATTTAACCCTAAAACTCATCGTAAACCTTTAACTAATTTTTTCAGAAAGCAAAGCCTGGTATTACATGCGCAAAATATTTATTTCACGTGATCTACATACTATTTCCCGTGGGGTCACAGCCTTTCGAGATCCCGTGAGTGACGGACCACCCTATTTTACATTTTATCAACGAATAAAAGGGAGAGGAGCGAGCCCAGATTTTCGAGGGACGATCTGATCGTAAATCTAGCGTAATCAGCTCCATCCTTTTCATATTTACCCCGGCCTGCTCGACATAAATATCACTCCTGGTGACCGTTGGCCGAGATGTACGATATTGCCCGCGCGACGAGCAAACCGAGTGCGTGACCCGGCTCCGGAATCGTCCTAAATGACGTCACTTCCAATCGCGGGTGTCATCCACTATCTATCTTCGTGGTAGCGACGCTCGCGGCCGCCGATATCGAGATCGCGCGCGGCATTATGCAAGCTTTATGCATCGCTGAAGTAGTCTGGTTGACTTATTAATACCGTGAGTCACACGCCATGTGCCTGAATAATCGTGAGAGATGACTCTGGTGAAAAGTGCGGGATGGAGGGAGTGAGGAATTGGCCAATCTAGTCGACTTCGTAAGTGTGGTTGAATGCTGTGTATTATGGATCGGTGCCATATCAGAGGTTGGTACATTGTGGATAAGTTGAGACAATGAGACTCTGTTACTCAATGAATGATATTGCCTGGACATTTTACTAGAGAAGTGTACTATCTATGCTGAGGAGTCATTCCATGAAATTATTAGATTAGAATATTTATGGGATAGTATTAAAGGGGGATAATTGTTCAATTCAGTCTATTCGCTTCATATATTACTTTAGCGAATAGAGTTATTTAACACAGTGGGTTATAAAGATAATTCTAAAACGGAGAGGTGAAATGATAAATAAAATCATTATTACCTACAAATGTTACAGCTAAATTTACTAAATCAATGTATTCAGAGAATGAATTGAATTAGTATGCACGAAGAATCAATAAAAATCCTACCAGAAAGTTGCTACATTACAGTGTCAATTAAAATTTAATTTTATGTTATCATCTTCAAAAATTGAGCATCTGTATCAAAAGTAACTCTGGAAAACCTTACTAAAAAAATCCATAAACTATCTAATCAAAATGGATCTCCTAATCAAAAGACTTGTAAAACGAATCAAAAAATGCACAAGGCACTAATAAACAAAGAAGTATACAAGAATTAAATTCATTCTAACAGTGTTTATACATTGTTACACACTTCCAACAGAAACATTCTCGAGGTTTCCTGGTAACTTAGCACTTGGTAGCACTGCATGGTCCTCTGGAGGCCATAACCAACAACGATTTCCGCCTTTGGTCCCACGCTTTTGGGATTACTTTGCCTTGCAACAAATGGCAAGACCGGAAACTAGGACATTAGCACCCTATCGTGGAACACATAATTGAGAATACTGCACCGATATCAGATCCTCTGAACTCCACGGAAAGTTCCGGAAAACTGAACGCAGTTCTCAGCGGTGACTAATGGAAGAGGGATAGCGACTTAATGGAATATAAAGAATAGCTATTAGATATCGAGCGAAGATTAAGATGAATAATGCCGGGCATCGATGTCCCTATTACCTCATTTGTCATCCGCGTTGCACGTGACAGTGAGTACACGGAAATATCGTGATGGCAGGTGCTGTTATCTGATGCCAGACAGAATCGATATGGCGACTTTAAATAGGTCAAATGTGCCACAAGTGGACGGACACACGTGTAAAAACTCATTCACGAGAACCGTAGTGGAGCTTGAAATAGAAATGGGAGGTGCATTCGAACGGTTGCTGAATGAATTTGCAGAGTTTCACAGGTACGAAAGTAATGCATGACAGATTAGACAGAATAAATGTGGGGTCTCTTGGTGTATTAATCCATTTTTTAACGAATGTATGCAATGGACTACAAACAAAAATTATATACAAAAAGATGACAACAATAGAGAATAGAAAACGTGCCATTATTTAGTGTATTCAAAAGGGTTTCTACATTACAATAATCAATTGTTTTTCATGGATAGCTTCACTCATCATAATTAGTTAACAAAAGAAACGAGGAAAGAGGAGATTGAATCAAAGATGATTCCTATCTGCCCAACAAAAATTACAATCTAAACAGTGAAATAAAATATCAGAATGAATGGAATAATAAATCTAAAATCATAATAGAATGACAAATCCCGCGCGAGTAATGGTCCGATGGAGTAAACGCAAATAAATTGCCACGCGATGTCTTTATTCGCCATCTATTATTCCTATAAAATTATGCCTAGTGAAACTATTGTTCCCGCTAAGCAGGCGTGAAATCTTATTATTCGTGCTAATTTATTTCGCCCGGGCCAATTGTTTTCCAGGCGTAGCCAAACGCGGAGCAAGTAACAAGGCAAATCCTCAATTTATCACGAAGCGGAGGGGTCCCGAAAAGGATGTTTGATTAATATTCGGATTAATTCCTGCCGGCTAATCCGACCTTTAGTGATTAATAACGATGCCTTGCCAGCCGGGTTTCGCGTCGGTGGGTGGAAAAGTAAGAGAAAAGGCGGAACGAGGGAGGGGAAGAATCGCGTTAACGATCGCGGCATAACGAATTAATTGCTTCTTCAACCCTTCGGATTATTCGGAACGCAGGGTTGATTAAACGAACAATGTTTCCGCGACGCGATACGGACACGTTTCGACGTTCGTTTTCATTAATATCCTGCTAATTAATCCGACGTGATTACGAACTTGCACAGCGGCGGCATTCTCGTTAGAAAATAAGCGCGAAACTATGCGTTAAAGCGTCCGAATATTGTTTCCAGCCTCGCGACGGTTTAATTAATCGCGTTGCCTTCCAAATTGCTCTGTGTTCTAACTGAGTAACCGTTGAAAGGCACCACCGTAAATACTCAGACGGCTGAAATTTCATATTTGACGCGTTATCAGCGTAAATATGCTTCACGCATTAATCTTATCACGGGGAATTCGGCGTTGATCTACCCTTCGTACCTGTCTCTAATTGTGCTCGTGAAAATTTGATGATTTACCCCTTTGTAATAGGAAAATCAAATACAGCGGTGCTTTGATCTTCCACTCTGATTAAGTCACTTAAAGTAATTTTATTAAATTTTGAAAAATTTAATTTAATAAAGTATTTAAATTTGAAGATTTATTGATTTGTCTTATTAATTACAGTTGGATTTTATTTAAAAATATATTAGACCATCCATTAAGTACTTTCTATAAATTCTGTTTATAATAAATTAAATAACTGCAAGACTTTTCTAGAAAAGTGAGAACATAAATATATTATGTCAAAGTAACGCGAGTTCTACGCGAACACGTTAAGAGGCGTCCCGTGTATCGAATGACGACTTCATCGATCAGAGACATCATCGTGGCGATCATCCACTTATTTGCACGACAGCCACGATTCTAAAGAATCATTCAACTACGCCAGGTAGACAGCAATCGAACGTCCCCTTTCAAACTTGAGCCAAACTATCGCGTTTCTAATTACTGTATCAATTCTTAATTAAGCTATCTCCTCGATGAACGGCGTATAATGTAACCGAAAACGCTGAAAGCCGGGGGCCATCGAATCGAGTAAAAAGGGACGTTTAATTAATTAAGCCCGTGGAATTGATGCTGGTTAATTGACTATACAGCCGGGAAGCTAGCGATGGGATTGATGAGAACTTTCCATCTCGAACATCTCGAGCTCCGAACTTTTCTTTTTGTAAAGGGGAAAGGAGGACAATTGTCTTGCGTTTTTCTTCTGAAAAATTGGCGATCTCATTGTGTTACATATTGTATTTGTAAAGTGAGCCTGCTTGAGAGGTGAAGTGATCGGGTCTTTTACATGAAGATCAGAGAACAGATGAACGAGCGTAGTATTTAGATAATAACACGCTAATTAGATTAAAATAATTATCAAACTGGATTTATTTAAAGATTGTTTTAGATTATTTTGATTTCATGAAGTGAAACAGAGGTCCGTTATTATTCGTACTAGAATATTGTAAATATAAGATATTATTTTAGTTTATTTTAATTTTATTAAATGACATGGAAAGTCGTTATTATTCATATCATGCTATCGTAGATGCGCACAAATGGAAAGAATATATATAAACATGAAATAATAAATTCCTGTTTCACTTACCAAAATAAAACAAGATTTATAACCGTGAATTATTCGACACCGATGAATAATAAATTCAAAATACATTTAAATCTCTGAATACAACATTGCCAAAAAAAAAATAAATGATAGAAAATAAATAAAGAATAAGAAAAAATGTATGAAACAACTCCAAGGGAAGGCGATGCTTTAGATATGTATTTTAACAAATAATCGAAGACGATCGAAGGTGTCGAACTTCCGCCAAGGGATTGCAAGGGTAGAAATTTTTCACAGCTGCGCCCGATACCTATAATAACTCACTATCCTGCTGTTTAATGGTGATGCATTATCGGCGGTGCAACCGTGAATCGCGACACGTAGGGTGCATCGACAAGCTCACTAAATTTCGTTTAACACTCACCCCTAGATAGTTTCGGATACGGTGTTAAGCGCACCGCGCCATTTGTCGCGTCAGATTCTATAAATCTTTCGCTGTGTCGACCACTCGTGCACCTCGAGCTACTAACTTCTTATCGTAGATTGCACTTGGGACTTACCTGAAACCAAATATTTGTGAACGTTAGATAATGTACATTTGTTCATTTGTTTTATTTCGAATAGTAATTACTGAAATATTTTAATCAGAATCACGAGTGGAGCAACGTAATCAACATTATTTCTTACAAGTTTCGTGGAGCTGGATATTTAATAAAGTGCTGTGTACTTTCGTTGACAATAACAAAAGATATATTTCATATCATATGTGTTTTATGAAACAAACAAAATCCTAAAGCCTCTCTCTTAAAAAAAAAAAAAAAAACAACAACAACAACAACAACAAACAAACAAACAAACAAACAAACAAACAAACAAACAAACGACAACTTTCATGAGCAAATTTAAATGCAACCTAATTCTTATTTACATATTTATTCTACATTTGTATTATTCTTTCCTAAGAAGGCTCTAATACCCCAGAGTTTAAACGTCAAACAAAGCCCTGGTTTGCGCTGCTCGTAAATACTACTGAATTTATCATACGATCGTATCGAATCCGCCATTTCCAAGCCTGAAAGTCGAGAATGCAATATTTAACTGAGGACCTTTTGATAGAATTAGCTCGACAGTGGAAGCAAAGAAAGAACCGCAACGGTTCGAACGAAACCAAAGAAACTGGAGCAAGGAACATACATACGGTAGGGACGTGGAATAATAAATACCAGAGAATAAAAAGGCTGGCCAGTGGAAAAGCGGGGAAAAAGGGAGGTGGGGAACGAGGAGAAGGGCAATTAACGGGGGAACCGAATGAGCAGAAACAAAGGCGCGGATTTGGAAAGGGTAACGACGTCGGTGCCCTTTGAGGGCGACGAGTGAACCAAACTTTCGAGGTAAATGGTGAAACGAGTGGAACGGGTCAACGAATAGCGGGGCATAAAATTAGAGGACGGGGGAAAACGCGGTTGAGAGGAAAATCATTACATTCGCAGGAAACCAGAGGCGCGAAAATTGAAAACGACGAAGAGATAGCGTGTCGACTACGAAGTTGAATGAAAAGAGACATTTGTTGTTGGTGGAAAAAGAGAAACCCGTGAACGAGATAAAGTTTCACAAAGTTTCGTCCGTATAAATAATGTATTAAACAATATGAAATTAGAGGGTGGCGAGAAACGCGGAGGAGGAAGAAATCCGGGCAAACTACGTTCACGGGAAACCAGAGGAGTGGCGGGAAAATTGAAAACGACGCGAAACAGAGCGACGTCATAAAGTTGGGCGAAAGGAGACGTTGCATTGAAAGAAAAAAAAAAAAAAGGAAATATCGTCGAAGGGGAATTTCAACGACTGGGAGGGATACTCGTCGCGGCTGCCACGAATGAGATAAAGTTTCACGATTTTTCCTCTCTTTGCGGCTGCCGCGACCGTGAATATAAACAGGTTTCCACCAGCGAATTTTCCCGCTGGTCCAACGGCGCCCATAGAAAATCTACAACAATTCAGACGTGCCTCTATCTATCCGAGAGAAACGAGCGCCGGACGGGAGACGGGAACACAGCCTTGGAAAAATGTAGGAAAAAGGAGAGGGAGGGGCTGGGAAAGAAGAGCATCCCTTCTCCCCGCACTCGTCGAGGTTCAATTCCGCGTGAAAACGTTTTCGGAGCTGAAACACAGCCGCGTACGTACATACGTGAACGTGGATGGGTGCATCAGTCAGGGAAATAGAGCCAGATGGTTTCGCGCGGTGCTGAATTAACTGTCACTTGGTGATTGAGACAGAAAATAAAAGAGCAGTCGAGGGGCCTCGTTTTTGGGCCATCGAAATTTGACTTTTTGGTAACCAGAAAGGGGTTTGGTATTTTCGGAGCATTTTATGTACAAATTAGACATGAAATAAATGTGAGTATATAAAAATTAGAGGGAGGTGATCGTTGTCTCAGGGAAAACCTCAGTTATTCTTTAAAATTGATCTGCTTCAATCCGACTGTTGTTGTTCTGCAACAAAGTATCAACGCGTATCAAAATCCGATCTTAATTACAAAACGTAACCATCAAAGTGCTCGCGCCTCCGCGAAGCCTTCCATGGAAATTACATTCATTAATTTCACTGTGTTACACGTTTGCTATGCGCGAGTGGAGAAATGGCTCCACGACTTCATTTACACGATACGATTCAACAACATCGAACTACCCTCCGTAATAATCTCGTTTCAAGACTAATCTCGCCCAACTTCCGAGTTGGTCGGAAGATAACGGAAAACTTCCGCGAATTATTTACCCTGCGGAGGAGCTGCGTACCGCAAGTATCACGGCGCGAAACACTTTGTTACCCAGGCTTGCTCTTCACCGCCTCGAAAACTGCTGCAACAGGAAGTCGTTGGGGAAACTTTTCGACTTTTCAAACCGCGCGAGAGGAGAGGAGGTTAATTACCGGGAAACTGAAGTATTACGTGATTTGTAAGCAGGCACATGAGCTACACTCTTTTTACCCCTTATAGGCCAGAACTCGCTGGAAATTTCTTTTTTCACTTTTTTCGGTAAAAAAGAATAAATGAGCGTAATTTCTGCCCCTTCCTTAGTGGTAACAATGAGTACCTGTGACCTATAAAGGGTTAAGGTACTTCACGTAGCATAGTTAGAAGGAAAGAATTTTGTCAGGATTTAAATTAATATTTCTTTGGTCAAATAAAGCGTAATTTTGTAGTGGAAGCATTGTTCAAATATATTGCAATTACTTAATGGATCATAAATTTTCTTTTTGAAACAACAAATTTAATATCACTTTTTAATTTTGAATCTTGACGACCAACGCAAAATGCTTGCAATTTGACTGGCAGTGCATGGGGTTAATATCGATATACTTAAAAATGGCCAAGATAGGACAAGTCTCCAGAAAGTTTCTTCTTCTGTGAACATGGTAAGTTGAGAACGTCTCGTTAGAAACATACCTAACAAATTAGTCTATTAGAAAGCGGCTACATCTGTTAAATGGACGAAGGCACTTCTTTTCGAAAAATGATCATTTTTATAATCGGGAAAGTGGATTTTTCAGTAAAACAACTGCTAAAAATTAATCTTTCGAAGAATGTTGCGTATCATAAGCCACTAGAAATGAACGAGGACTCCTACAGCTTGCATTTCGAACTCCATTCCACTCGAAAGTGTTCCCTCGGTTCCTGACCTTTCCGTTTCAGAATCACGCGATAACTATTCAAGGAATCCTCGAATACCACCCGCAAAATCACGGATTTCGAGGGTAAACACGGATTCGATTTCGAGGTGGGCGCAGAAGTAACGGTGAAACTTCATCGTTCGCGGATAAGTTTTGCAAGCGTAACGGGCGACTAACTGCGTTAATGATCCGCCGGTGCAATTACCCGTAATTGAAGTGAATTCATTTAACCGCGGCCATTACGGAACTCGTAAACCAAGGAGATAAATGAGCAGATAGATAAATATTGAGCGACAGGGGAAGGGCAGCGATGGTTGGGCTTCGAGAGCCCGTTCGACCCCAAACGAACGATTACCAGAACCGCGATTCCGGAAACCCTACGAATTAGGCAACGGCAGCGTTTCCTCGCTGAAAACGGGTTTACGATCGTTGTAAAAATCGTTAATTACCTTTTTTTTTCTCCCCTCGTAAACGTTCGGAGCGTAGTTACAACGGCGCTGAGATAATAAGAATCTAATTTATGGCCGCCAGTTGCGGGCTGGTGTTTCTGTTGTCTTAAATGCTACCGCTGTTGGCGGAATTATCTTATCAATTTATTACCCGACACCGGGACGATAAATATAATTGTTACTGCTTCCGACTGCGGACTTCAAGATAGGTTTAGGGTTTGAGGTACTCGATCTCGTGCACATGTATAACAATCCTTGTATGCGTGGATTTAATTAACACATTCGAGACTGTTGACGTGAAGTCACTTCAAACTCTATTCTTGGCTGTGACAAACTTATGACAATCTTTTTTATTTTATACGCTACATATTTACAACAGTGATACTTCAAAACGTATTCTGTAATATTTATCTTCGCCCTAACGATACAAATTTGCAATTGCATTATTTTCGTCAGTATTCGGTATTAGAAACGTAAAATACCTACCGGTCGCGAGTGTGTTAATATTAATAATGTTGGCACTACTTGAAGGTCCTCCAGAGGAAAATGGAAAACAAAAAAATCATCAATTCTCAGTGATTCTTTTCCCACTGAATCAGTCACATAGTTCATTTGTTTCTTCGCTTGTATAAAAACTCTACAGTTCATGCTACCATTACATATACCACCGCGTATTTATTTATCGTTGCACTAGCTCACGAGTTACCCACTGCTACCATTAGTGCGATGAAAAAATTACACTATTACAAAGTTAACAAGTGTAAATAGTTATTGGAATCCAAAAAATGCACTCAACTACGCAGAATATCGATGCGTCCTCTCGATAAATCACGCGACGGTTAGAACTATTCTAAACGAGAACGAATCGACGTCCGTACGATGACGATGGTCGTTGAGGTACTCGGTTATCCTCCAGGGGACACGGAACCGTTCAGAGTAATTGAAACGTGTCTCCGTGGTATTATTTATTACCAGCCATAAATCGAATTTACCTACCTGTACACCTTGTATCGGGATCCGATTTATTGCGCTCGTAAAAACGCTTCCGCGCCCGTCCACTTTGACCCTCTTCTGTTCTCGCCATCATTTCGCAACCGATTTCCCGCAGGATATCTCGTTACGCGGAAACGCTGCTTGCGACTCGAGTCTTCCTCCTCGTGCTTTCCTTCCGTTGCGTTTCTGCGGTCGACGATCGTTCAGGGGGGAATCGTTCGACGGCGAACGCGTTTTTGCGGAATCGAGCGTTGCGATCGCGTCGAATGTAAAGATGGATTTGTAAGCACGGTTTTACAGGTTCCAGCAAAAACTACGCGCGTGACGAGCGAGTGAAGGGTTCCAATACGGGGGAGTCGGTATTCCATTGAACTATGCGGTTTTCAATCAGTTTCTTTGTTAGGAGAACCGCGATTCGTCATTCTTACTTTGGATAATTGGTGGCATATTCTATTTTAAAAAAGAAGTGAAAGTGCTGGGACGTGATCATGATTCGATGGGACGTGTTGTATAACCTTTTTGACTCGAAGACTCAAAGCTCTGAAGACGAAAGCGTTTTAAATATAAAGTACTTGGTACTACTCTGAATCCTCGGCTTCCTCGCGCTATAATAATAATGTAATTAGGATTTCTTGCAAATAATAATCTTTTTAACGCGGGATAAACTGACCGTGATCGTCAAAGCGTAGAAATATGCGGGTTTCTTTGAGGAGAGACAGTTTTCGTGTAATTTCAATTTATTGCGCGATAAATCATCCGAAAGTAATTATACACGAAACCAGTTATAGTATTACATGCTCGACTCTGAGAAAAAGAAAACGCGCAAGGATCGAGCCCTATAGTACCCTGCTAATGCCATAGCGCGCGCCATAAATCACGGCAATCAAACCGGTTCGCGGCATTGACAAATTTCGTTTCACTACCGGATACCGTGTTCCGTAATTCAGAACGTTACTTTCAAGTCATTTGTACCATTTGGCTGTCAGATTTGTCAATAACGCTTTATTGGGCCCGTAGATTTCGACATTGTTCGCGTACGGCGACCGAGAAAAGTATGGCGACGAGGAAAATCAATCGGTAGCCTCGATAATTCAATGGAACAAGCTTTCTTCGCGCTTAATTAACCAGAGACTGCGTGTGCTAAATTGTTTATTAATGAGTGACTGGATGGAACGTTGGACTGAACAACATTACGCGAAGATTTGAACTTACTGGTTCCAATTCTTTGAGGATTTCTTAGCATTTGAAGTGGGAAACTTCTAAAACTTGTTCGTTATTTATGATGTGGTGGGATTCGATAATTTAACTGATGAAGTTTCGGAATTATTGATCATTCAGGGATATATTGATGCAGGATTAATATAGCAAAGTAACTTGGTAGGATGTCCTCATGTTCGGATACATCTTTGGGAATAAACACGAGTACTTATTTTAATGAGTAGGATCTCAGCTGAGAATAAAATTGTATGTACGATCTGAAAACCAAGGGAAATTAACGGGAATCCATTAATCATGGACGCGGACATGTTGAAATAATTCATGAACCACAAAAGTCTCCTCTCTTTGTTATTATATTGCCAAATAAAATTATTACCTGCATTGCTTTATTTATTTTATCAACCATTCCCTAGTAACAGTTCGAAATCAACCACTTCCATGAAATTTTTACTGCAGAAGTTCTGACATATCGGTTGCATACAAACAATTTTTAAAAAATCTGAAAACAACCCATTTTTCTACAGGAATACTAGAAGAGAACATATATTTTTAAATGAAAAAATGTTCAAACAGTTTTTTCGCCAATAAAATGCAACTGCGTTTTCCCAACTCCTGTTACAAACTTTTGAATCTTGCAGCCTGAAAATAATTTCTTTATTTTGCTAAAAATAATGCAGCAAAAGTTGCGATAGTAATAATTCCAAATAAAATTTTCAAGTGACGCATCCCAGCGGCACGATGACACGCGAAAAGTAATTTCCGCGAATTTGCCTTTCAATAACCCACGGGAGGGGTTAAAAATCGCTTTGGAATCCGCAACGAGGTCCAATAATCCCCGGAAATATGGTTCCATATGCCAATTACACGCGTTACCGCCAAAACCCACCGCCACGGGCGGCCGTTATCGCCATAAGCGGCGAATTTGCATTCTTTGCGGCCACGCGCAAGTTTTAATTATACGAAAACAGTGGCGCGTTTATCCGTAATCAGCCGTCAGAGCTTTCTGAAATCCTCGGCCGCTGGATTAATTCGCAATGTTACGTCAACACCGCAAAACGGGGTTAAATTTGACTCGCAATAAATTCATGAGGCGCGATAGTTCCCGGGGATAGTCGCCGATAATCCATTGAAGTGGAGATTATCGACGATTTACCTATTCCCGCTTTCCGCGCGGATTTCCACCGACGAGGATAATAAGTTTCACGCGAGAACACGGAGTTACCGGCCTCTCCTGCCTCGTAATACGTTTACACGGGATCCCATAAACGATAGAACTACGTTTTTAGTAATCCCCCCTGTTCTGGCTTTTTTGGACCCGAACACGTTGCACTTTTATGCTCGAGGGAACTCTTACTATACTTTTCCCGTAGAAAAGGAAACGCTGACTTCGAGGAAAGAATAAGGTCTTATGGGGGAAGTGAATTCTCGCTACGAGGTTCGTATGTACATATTTTTTAACGAGTTCAGTGACGAGAAGATAAAAGCATCGATGCGAAACGTTAACGAGTTCATGGATAAGCTGATAAAAGGGTTCTCCTCAGTTTCGTTCCTACCTTATTCTAGAAATTCTTACTATGCCGCGATATACTAACAAGTCTGCCACTATTAAACGCAATTAAAAATGACCGATAGCGTGAAAAATTCCCAAACGTCACAGTTCATCGCTCTCGTCGTCTGTAATAACAGGAAACACAGGAACTCGTGCCAGTGCACTCGTGCTGTATCGACAGGGCTGTGTTTTGAGAATGGCAGCATCGAATGGAGATTGGACGCAATAAAATGATGGCGTGAGTGCGTGCAATCTATGGTAACCTCCACGAGAATGGTCGTTTCGAGGAACGCAGGGAATCATACGAAGCACCGGTGACTGTCATAAAATTTAAGCTGCATTTCAGCCGGATGATGCGTCGTCGATCGCGCAATTCCGATGCTTGAAACGAATAGCTTGGGTCGTTGTATAGCGGAGACAAAATCAACTGACTGTTTTGAACTACTTCCTCGAGTGCTAACAGACCGTAAACAAGGGAACCCGCGCGAGAACCAGAGGAAAATAGATTGGCAATCAACTTACGAAAGTTAATCAGAATTCGGTGGATATAGATACCCAAGAAAACAGTATTACAAACACACGCTAAAAATCTTACTTCAAGTACGTCATAAGTTACAATTTATAACCTCCAAGCGCACTAAAATATATAGTTCAAAACTCTTCTGGGGATTTCAAAGAAAAATGATTAAAACTAAGTATTAACGCTCGTACACAAAGGTTCGGAAACTCTGAGAATCGTCAAGTAATAAAACTAAGGCCGAAGCAGCTCGAAGCGAGACGCTCGATTGAAATTCGAATAATTATCAAATAGTAAAATTAAACACTGAATGTTCCTCAGCGAAACAACAGCGAAGGAACTACGTTACGATAATTCCCGCACGGCTGTTCCCTCTGGCGAAGCGGAACGATCGTTCGTTACGAGCTCGTGCGGAAAGAGCTGCAGACACTTTCCGCTAAACGAAAGGGCTCGCGTACTTTCGGCTGCAACGAAAAGCCGAAACTACTGTTCCGTATGCGCTGGTAGAAGTACACCGCGCCGGAGGACACTAGAAAGTGAATAGGCACTTGCATTATATAAACAAGTTACAGTTTCGCGTGCATTCGTGGTACCGAGCGTAACGCTGTTCAAGACGTACTCGACCGAGAGCCTTAATTTTCGCGGGTCTCGCCTCCGGTTACGAGGGCATTGCCAGAATCGACGATTTCCTGCAATTCCGTCCGAGGCACTTCCGCGAAATTAAAATTTTCACTGCGAGCATCCTTTGCTGCGAGGGGAGACATTTTTTTAGCGCGACACTCGAAGGAGGATTGCCACCTTTGGCAATTTGAGTATGATTGCAAACCGGCGATCAACGAATATGAATTTCATATGGTCGTTTCTGTGAGCCCATTTCGGAGTGTGGTTGTTATTGCAATCATGATTTGGCAATTTGAATGCGGTGGCAAACGCAAGATGAAGATGAATATGGTAGTTTGTTTAGGCTGTGTATAATTTGAGTGAAATCGTGGACTACTTCAGAATCCAATTATTATAGATGTGGAATTTATAATCTGTGTCTTTGAGACTTTTCTATAATTTTTACATTTTTATGTTCCTTATGCTCTGATGGAAAGTATAATATAATCAGATCTTTAGCAAGACTTCATCATGATAGCTTTCCATGGACCATATTTCAGAATGACTGTTTCAACAAATCCTTTTCCTCCTCCTAAGTAACAAACCATCGTTCCAAGTATAAACGAAATCGCGATCCTTGAAGACAGTCAAGGTAACAGCTTAATGCGGCCCTGTCGCGTGGGTCAACGAGAGGGCACGGATAATGACGGGGCCCCTTCATGACAGTCGAGTATTTTCGCGTTTCATGATCGATGCCCCGTCCGAAGTGGAACGTGACCGGCGCGGTTGCCTTAACGAATGGGGTTCCGTAACGGGGTGACGGCTCGTGACGAGCGACACGGGAATCGCGTAGCGTGACTTCGGTCCTCGGTGTCGCGTCGTTATAATGCGGCGTTATGCTAATTAATTACCCGACGGACCGGGCTATTACTAAAACGCGCGGCTTCCTGAACTCCTCGTGGGAGAATCACTCGAAATCTGGGCGCCGGTTAGAAAGTCAGTCAACAGCGGTCGACCTCTTGGCATTTCGCTTGACAGGAACGATTGACAGCGAACGCGGTTCACAGAAATGATGCAGGCTCCTGTGAATGTGCTATGAGAGTAAATTAGACAGTTGCGAGTCGCGTCATGGCTAGGTAGCAGTATGGAGGGTTTCAAATTGAGGTACAACGTGGTTTGGTGCGAGAGCATCAAATGAAGCCTGACTAGAGGTGCTCGCTCTTTGTTATGTCTTCAAGGGTGCGTTCAGACGTGCGATTATTGTATACATTTTATGATTGTTGTAAGATTTTATTTTCTACAATAGTAACTATCGTTTAGTGACTTTATTGTAATAATTACAACTGATATATCCACAAATTGAGGAGCTTCAATTCAGGCCTGCGTCATGTTTCAGAGCTATAAACAACTAATATCGATAGTACTATCACTTGAAAATACTCAATAACTCCCACTATCATGAAAAGTGCCTCCACTACAAATTGATCCAGCTCAAAAAATCTAAGATCTCCGTAGAGTCTTGCTCCCCCCAGGCTTTGACATCTGAAGCCTTAATTCATCCCTGAAGCATGATTCAGCACGTCCCCGCGCAGAAATCCCCCCAGCCTTCGACGTGCTATCCGCGTAGCCGCGATCTCCTCGCCCGACGCTTTGCAACGCTTCCACGCGATTGATTTATAATGACACTACGTTTGTGCTCCTTTTGTTTACGACTGCCTCGAGCGTGATGGATGCGTTTAATTCGTCGGCGAATAATCGCCGAAGAGATCCTGGTTGCGTCGATGGAGAGAATTCATTCAATTCGGGAGGAGCGCTTATCGGTCGTGAGATCGGCGC
Source organism: Hylaeus anthracinus (assembly GCF_026225885.1). Taxonomy (NCBI): domain Eukaryota; kingdom Metazoa; phylum Arthropoda; class Insecta; order Hymenoptera; family Colletidae; genus Hylaeus; species Hylaeus anthracinus. Next base: position 13,810,950 of record NW_026534344.1, on the reverse strand, counting down.
CTCGCTCGATCGTTTCAATTTATTTCGCAAACAGTTTTGCGGAATGAACATAAGGCACGGGATGGATCGAAGCGATTCGCAGCCTCTTCCTTTTATTTCCATCGAAACTGTTACGGGTACTGCGCACGATGTCGGGAATGATGAATTTATGACTGATGCCTTGACGCGCAGCGGTGTCAAAATGTAAACATCAGGTATTTTACATTGCTGCTTGTGGTTTATCGACAAATAAAATACTGCTCCTCTATCTACTATAGTACAGTATTGTGATATTGGGAAAATCACTCTAAGTTCTTTAAAAGAAAAATTTATATTTACATTTATATCTATTTTACCGTTCGAAGAATTTTTATGAAATTTTGTATTCAGAGGTTCTTGGTGAAACCTCGTATACAGTGATTTTTGGTCAAACTTACAGCAACGAGTGATAAAAAGTTGCACTTTGAAAACACGAAAAACTACGAGAAAGGACCAGCAATATTATATATAATTTTCATACAATTTCTATTAATCAAACCAACGCTTAAGTCTGAGAGAGCCTCAGACTATCATTAATTAAAAAAAAAAAAAAGTAAAAACTGCTCGTTTTCTCTCGCCGTTTCTTATTGACGCAATGCGTCCCGCTGTTAGCGCCGTTACGTCGACCAGTCGCGGGCCAAGTTTATTGGCGTCCGCACTCTGCATATCAAGGTAACCCCACCGGCTGCAGCTGCAGAGGAACGTAGAGGGTGCCAAGGCTCCGTAGCCCCCAACAAATCGTGCGCGGAATTTTCGAGGTAGCTCCCGTATAAAGCAGAGGCTTTACTCGCGCAGCTCCTCCCCACATCCCCTAGCGCGGGTTACAGTTGCTAAGTCGCGTCGTAAACATTAATTTCCGCACGCGCGGAATAACGGGGTTCATTATGATATCGCGTATCAAATTTTCCTGTGAGCGGTTCGCGCGGAAATTATGCCGCGTCTCGCTGCGACGAAAATTGGCGAACTTTCGGGGTGATGTTTACTGTAACCGAACAACAGCTCGTTTCCTGGGGCGAACAAGATATACGCATCCGTTTGTATCATGGTGAACCATGGATGTCGCTTTGTGGCGTAAGGTTGCTGGTAAATGGACGTACGTTTCGTATTTATTTTGGACGAATTCGAATTGCGATGTGTAGAGGTTGGGGCAGATGACGCGAATGCTTGGAATTCGGATTGATTGTGTGGAGTTGGTAAATAGAAAGTGGTGATGATGTTTTGAGTTGGGCATGTCTTGATGTTAAGATAGTTCTAGCTAAGTTCTCTGAGTGGGCTTATTACTGACAGTGAGTACTTAGGTATTCTAGAATCTAGATGGTCAGAATTACATCGTAATCTATATATTTTTAACTATCTGCTTTTTATTGATTCTATGATGATTAGGATGCAGTAGCAAAGATCAGTGATTAAAACGAAATAAGAGGTGTCTTTTGTGTGACACATTTCAGTGTGCAAGGCTTCTAACATGAGAGCGCGGATAATAAGACGAAACAGGGTTTAGGGTACAGCGTTTCCTATCATGAAGCAGGACATGGCAACACAAGGTTTAGGTAACGCAGGACTCGGCTAACATAGACGAAGATTAACTCGAAGGGACACTATCTAGCCCAGAAGTGTACGTTACTCTAATATAATGTCACGAATTCGTCCCTGATTCTACCATTTACTAATTACATTAAACATTCACTTTCAAGAGTCGTCGTCTGAAAGCTGGCCGTGGAAACTCCGCGAACCGCAAGCGTCGATTCCGAAAGCGGTTAGAACCTACTTTCACCGTTTCCTCGAGCTCGAAGAAAGGAAATATGGCAGCTATTACCAAGTCGTGGTGTTGCGATCCTCTCATCGAACGCCACTTAAATCTCGCGGTAAGGATCGTATCCCATTAACGAGTTAGTGTTACTACCGGCAGTGCTTAAATTAAAAGCTCAAAGGTGTACTAACCACGTGTCGGGCGGCCAATCATAATAAACATGTCCGCCTTTGGAGAGACAATAATAAATACTGCCACGGTGCAAGTGCAAACGACGCAACGCCCTAAATCACCGGAACGATGCATCATGACCTGACTGTCTACGTTCTCTGCCGCGTTTGCCACCTTTCGCGAGCCTCGCAGGGTAAACGCAATTTCGCTGGCAAATGGAGTGCCCTGACGGGCGTCGCTGTTGAATTTCGGCTACCCCAGCCCCTTACGACGAATCTCGAGACGCCTCTCCCCATTGGACGCTGATTTATTCCGCGATTTTATTGGGAGTCCTGTCTTTTCCTCGCGACGCCATAAAAGAGACGCGCATGGTTCTTGGGGGGTTTTAATTTTTATTTTAGAGATGGACGCTTGTAGCTATAGTTGAGTTGAACAAAAATTCCAGTACGATAGAATAGTATTGGATTTATTACTAAGCCATAACGACTTGATGGCAATAACGATCTTTACTTGCAGTTTGTCGAAAGTAAGTGTCTGTTTCCTCCTTTGTCAGTGTCAACAGTGACCCCTGAATCCAATGAAAACTCCAGTGTTCTATCTCACGACTCACTGTGCACAGTTACACCAATCGACATCGACAACAGGGTGCACATGCATCCTCACAATATATACAACAGAGCTTCGCAAGAACATACCTCATCTATTTCTTCCTAAACACCTCGATCTGACTCCGATGAAGACACTTCGAAAACAACTCAAGACCCACCATCACTGTTACCTCAAAATCGCCAATTATGCGAGCCTCGGACACCAGCGCCGAGTAACACGAAGCTGCTACTCATCTAAATTCCATTTAAACGAAGCAGAACACCCCAAACTGGCGGAGACACGACCAAAGGGTACCTCCACGAGGAGCAGCGACCAATTATTCGGGACACGTCGCGAGCTTTTTGACAATACCACGATTTCCGTCTTTGGGATTCCGCGACGCGATCGTCGAAGATCGTGAACCAGATACCAGGACACTTTAGGCGGAACGTGAACTACGGAACGTGACCATCGCTGCTCCAGCCACTGGACTACGATAAGGGAAAGGATGGGGCGGATGGGATCCTCTGCCTTTTGCATAATTCGCCCTTCGCGGAACAGCGTGGCTAATGAACTGTTAAACGAGCTCACGGTTTCAGACTCGCTGGCAGAAGCGGAAATTAATGCTGCGTGGAAAGGGTTGGTCCGTGCAACGTCAACCGCCGAGCGCGAGTTTCGGTTAACATCCGTTTCGATTAGGCGGCTAGACTGACCTACTGGGGATTTATAGGCCGACGGAGTGGTCGCTGCTTGGTTATTGGGGAAATCATTCGGGGATCGATGGGAAGATTGAAGGAGATCAGGACAAGGTTAATTGAGTTATGGTCAGTCGGTTGTCATAAGATCGGAGGGTGATAATTTGAGAAGGGGATGATGAGAGTTGATCCCCGCTACCTCGTATTGATTGCAAGTTTCAGATGAATCGAGAGATTTTATATACAGTCAGCCCCATAAATATTCGTACACTCTGTGATTATTGAAGGAATTTGTCTAAATTAAATGATAGGTTTGGTGTTTTCAAATAAACGTTTCATTATAAATATGTGCATGGGTAAACTTTACACTTGTATATATGTAATGAAAAATTTATTTGAAAACACCCAACCTATCATTAAATTTAGGCAAATACCTTTTTGCTATTCGATTCATCGAGGCCAGTATAGCACTTTCTCTTGTATTTTCGTCTCACCGAAGATTAAAACAACCCCTAACTAAACCAAGGTCCAGAAAAGTTCATTTCTACTTGTTGCCATCAACAAAATCCTACCTTCGTCTCCTACCAAAAACAGCACTTTTTAAAACACCTCGCGCCAAGTTCCACGACAGTGAAGTGCTCAAAACGGTTTGATCAAAGCGACGCTCCGTCTATCGCTTCATTACACGGTCCTAAGGAAAACCGCACAGCTTACGTGAGCGTGTTAATATATCATCGATGCAAATGCAAAGAAAGCGGACTATGAATAAAGATATCCCCTGGTGAAATACGCCTCCGGTTGCACGGAAGTTCGCGGAATCGGCTTGCGAATTTGGCAACCGGTGGTTTGGCGTCGTGACGCTCGCGTCGTGCAACGTCCGCCGCTGGTAATCGCCTCTCGGTAGGCTAGGGAGCTTCTGCGATCCCGCAGCCGTGACTCACGTTAATACACGGTTTCACGGGGTTTTTCCTCTTAATAGTCGAGCAGCCCGTTGCATCGCGGGAGGTCTCGCACGCGATTTGCATCGAGGATGTCCGTTTCACGTGCCACGTGGCTGTTTCTCCGCGGGACCTGTTACGAGCCAGAAATAATGGATGGCTGTTCCGTTCGGGAAAGTATAAGCTCGGTAACGTGGCTGAAAGACACTATCGTAAGAGGGCCCTTCTGGGGTAGACATTGCAATTTTAAGCGCAATTTTCCTACGTCTGTGTATCGACCACGGTAACGAGGACTCTAGGACGTAACCATGGAGCATTTGAGCGATTTTATTGATACTCGATAGGTTGACTCGTCCTTGAATGGGTTGATTGGGTCCCTTCAGAATATATTTTGCTTCTCATGGATCTCGTGAACAATAATTCTCGGGCTCAAATTATGTATTGAAAGGAGGAGATGCAGCTACCAAGCGTTCTTTGGTTTAATTTTTTGAAATCGGTATCTTGAACTATGGCAGTCTGATTTATGTGAAAGGTCCATAATCGTTTCTAGGGACATGTATATTAGGTCGTTCCATAAGTTCATGCCACTTTTTTTTTGCTACTCACGTTAATATATGAAACATACTCTTAAGTATTAAGAAAGGTAAAAAAAGTATAAAAAAAGGTAAACTCTTTCGTTTTGCAATATTTCCCCACCTTTCTGATATAGTCATTATACCGTCACTACAGCATTTCTGTAGTTTTTTTTTATTAAATATTGGCTCAGTCTGCAGCAGGAACTTATGAAATGACCTAATACATTTATGTGGATGAAGATAGCTCTGAGAATAAAATTCAGCAATTTGCTAATGACAAATTCTGATAAATGAATTTCTGTTCGCATCGGCATCGAAATTCAGCAAAGGCTGCTATAGATGTCAATTTCAATTTACTCTGTTGGTTCCTTCGAAGTCCTTGCCAAGTCATAGAATTTCGAAGTTCACACTGATTCGAAATTCCAGTTATCCCGGTGTACCGAAAGCCCCGTAAACGTCCCGCAACTGTGAAACCAGGTCCAATCTCCCTAAAACCGCCAATCTGTTTAATTTAGTTGAACCTTAACTCTGCCATCTGTCAGCAAACGTATTCCAAAACCTACAACCTACACCTATGCCATATTCCCAAAGTCACCAAGCAAGACCACTAACCACTCCATGTCTCCATACACCATCAATAATTTATCTTCTTTAACAAGCTAGAACTTTTGCTGGAATCTTACCACTATTTCATAAAATATTTCAGCGTGTGACAACGAAAGATCACCATCGAAGTTGCTCGAACAGCCGGAGTTACCTTCCAAGATCTCGCGTGAAACTGTTGCGTGCGAAATTCGCGGAGACCCAGGTCGAGGTGGGAATTTTTATTTTCGCGCGAAACGTATTCGATAGGTATTTCTTAAGGCGCACTCGAAACACAGTAACGTTTCTTTTTCGACGCTAAAGGGATCGGTCCCGCGAGAAATCCGAAAGTCTCAAGGTACGCGAAATTGAAAGATATTGATTTCCCCGGAGGTATGGACCCGTATCTAAAAAAAAAAAAGAAAAGAAACGATGGACAAAGAGAGGAACGAGGCGACAGGAATATTTCATGATATCGGGCAACTTGTTCCGCGGATGAATATTAAAAAAGTGCGCAACTTACGGGCCAGAAAGGATTTTCTCGGGCATTAAATGCGTTTAAACTCGCTCCGACAGAGAATTACTATACCCTTTCTCGCTAATTCCAAACTTTTTAACGAGTTTAGTATATTTAGTCGAGGAGTGGGAAAGGAATGAAATAATTCCATCATTTTCGGAGTGAACAACGTCCTCTTACTTCCAAATTCCCAATTACTTTTTTGTACACGTTTAAATTTACATAGCTGAAAATTCTGTACAGATTGGTCTGTATAGGTCAGATAGTCACGTCTGATGTGGCATCCTAGTGTTGCTATTTAATACCATCGTTAGAGATTTGGAGTTCTTCTAGTCACAAACTTAAACCTGATATCTAGGGATAAGTTTCTTATTTGAATTTATAATTCAAAAATTTCCCTACAAAATTAATTCTGTTGGACCTGAAGAGGCTCTATATAACTGAGCTAAAACATTGTATACTATTCACATCCAATAAACAAGGAAAAATTCCAAGAATGTAACTCAACATCATCACAGATAATAAATCAAATTGTTATCCAGTTATTCAAGTTAAACTATTGAAAACTCTCCCACCTGATTGTCCTATTTTCACCCCCCTCCCCTTTTCGAAATACCTAGAAAAATCCCTCTAGACACCTCACAGTGCTCCAGGTCGACGGCAAATCGTCGCAAACATTCCCAAGGGAGCCAACGCAGAAGATTGCTCGATTCAGAGAGATTAATCCCAGCGTGAGCGTATACAGGTCATGGAGATGCAACGTTTTCATTTCGATTCGACCGTCCCTTCAATTCCTTTCATCACGGCGATCACGACTTAGCCTAACGAGGCCATGTTAAATTTGCGTCACCGCCTCTTTTCTTCCAATCGAGACACTGATGGAATAACCACTCGTCTCCTTTGCTCTTGGGACTCGAAACGAGGCTACTTTCCGTAATCACGATTCCTCGATCGAGACCGTGTAAAATATTTTAAAGACAGAATACATTCGCGTCATTTCTCCTAATTGCAGTGTTATTGATTGTCCAGAAAGTTCGTGGCAATTTTTAAGAAAAATTCAAAGGCACATTTTGATACATGGTATGTTTATTGAATTATATAAGTACCATTTTGTTCAATAACCTTTTCATCTTTTAATACGTTGAACGCCACGTCACCAACATACGGGTGACAGAGTTATAGGAACTTCAATAATTAATTTTAATGTTAATGAAAACAAATCTGGACAGAATTCGTAAATTTTTATGAGAATACAAAAATAAGTGATACAAGAAATGTTAAGTTCTATAGTTTCTGATCTTCTCGAGACAAAATTTTAGTCCTGCTGACCTTTCCACGTGAATCAGTTTGGCAATCAACGAGTTAAGGGATGTGCAAAAATCGCCATGGATTTTCCAGACATTTATTTGTCATTATCTGTGCTACCTTCTAAGCCTATTTTCTATATTCAATTCTTGAAGCAGCTTACTTTGCGATTCACGTAGCAGTAAAAATGTCGAGGTGGCGGTAAACGTGTTAACAACATTGCTCGAAGGTCCGTGGACGTTCGCCTGACCACGGTCCAATTCGTCTCCGACGAGGAATGACGAAAAAGTTCCTTGTCGATCGGGCCATTCGCCCAGAAAGGGTGCTTCTTCTAAAAAGTAAGAGGCCATCGAGGGAACGACGTCGATAAGTCGATAGCACTTTCTAGATGGATTTCCGGCGCAGCCACCGCGGGAAAGAGGAAGCGCATGACCGTCGGATGATCCTTGTTGAAGAGAGACTCGCTCGTAATCCGGCAAAACCTCAAGGATAATCCAGTATACGCTTGGAACCGCTGGCAGCGAGTTGATCGAAGCCTTTTATCCGTTTCACCGCCGCCGTCGCCATTTACGTGTCCGCCCGTTTCACCTTATCTCGCCAACGCTTCGTCCACGTGACCTCGCGCTAAAACGTCATTCCAGTCTCGTGTTATTCTCGAAACCCAACCCTGCCAACTCCGCCCCCCCCCCCCCCCACGAATTCGAAGGACCGTGGAAACCCCGTGGCTTTATCGGCTGCGACAAAGATCACGGAAATCCACGATATGTCTGCGTCGAAATCGATTATCCTACGCTGGAAATGATTTTCCCTTCGTGATACCTCGCCACGGTGCTGCGGAGTTAATAAAAGTTTACGAGGGGTGTAGGATCGCTTAGCGTGTTTCTTCCGTGGCGGGGTCGTTCGAGGAGATCGGGCAAACTCCGGGGGAACTGGTTTGCATTTATTAGTAGTATTGTGGCGCGATTTGCATGGAATGTTCGCCTACAGTTGCGATGAAATTTCATTTCTGAGTTGTTCCGCGGAGTTTACGACGCAGACGTTATTCGAGATAAGAATTTCAGGAAAACTGATGATTGTGCGTTGTTCTATATGAAGGGATTGCCATTCTTTTTATTATTGTGGAATTTCAAAGATTCATCGGTACCCGGATAAAACTGATTTATTTTGAAACTTCTAGTTTTGAATGAATCGTATTGTACGAGGAGAAATGTAGTAAGAAAAATAACGATTATTAAAAATGTTTAACCCTTTGCGATCAAATTTCGAGTGAGGCTCGGCGAACACGTACTGAAGTCAAAAAATTCGCAGTGCAAAGGGTTAAGTTTGAAATATCACGAATATCAGCGTCAAATCTCAAAAGGTTAAAAGCAGAACAGAATGCGACACAAAGCTGGGAAATACCGAGGAAAATAGAGGGGAGACACGGTCGCGTAAAGTAAGAGAATCCCACCGAAAAGCACAATTACGACATTCCCGTAATTAGTTCGGTCGGACAGGCTCGTTAGTGTCGACCGCGTGCGTCGAGGCAATTTCGACCAAGTAATATCGATCCACCTTCGAGGTAAGGTACGTCGAGGTCAGGTAGACGTGAATTAACGGCAGACAAGAATAATAACAGTTCGGATCGAGGATCGCGGCTAATTGCAAAGAAAACGCCGCCTGACGAAGTTTACGTTTCATCTGTCCGCCGAGGGTGCTCGTCTTTCCTCGGTGAAACATCTCGCGAATGGCCGGACGACTGAACTTCCCCGGCGATCATTGGCGAAAACGGGCACGAGTAAAGTTGGTAATTAGAGAAAATGATTTTCCAAGAGTTTCGAACTGAAAACTTGTAGAAATGAAGGAAAGTTTAATCGCGGGCTTGGATACCAAATAGCCAGTGAAACACAGTGGGATGGAGAGAAGACGGGGAAATAATTTTTAGTCAAAGGAATGTTTTAAAACAGTGGAGAATCGACTATCTAACTGACGGCTTAGATAGCAGGGATTTTAATTAATACCAGACTCGACAGTTGCCGTATAAACACGTGTATTAAAAATGAGTAGTGGAAATGTGCGAATATGTAGCACCAGGGAATCCTTGGTCTTAGAATACCATGTATGTTATCCTCAGGTCAGGAAAAGAATTAACAGATGTTATATCAAAGAATTTCACGACTCAGCAAACCTTGCAAACCTTCGTCTTCTTGAAACAGCAATTAAACACATTTATTCCTGCGACCCAGGAAAAATCAATCTCCGATAATACTACCTTCAGTTCCTCGAGAACAACCGAAACGAATCGCAATTGCGTGGAGGAAGGGCACGTAGCGCCCAAGAACTGAGCGGAAATTAACAGATGTAAAGAAGCACCGTGTCGCAACAAGATCCGGCGAAATAAAGTGGAAGAATTTAATTACAGGGAGCCGAGATTACGGATGCTGGAGCTCCAGGCTTCCGTCGAGGGAAAGAGGGATCATCGCTAAAAACCGAAATGAATTTTTAAGGCGAGCATAGACGTCATTCCCCTCCTTGCTCGCATTTATCTTGCGCAAAAAGGAAGAGAACGCGATTCGCGGAGCCCCAGGGGGTGACAAAACGACGAGACCGTAGGGTGGAACGGATCTCGATGTAAGACTCAGATTTCCTGGAGACTGAACGGCTCGGGACGGCCACCTGCGACAAATTATAGCCAAAGGAACATTCCTATTGACGCGACGGCCGTGCTGCACCGCGAGGATTCTCGCCTCGACTGCGAGAATCTATCGGGATTATTCGAGATGACTCAAATTCCTCGTTGGAGCAGAGCATTTTGCGGCGCGTAACACCGCCAGCATTTATTAAAGACCGTCAACTCGAGCTGGGACTCCGGAGGATGAACCCTGGATTAATTATACTCTTCATCGGCACATCATCCTGACGGCGCGAGCTAATTACTCAAAGGAGAGCGTCGTCGAGCGAGCGGACGCTTCGTTTAGAGGTGATGCATTGAGATTGAGAGTTTTGTTCGTAAGAACGAGATATAAAAACATCTGGAGGAAGCACTGGATTGTAGAGGAGTCTTCGAGTGATGACTTTCCTATAAATGTCTACGAAAGGACTACGCGTCAGCAGTTGAGTTTAATGCTTTGTTGGAATATTTACTACAAAAATAAGTCCTACAAAGATAAGTAGGTGTACGAAACGAGTCAAGTTGTATAAAACATCACTCTTGGAGCCCTGATCGAGTCCTTACGGTTGTTACTTGTTTCATAACAGTAGTACTAAAGAAATCAGGTAGCAACTACCGAAGAAACACGAAATTGAAAGTACACGGACAAACTGAATTTTTGAAAATAAACACAGTTTGATCCCTTTCTCCACTCTTCCACTCCACCATGAAGTAAACGGTACCGAAACCTCCTAACCTGACAAATTCCGTAATCAGCGAGTCCCACATACCCAGCATGCGTTATTTAACAAGAGAATATTGACTCCCCGTTTCAAAACGGACCACCGTGCACCGCCGAACCGGCCAACGAGAGACATTCCTCCAAGATCCCCGAACTGTTTTCGAGACATTTACGCCGTGGTTCGGCTGCTCTTTTTACGTCGTCGATCCGCAGTCATCGTCTTAAGCCCCCGAAAAGAGGCTTACACTGATTGACGGGGACGTTACCAGAACTGCCGGATTGACGGTTTACAAGGCCGTTCTCGCGTATTAAGGTTCCTCGAACCTTTCATTTTATCTGGCCTCTTGTCTACCATCGGGCGCCCTGCATTGGACACAAAGTCGCGGCGACGATTTCGTATCGCGACAGTCCGCGATGTAAGCCTACTCTATTCGAGATTTAGAAAGCGATCCCTCAACCCGCCTGTCTCATTCGCGGCACTGACGCGGGGGAATCGAGAGCCGTAAATCCGATCGAGCGTGATTTGGGAAGATGACCGACGGAATTAGAGATTCCTTCGCGAGGATTCACGAGACTCGCAAGAATTATGGGATCAAGAATTTCTTCGAACCGCTCGAAACTGTTGGGACGTAACGGGGGATGGTTCTAGAAAAATTTAACAAGGGCTTGTACTGCTGTTGGGGCGGTAAAGAAATTCCTGTGTTAGGAATTCGGACTGATTTTTTATATTGTTCTCAAAGAGGACTGGAATGAAATGGTTAGCACGATTCTTAGCAACAATTTTACGTTATAATAATAATTTTAAAAATTGTAGGAAATAAGAATTGAACTACATAAAATTTACTCAGTTCTCGAAGATGACTGCAATAAAATGGTTAGCACCATACGATTCCTTGCAATGATTTTACACAACAATAATAATTTTTAAAATCATAGGAAATAAGAATTAAATATGCAGAAATCTCTGTACCAAACTAGAGAGTTTTATATTATTCCTGGAGAAGACTGAAATAAAATGGCTGACACAACGAGAATTTTTATGATGGCTTTACATTATAATAAATTATTGTAACAATATGAAATCACAGTAGCAAACAGTACAAGTACAGTTTCAAACGCGACGCAATTCCTCCGCTCCCTGTTTCGAGCACACTTCCGCAACGACTTACCGCGCAGCTGGTTTAAACAAGTCCTTATCAGTGGCGTAACAAGATCGTAATTCCGTTGCACTGGAATATCATTTTCACGGGGAGCTTTTCAAGCAAGGTGGGAAACAATACACCCGACTCGTTACGTCTCGCGTAACGCGAACTTTATTCAAAAACATTCGAGCCGTATCGCGGCGCGACATTACCATAATCTCACGAAACTACTTACTTAATCCGCGATCTACCTCCTCCATCCATGCGTTTAACTTTCCCATTAATTACCCGACAGTTACTTTGCTCCTCTCACCTGCGCGACGACGGAGCAGTTAGACCAGAAATATTCGGTGGATTCATAATAATTAAACCGTCCTTTTATTTTGAACAGAATTTTCTTTTAGACAGAATTTAAAAAAAGGAGGATCGAACAATTACTCTCCACGAGTTCTAACAAATAGGGCAATGTACTTTTTGACAAAAATGTATCGCAGTATTTAGCAACGAACCCTTTTCTTTTATAGACTCCTTAACTTTTCAACCGACCCCAGAGTATCGTACTTGCGATGTTTTCCACGAGGAACATAACAGACCGGATCTAAGAACGTTTTAATTAGCGGCTCCTATTCGACAGCAGATGGAGGATTAATCTCGACGTAACCAGGACCCAGGTTATCTTGTAAAGTATAAGCATTTCATCCGCGTTTCATGCGCCTTGATAACTCTCGCTCGCGACTCGTATCGCAGAAATCTCGTCTGCGCCAGTGATACGAGATCAGAGATAACGAGCGTTTACGCGGGAGAGGATCTGAACTTTGGCGCAAAGCGAGTGGCTTACGTTTCAACCCCATTCACCGAGTTGGAGCCCAACCTCGCCAACCCTATTCATCTTTCTTTCATCCAACCTCGCGACGGCCTAACACTAACTCGCATCTCGTAATTAGAACAACAATGCAACCCGTAGATCCTTGTACCCGTGAACTCCACGGTGTGTTATGTAATTATTATTACTCAAGGCTTTTTGTTGTCGCGACGATGAGCATAGGAATTTCTATAAAGCGTTTAGTCGTTCTACGTGCAGGTAGACGTAGTGGGTTTTGAATATTTTAGAAGTGGGGAAGAAGACGATAAAATAGAGGAAGGTATAAGATGATAGTCTAGTACTTTGGACTGGAAGGTTGAAGTTGTTTTATCTAATACTGCCCATATCAATACTATAAAGTAATATTTATAATATTGCGATAAGATGGGACAAGATTTAAAAGGACAATGAGTAATTAATAATTGGGTATTTCAATTTGGAGAATAAAGAATCGTTAAGAATCTATGGAGAAGCGTCGGTAGTTAAGTTGAAGAACACTCGCCTGCCACGGAGACGGCCCGGGCTCGATTCCCGGCCGGTACAAGATTACTTTTTTTAAATTTTAATAGACAAACTGAACATTCGTACCTAACCTATTTGAAATATTTTCAAAAATTACGATTTCGAGAGGACAATATTTAAGAAAAAAAATTGCCCACGCATCGACTATCGTATGTAATTATATGGAGATCCCTGTTCTTTTAGGCGATGTATTCGTAATTTTATAAAGGGTAACGATACTACTTCAACAAATGGCACAGGTGTGCAGCCAATACTGCATTCGGACAAAAATCAGAGCAACAAGAGACGTAACGAAGGTATGATAAATTCAGGAGTATGGCGGCAGATATAGTGGGCACATCTGGCGAAAACACGTGGAAAATCTCAACATTTGAAGCACCGTTGTGATAAAACTGCAGACCATGAATACATTACGAACATGAATACGATTCTATACCTCATGTGTTATGTGCTATATATCCCATAACATCTTGGATATTTTAACGACCGTTGTCGAATAATTTGAGTCGACATGTATTTCGTTATATCTTTCCGCCTGGAATATCAAGACTAGTATGGAAAAATATCATGTCTCCTATTATAAATTAATAATGTATCATGACTTAAATATAAGAAACATTGTATATTCTTATCCTGAAAAATCCAAAGAAAATTATATGTTTGATTAAGTTGATAATTCCTGAAGAAACTTAATACTTCCTTCACGATAAAGTGTAATTATGATAAATACCTGTAACGAAAAATTCCTTGGAAAATTCACTATAGAGTCATCTTTCGTGGCTTACCTGAAACAAAAAGGAAAAATCGAGTTAGTACCAAAAAAATGTTTGACTTTGTTTTATTCCTACTCTATTTATCTTATATCTCAGAAAAATTTTATTTAGTCGAATGTTCTCAATTAAAAGTTCCCATATATTTACCATATATGTACATAATAAAGCCATAATTTCTGGCCTAATCATTACTAAGAAATGAAGACTACAATTCATAAATAGTCAACGAAATTAAAATCTCTGATTTCTAGAACCAGTAAAAAATAATAACAAAATTACACTGCCCTCAGGTGCCATTAAAAATACCTTCCATAATGCAGAACACTGACTAATGCAAAAGAAACGCAACGGAAACGCAATTGTGCGAACGACTCCCTCCGCGAATATTTGTGCGTTTGCGCGGGACGGCGATTAGCATAAGTCGCGCATTATTTCGCTCGTGCGACACGCGTGTGTGCACATATTGCGCACGTCGCGAAGAAGGAAAGGAGACGATTGCATTGTTGGTCGGGCATAAGGCGGCGTTTTAGCGTGACATAATTTGTCACGCTGTAATCGGCCGTAGAACTCCGCCTGGATGCACGCGACGACTTTCCTTCTGATTATTTTCTCGCGCTCGCACCTTCTGCTTGCCTTTTAATTTTTTCCTTCAACGACACCGTCGTTTCCTCCGCTATACTCGAGCCTTGGGAAACTTAAATTAACTACGGCCTGTTACGACGTAAATTAACCCGTTAAGCGCCAGAATCGTACCTAGAGGACGTAACAGAAATAATACTTTTTTACTGGTATGAAAGTTCATTCAAACTTCGTAGAATTGTTAAGGTATGACGTTGAGGCCTGAATAAAGTGCAGTATAATTTTTTTTCGTTAGACTTTCTGTAATGTAGTGCGAATAAAAAATACTGTACCGGGGGATGATTTACTCGATTTTTCTAGCTGAATATTTGAGACTTAGTAGTTCGTGCATTTATGGCGTGAAAATATGAAAATTTGGATAAAAATCGGTAAGAAGATGAATTTGCATAAACATCCGTCAATGTAAATACGTCGACGGTAAAACTGTTTAACGAATATCCTGAATCTTGTTGATGGCTCCCAATAACGAGCAAGTTCGAAAGGATTCGGAATTAAGTAACACGAGATCAGATAAACGCGGTAGCTGTCTGATCAACGAGCGAACTGCTGCTTAATTACGCAACCAAGCGCCGAAGCGATCCGCGAACGTTAACGAGCACAGTACGACGAGCTAACGACGCGAGGCAGTGTCAGCTTGTAAACAGACTTATCGATACCGACTTCGATTGATCCTGTCTGCACGGGGGAAACTCTGCGAGCATGCACCACCTGAGCTCCTCATCCAATTACGCGACGCGTCGCTCGCTTTCAACAGTGGAATATCGCGCGGTGACGAGTAAAGCCTCATTCGCGACGAGTGTGCGAATAACAAGGACGAATCTTCATTCGTTTCATTCGACGGATGATGTGCAGATTCGATTATGTTACGTGCAGATGTACGAAAATTATATTATTAATAGAATTATATTAAAATGATTGATATTTTGTTGAATAAAGTAGTACATTCATCGAACGTAACGATCAAAAGTTGATTTATTAAATGGGATGAATAGACGTAATTTGTGTATTGTATAAAATGAAAAATTGATTCACTCGCTAGAAATAATTAATCGAATCAATAATATACTGAACGTATTTAATAGAAGAAACGAACAATTGATCTGATAATAAATACATATACACGAATATCTGTAAATGGATAATTAAATGTATTCAATCGAATGCAAATTACAGGCTCCAACAGCCACACTTTCGCCTCTTTTCACATCGTCGCTCGGTTCGACGTCGACGGGGGTAAAATAAATTGCGACGGCGTAAATTGATTGCCGCGGCAGTAGCTTCTGCTGCTCGATTAATCGAACCAAGGGAAATCGATCTCGGTGGGAGAAAGCATTGCGTAACTTGGACCGTTTAACAAGATTCTGCGGTGAATGGCAAACGACTGCTCAGTTTTGCCAGCTGCAGATTGTCGAACCTTAACACAGTTCGCAGTAAATCGCGATCGAATTCGCGCGGTTCGTCCGAAAAATTCCGAGCGATAAATTCGCTCGTCGAACGAACAGCGTATCGAGTTTCACTCGGTCGCAAATTATGACGCCATCGGGCCAACTAGAACGCTTAATTCGATGATTGGGCGATAATAAGAGCACGAACGCTTGATAAGATTAATTCGGTTGGCGTACGAATGGCCTTCCAAGATTAAATCGATCTTATTACCAACGCTGGCCTGGGTGGTCGATGGCCTACATTTTGTAATTCTCTTAAAACGAATACTTGAATACCTAACAGCACTTATTGGAGTATAATGCACTCTTGGGCACGCGCGAGTCGTTAAATGAAATTTCGTCCGAGCGTGCGTGTATTTAGCTTCTCAAGTAATTTTAAATTTGTGCAATTACTCAGAAATAAGAGTGGCTTTTAGAAAGCTCAAGTAACACAAACTTGTGTCAGGGATTTTTTCAAGGACTTGGAAAGAAATACTCTCGACCTGAGAACATTGAAATATCTGTATAGAATTCTAATAGAAATCTATAGAATTATTCAAAATTTATAAAAATTTACTCATACTCTCTACTTTCGTCGACTCTATACATCTTCAAATTGGAAGATCCTATACTTCCTATATTAAACAATCAATAACCTCCTACCTTCGACATTCCTATCTAAACTTAAATCTATAACCTTTAAATGAAGAAACCGATTTCAAAGGAAATCCCAGTTTCTTTCTAGAAACGAGAATACCCAACTGGAAGACCTACTCCCTCGATTAATAATAGGTGCCACGAAAATTCCAATTAATGTGCGCGAGTCCACGAATATTTACAAGGATGCTCGAGGCAGCCAAATTCGGATGAGTTGCCTCGGCATGGGAAATAAAGTTTCCTTGTTATCAGAAGAAGAAAGCCCCCAGGATAAGCCAATTTGTATCAGGATTCAAAGAAAAGTATCCCTAGTGAGTTCCTGGAGAACCGTGGGCACAATGTCCCGAGGAGGCGCCTTAACTTGCAAGCGATAACAATGCGACGTGCGCCGGATGTGCATGAATCGTAACATCCTTTAGAGCAACCACTCACGGACCTCGTAACTCCGTAATCCACCTCGCAAGTGCGACTCTTCAGTCGGGACGTTTCAAGCTGGACATATCAACTGGTCTACTTCCCAGCGAGGGGCCGCATAAATCATTGGCATGTGTTGGGGCGTCTCGAGTGTGGGTTTATGATTTTTTACGAACATCTGCCGCCAATGTCTATGCATCTGTCGACCAATATATCGTGGTAAAGGATTAGGGACATGGAAATTCCTCCTTCGTTGTAAAATTTCCAGTTATCTATCGCGTACGCTTCGAACGTTTTACTACCTCGTTAGGTATGATTATGATAGGTTGCACGAAATAATTTCTCTTAATTTCTATTCGTGGAACTGGCAACACCAAACGACAACAATAATTAAAATTGTTATTGAGTTGCCTGAAACGTCCATGTCGATTTTTGGTATGGTAGATGATACAGATCTGTATATATGGAAATGGTTGAAAATAAAAACATGTATACATCCCTTAAAATGTGGAAGGTTGTGGAACAAAATGGTACTTATGTAATTCAATAAATACATGTATATCGAAATTCAAATGTGGCTTTGATATTTTCTTAAAAATTTCCACGAACTTTCTGGACAACCCAATGTATCTGTACATGGGGATATTTACGTAAATTCGTATCTTTATATAGACAAATTAAGAACAGAAATTTAAATTGAAGTACATTTAGCATAAATGCATAAATATCCACAGTCTAGTGACCAGATTTTCAAGATAATTTCATGAACGAATTCACGAAATTCTCTCGTTATAAGTTAATCCAAACACGACACCCTTTCGAGGAAAGTTCTCTGTTATAAAAATACCAAACACGACGGAACTCTGTTTAATCACGGGACGTAATTGGTAGGACGTTCCTGGACCATTGCTGAATTAGCATGCAATTCAAGTTAATCCCGTCTGGGAGATATTTCGCGGACACCCTGTACACCGAAGATGCATTCCCCGAGTTGAGTGGATTTTCACGAGGGTTTCGCAATACTTGGAAAGGCATAACTGGAAGGGACGAGCCCCTAAGCGAGTTTCGAGAGGACAAATCGTCTATGGCGAGGAACCACTTCAGTTTCAGCTGGCGCTAATCGCGGGATTATGTTTTACGCCTGCGTCAGCCTGCACCGCGTGCACATTTGCATCTTTATCGTCGCGATGCTCGCCAGACTTGTGCTGATGACGTCGTATACGAACAATGATGCTACGAACTTTTGTGGATTCGAAAATCATTTCATCCGCGCGATGATCGCTAGATTATTCGCAAATCTCGCAAACGAAGCAGACATGGGCGAAATACAATCAAGATGACATGCTAGTTGAACTAAAATTTCAAGAATTAAATAAAAGACAAACGAGCGTGTATCCTCTTGGTTGATATTAATTCCCAATTAAATTACAAAATGGGAACTAGTAAAGGTTCATTAACAATGCGAGGCATAACTACAGCAGCATCCGTATTTTTAAATGTTTTGGACTTCTCAGTCGATATGAAATGAAAAGCAACTTTAGAAAAATTCACATACATCTTCTTGTTTATCTCCTCAACTCACATATTCGATATCCTTTCTTTCCTACCCAAATGTTCGTAACATTTAAAAATATGTAAGCGTGTTTAATTGTTCAATAAACATAAAAAATTAATGATTCCTTAGTAAACATAATTGCGACCGTTTTTCAGCCGTGGAAAGGTCGCGAAGAAATAAATAGCGCCTTTGATACCGACGGCAGACGGAATTTTATTACGTAATTAATTTCGCAGGTAATTAATTTTACATGTAATTGCGAAATCCAATTAACCGTCGGCGATTCCCTAGGTATCAGCGTTTACAAAAGGCAGGAACAACGAGTGACCTGCGCCCAGATCAAAGGAAACCGAAATGTGTTAGTTTATGGAGCCGGTCACGGGATGCGACCGCAAGAGATGCAACAAAGCTCGTTGCTTTGCATACAGGGTGTACCAGCGTGCGCATTTGCATCTTTATCATCGTATCAATTTGCAAACAGCGGCCGCGTTTCGCTGATGTCGACGTTGCATGACTTGATGACAAACACTGCTCCAGTTACTTCTACAGGGAACGAAAGAGTTCGCTCTCCATTGTCACATTTTCCGCATGCATTTCTTTCTTTTAATACTCCAGTAACTGCCAAGCGTCTTGTATACACGTTGTGCACACGTATTTTTCAGGAACCTTCATCTTTTCCTATTAGCCAATTCCGAAGGGAAACGAGCAACATTTTCATGCAAATGGAGCTAGAAATATAAAAATATATATGTAGACGTGTAATGATTTATTCAATAAATGATATATCGAGGTATTCTTAATTTATTAAATAGAATCATATAGTTGATAGGGTTGTCTAGAAATAATCGACATAAAATAATGATTGCCGACGTTGCATGACAAGCATTGTTCCAGTTCGACCAAGAATGAAAACGTACCCTCTTCGTTGTCACATTTTCCTCGTGTCTTTTTTAATACATCATGCAACATGGATATATATCGTGCGTACACGTATTTCCCGAGTTTTTCTTCTCTTTTTATTAGCCAATACTAAAGGGAAACAAACAACCGCTTGCCTCGGTATTTTCATGCACAAGGAACGTACTTTACGTCGTACGAAGCACCTCTCGAGACAACCCATGACCAAGTGCTACCCCTTTGCGTTACACAACCGCTTTTGAGGTTCCTGCAAACCTTCGTTCACGGCGAAAATATCAGATGAAAAGCCGCGGAAGCTGCGTCACAATAAAGAATTTGCTGTAAACGAAAGGGCCGAGAGATTTAGACGATGGTTGAGGGAGAAGAGATTTTTGTCTGCTGATATGCAAAGTACGCGGTTATTACTATATTAAATTACGCGACGAACTACGAGATGACAAAAAAATATGCTTAGACTGTTACCATCAATAGCCATCAATTTCATTCAATATTAGATTTAGAAATATTCTTTTCTCTTGATTTACAAATTTTCCAGGTGCCTATCACATTTACCTTTATGTAATTAAATCATATTAAAGTATACAGAGTGAGCCAGCTAAACTGTTACTGGCTACAATGGTCATTTAAGGTTATGCATGGTTAGATTTATATCTCATAAAATTTAGGAATAACTACTCGTTTGAATCTGTAATTTACTTAAAATTCGTTTCTAGAGGTATAATTCCGGGACATTTTTTATCTATAAATATTTACATAATTCCCTCGTGATCCGCCGCATTCTCTACTAGAACGTGGCTTCCTGGACTCCGGATAACTGGTTGCAGCGTTGGTTGGTCGGTTAAAGCAACTTCCGCCTGCGGACCGATGCGACTACGGTTTTTTCTGTCTTTTTTCTTATAATTCCCCGGATAACTACCGCTTCTTCTACGAGTACGTGATCTCCTGGACACCAATTAACTGGATGTACTGTTTTCGAAGACAAATGCTTAATTGCGCTCTTATCTCAGCTAATATTTTCATGTTGCTACACAATACTGTCCATTATCATCACTAAAATATACGTAATACTATTTTTCTATATTAATATCATTCATATATTCCTCAACTATTGAATAGCATATTTTTTAACATCAATTCATCCGAAAATATTGTTTATTTCACAGTCCTCGATTTTTCCTAACAACAAGCAACATTTATCATCAATTTTTAAATTAAATTTAAGTTTAAAATTAAGTTGCAAAAGCTTGGTTCATCTTGCTTCCCCAGCCCGCGTACTCGAATCTATATTCCCCCCTTATTGTGGCGGATAAAGTCGTTAAATAAAATCGAGCAAAAAGTTCAATCACTGTGTTAACCATTCAGATCTCGATCACACTCGCTCCCAGCATCTGGAACCGCGAACCAAATAAAGGAACAAACCAGGAGGAATCGTGCGTGTCGAACGCCTCCCAGCGCGCAATCGTCATTTCGCAATAACGAATTCCGCGTAACAGGGCGTCGTTAATTGCAACGATCGGGCGAGACAGCGAGATTCGCAGAATCAGGCTGCCGCGCGAGGACTATAATTTTCCGAGGACGCGACCCGACGAGCCAGCAAAAACCTGCGACCGAAAGAAAAGAGAATCTCGAAGAACAATGGCGATCGCACGCAGCGTGAACGCAGGAAGCAAGAGTTTAAAAAAAAAAGTGAAGAAAAGGTGGGATTTTCGTTTGTCTAAAAAATAATTTGAAAATAAATGTAAGACGACCAAAGATCGTATATGGTATCAAAGACGCAAGAGAGTCCGATAATTTTGTTATAGTTATAATTTGTTTAATAAATTTGTTTTCATTGAAATTATAACTAAACTCATAGTATAACGAAGGTTTGAAATGAAAGAAGCAAGGGTTGGAAAAAGCTGGACACAGAATCGCGCACCTTAGTCTCAGTCGATTCGTTTTATCGACGTCGTTGGCTCGTGTGGGATGATGAGTTTCCCCTTATTTGTTTTCGTCCAATAAGCGAAAAACGCGCGACGCCCGGATTCCTGTTCCGTAGTTTACCGGAAGAGCTCCCTGGCGACTTGTCCCGCCGAGAGAGGCCATCCGGGTGAATTCGTTTTGACAATCACGCCTGGCCATCGAATAATTTCACCCTGACTGTCTGAGAAAACGCGCCTCTACGTGCAAGACCCTCCGACGACTATAAAGGGGTCGTGACACGGTGTGGGTGGTCTAGGACGTTTAAGAGAGCATGAACACGACGAGAATTCCAAGTTGGAAAATTTAATTTTAAGTCTTCGCGATGAACTTCTCGATATTCAAGGTGTAGATGAAAATATACGAGATGTTTGCAATTGAAACATCTGTCTGTGAAAATAGTTCTTGACATTGATAATCATGGCTCGGTGTAATTTGCACGTTCGCTCGCGTTTATTTTAGTTATGTTAATACGAATTATTATACGTGGCACGTAGATCCAGTTTATATAAGATATCGCGAGCGTAATGTTGTTACAGAGGGATCGAGGTTGATTGACTGGCGATGTAAAAAGTTGTACCAGGTTCAGTCTCGGTGTGTGCGTGACAAACTCAGACGAGGAAGAACTCGGAGGAATTGCTGGTTAAAGCACAGAACTCTGAAGCGAGTAAAAGTGCATGGCAGCTTTTAATAGAAATTGCTTTCAGGGAAGAGATGTTAATTATCTTCCTATCCAGCGAGCCACTACGAGGTGCTACAATCCGTTTTCTTATTGTTCTAACGGTAATCCATCGCACGTATCAACGAGGACTTCCTTTTTCAAGGGAACATGATCGTGATACATGTGATCGTGGCTTTGACAGTGAGGCTTTTACTTTGAAATATCTAGTATTAAGTAAAGGTAACTTGATTAAACTCTAATTCTCGTTTCAAAGGTTTCATATAATACTCATTATAAATTACGTTTTAAAATCTGAGCTTGACATTAATCCAACCTATTTCTACTACGATGCGACGTGCTTGAACGTAATCTTGCGATGATAGGTCGAGAGAATTTATCATTTTTTTTAAACAGAATACGAGTTTCTTTGAACAAAGTACTTTTCGTTGGAAACGTTTTTACTTTACGCGAAACTGTCTCTAAAACTAAAATCACTCGCGTTAACAGGACGAATTAATTAATTATAATTTTTAATTAAAACTCACCTAAACAGGAAATCCAATTAGTTTCGAAGAATTTCACGTGAGACCGAAAACTCTTCTGATCGATTAACTCTAGAAACTCGTTCACCTTGTTTACGCAAGAACCTGCCAAGCGACATTCGACGAACAAGGCAACGAGGAAATTATAAGATTACATGACTAAATATAAAGTACAAGAGGGAAACACTGACGAGACTTCAAGAATATGAGGAATCATACATGTGCGCAAATACGTAAAATAATTAATAAATAATTAAAAATGAAATCCATCGGGCTCGCTAATTGATATCGCGAAATACGGTACGAATTAAAACAGAGTGAAAGCTAAAATCTCTATTGGAAAAACAAATTGGATCGACTGATATTTACAAATATGAGATGAATAAATATACGAAGTACCATTTAAATTCTGAAACATGTTACACGAAAAGATCTGTACACCGTTAGCGAAATATAATTCCGTAATCGACAGATAGTATTACTCATTATTTTATTTATCCTTACCAGCCCTGTTACAATTTTGTATAACGTGTAAATCGGAAAAGTGTGCCTTGCATAGAGAGAAGTAATATCTCAAAAGGCATGTATTAAAATTAGTATCTCTGAAATGACTAAATATTTATAATGTATACGGTTAAAAAAAAGTATTCATTGAAGATTTTAATCGTGAGTAATTTTCCGTATTTGTATATTTATTCATTGTACTAACTAAGAATTAATTACGTGCACTTTGTAAATTTCTGAAAAACTTCTTCGAACATTAAGGAACAATTGTCTTGAAGTTGTTTCGAAAGCAAACTTCCCTCGATGCTTTTTAACAGACGTTATTTTATCATTTTCAGAGGACGTAGGACGCGTTATGGCCAATCCTGTCCTCGTGTAAACGCGAAAAATCAGCGACGTGTGAATGAGAATAGAAGGACACGGGGACAGGCCGTGACAATGCAACGAAACCGTCGAACACGGCGAAGGATCTTCGCGTGCATCGTGGCAATCCGTTTGCAGCCTTTCCGTCACAGCCAACGTCGGTCAGCGATGCGTAAAATTAAACCCCGCCGCTGGAGGCACCGACTGATACCGATCTTAAGATTTCCCACGTGACATTAACTTATTGTACTCAACACGGTTAACCTCTCGCGAAACTTCTTTATCCCGCGCACGAGTACCATGTCACAAGTTTTCCAGAGTGCATGTACCGGCGACAACCAGACGCGGTAACTTTCGAAATAAATAGTCGCAACTTCCTGTCGCAGCTACGCGATGAAAATTTCGAATTAACCATTTGCGACACAATTTTATCGGCAGTGAATCGATAAATTCCGTTCGTGACGAATTTACTAGTGTTTCCCGAACGAAACGATGCGATTGCATTATGAAAGAAGTTGTACACTTTTTTGTTAAGAACCTACCTATTGGAGCACTGAGAATTTTTAACACGACTTTCGTACCCGTAACTGAGTATCACAATTACTCCATTACTCTGATGTATCTTTAAGGGACAATAATGATTTCTAACGGTGAATTATCAGCTTATCTAAATATGCATTCTATTAATCTATATTATCTAAGAAATATTGCATGTTAACATCTGATCACATAAAAAGATACATAATTATATATTACATGTCTCATCCTTTACTTCGTCCTCGAGAACTCACGTTTCCTACTGTTTCATACTTACAATTAGTGAAATGAACGCAATCAACTCGAACCTGCTTTAATTAGGGCACTTGCATCAGCCAGCCATTTGCGTTCAATTTTCTTAAAGATAAGATAGCAGAATGAATTTCGGAAACCGCCAAGAACTTTCTCGGGTGGCACAGTCGACTTTCTCGATTAAAAATGAAAACTTTGATGATCGAACCTTGGGGCGACGAGAAAAACTCTATTAGACTCTAATTTCTTAGATTACTATATATGCATTGTAAGTAAATACTCCGCAAGAAAATTATTCCCATTGGTTTATCAATTAATCACTGGTGAATCATCGATTAAGTACACATGCGTACATCGTGAACAGATCGTTTTCGAAATGATAGCCTCTCGTTTCAAAATGAATTGCTAGAGGTAGACCCATTAAACCTTGCTAACGAATGCACACCTCTTGTGTATGAACTGCAACCTGTTCGCTGTATCTATTACCAGAACTGATCCACAGTGTTGAAAGTGACTATAGACAAAGAAACTTGAAGAAACTATCGAATGACTCTTTTCTCTTTGAAACTTCTACAAAAAAATCTTAAGACAATGACTAGACGCAAAAATACAATCAAATCAGTTAATTAGCTACTGATTTATAGCACTTAAATTAGAGAAGTGATCAAACCAAGGTGGGTGTCCTAATATGTGCAAGGTAATCTGCGTCAAGAATTATGTCTACTTAACGACAATATATATCGGAATGAATTTATCACCCATAGAACTTAACGTCAAAACGTTGTTTATAATTTACAGACATCAACGACTGCACGCTAGCTGTTGCCAAGAATTTTTTTACCATAATTAACGTGC
Organism: Hylaeus anthracinus; assembly: GCF_026225885.1. Taxonomy (NCBI): domain Eukaryota; kingdom Metazoa; phylum Arthropoda; class Insecta; order Hymenoptera; family Colletidae; genus Hylaeus; species Hylaeus anthracinus. Next base: position 13,785,861 of record NW_026534344.1, on the reverse strand, counting down.
TATGAAGTAGAATAGTCCGGCAACATGGACAGAAACAACCAGTGTGGTCGACGACGATAATTTGCGAGAATTATGTGGTCGGTGTGCGGCACTAGATCTTCGAGTAATCGCTGGTTGTGAATGCTGAAGGAAACGCGGTACCGTCCCCCTTCAGCGATGCGAACCTGTCGCGAGAAAAAAGATTTCCGTTCAAGAGGAGTCGCATTTACCGATTAGACGCGCTTATAGCTCATGCGTGCGGAAATCGTCGGGATATACTAATCGACGGTGCGTCGCGATCCGTGATCGATAGCGTGCTGGAAGTGTGTGCGCCTTGGGAAATAATAGTTAGTCTAGGGTCGCTGTACATTTTCATCCACGGCAAACAATAGTATTATTTGTGAATATGACAAATTTATTCTGACAATAGCCGTTCCTTAATAATTTAAATGTGAAAATGATCAAAGTTTACAGTTTGAAGAATTTGAAAACATAAAATTCTCTACAAGGTAGAGAACAATTATTTGTAAAGTAAAATAAAATCAAAATGAGCATATAGGCTCAATACACAGAGTTAAAATTCTGTCTCGAGACAATTAAAGATCAGATAATTTAATATTTGTCTTGATATTTAATTTTTTCATCTCGTCAAGATCACGAATCCTATCCAGATTTATTTTCACTATCGCCTCACCTTCGAAATTAATTTGAATAGTTCCTTAATGGAAAGTTCTGTCGCCCATTTCTGGGTGACGTGACGACCAACATGTTAAATTAAATAAAAAGAAACTCAATTGTCAAATAAAATGGCATCTCCGAACCGAAAGATCAATAATGTAAATCATACTATAGTGAATTAGTTCAAGTCTCAAGAGTATTTCATACAAGAGTATTTTCATCGAGAACGACCACGTTTCCCTTCATGGGAATCCATGCTTTTTCCCTAGATTGTCGTAGATCATCGGTCGATTTAACGCAGTAACGAATCTGGATACTCGGTTTCAGCGCTACATTTTAAATGTCGCGACATTCCCGAAACATTCCCGCGACGAGGGACCACGAATTCGGCTCCCTAGTGGTCGGTATCCGACAAATGTAACGTCCAGCTAAAAACGTAGTTTAGGGTTTCTTACTCATCCTCCGCGCTCCCTCTGGACCAGACTCGTCACGAGTGTGCTTCTGCAGTTGTAACAGGATTCCATTGGTGCCTCTTTCGCAGACTCTGGACCATCTGCGCATCGCGTCGGAGTACGACGTGTTACATAAAAGCGTACACGAGAACACTTTTACACGGCGATGATGCCTCCCTGGCCGCTTGGTAACATCGTGTCGTCGGCGAATTTGCTGGGCTAAATTGCATCGCGTGGTAGGATTAATAAAACACGCGTGCTTCAATTCCCTTGGGATACGAACACCATCTAGATATTTGGGAATTTTTTCCCGAAGACACCGAGCGGCTAATATAGATACTTCATACGTGTATTACGAATGCGTATTTTGAACAGTATATGTAGTAATTTTCATTAGAAAATGTTGATACACATAGAAATTATGAGTGACTTCGTCGCAAGCTAGTTTTTAAAGAGTACAGACTCTAAGCGTTGTATACACAGACTTTCTTAAAGAAATGTAATTATTTTCTAAACACTTGACCTTCTGATTTTACTTATAAAAAAGGAAACTTTCAATTTACATTTGACTTCGTATCGCACAATCTCGGTCGCTAAATGTTTTTCAGCATAATTCAGTGTGCGGTGGGTTAAACATCGTCTGGACGCATCAATCTTCATCAGCGTATTTCAATGTACGAAATCGCGCGCGATTATCCAAACGTCTGGTACCCTGCTATTAAAACAGTGTACGAATGAGAATCGCTACCTGCGCCGAAACGCTCAACAGCTTATTCGCAAACACGCGTAATCTTTCACATTTCCAACGTCTCGCCGCGCTATTAAGAGCTATTAAAACCGGCTACAAACGAAAGCCACGATTTATTACGATACCCTTGTCATCAATGGATCCCGTGACCCCCCTCGTCCAGCCCGTGTAAACGGTCGCGAGGAATTTCACTCGCAAACCCCGTGTACAGAGCGAAAAGGACGTCGGTCATGGAAGAGATGGAAGAGATGGAAGAAAGAGAGAGAGAGAGAGAGGGGGGGGGCAGAAACGTCCCCCAAGGTCCACGGAGCACGAAAAGCAGAAAGGGGGCAGATCGGTGGTATAGCCAAGAAGATGGCAAGAAGCGAAACAATGCAGCTGGGAAGCGCGGTGGGCCTCCGGAGCGGGGCCGCAAAAGCGATGGCAAGGGGAGACAGCCAGTACACGTAATTATCTTAGTTCCAGGTTTAATAGACGCCCGGTATTTCGGATTGGCCCTAATGACGGCGTTTACTGAATTTATATCGTTGTGCCGCCGCCGAGGCCTCAAATTGCCCCGCGCTGGAATTATCCGTCTTTCTCTGGCGAGCCTGTTCCAGGACTCCCGCCACTCCGTCAGGCCCAGTTCGTCGGGTCGAAAGGGGGCCAGCTGTCTTTCTCCGGCGTGTCGTTCGGGGCATCGCGAGGCCTCCTTCCGTCTTGATGTATGTTCAATTATCTGTCCACGTGGTCGTGGACGGCGCTCGGGTCCGGGGACCAGGCGGAGAGGGACCTCAGATGACCAGAGCTGGACGAGCCAGGCGGGAAGAGAAAGACATTTATTATGTTGGCTCCGCGAGACGGTCTGTCTCCGCGGCGAAGAATCTGAAAAAGGATCATCCTGGGGCCCGATAATATGCGTCCCACCGCTGCGGGGACTGCTATCCGCCGCATGGCATGCGACCGCTGCTTCACGCGGGGTGGGAAGTACACATGAGGAACAAAGGCTGCCCAGCGAAAGTTGGCTGCATAAGAAAACGTCCGACTGGGCCCAACCGACGAAGCGGGGGACCGAGGAGTCTGTTATTGGAATTTTAACAGCATCGACTTGGGATGACCCGTCCTCGGTTCGATGGACTGTACGCCAGGGATGCGAAATGCATGGGTTGCGGAATGATTTAATGTCGTTTACTTGATTTGAATAAGAGAAGGTAGCCTTGCGTGAGGGTGAATTACTATAACGAAATAACAAAACAAAATGATCGTTTCAGATTTATGGCTTTCGCGGGTATTGTTCCTTGTAGTATTCATGGAATAAAATGATCATATTTTCCATACATGTTAAAATGCGTTCATGACAATGGTTACAAACTAACAATAAAATATAGTCAGTCTCATAAGTATTCGAATCCTCTACGTCTATCAAAGAAATTTCTTCAACAGAGGGTACGAATATTTATGGGACTGACTGTAGGTACTTCTAACAAACCAACACTGTCATAACAAAGTTATCAAAATCAGCCTTATATCTCAAGTAACGTTATGACAAACAAGATGACTCTTAGGTTGCACTGGTCATTCACGGTTCTCAATTTTAGAGAAAAAATTAAAGCACAGGTGCATGAAAATAATCTGACACCTCACGCATAACACTCGACGCGGAACTGTGTACCTCTGTCTGAACTTCTCCCGTCCCCGTCGCTTTATTCCATCGCATCAGGTCCCGCTATCTGCCGAGTTAAATTTACCGGAAGCGCTGCTTGGTTACATCGTTTCGCCGCTCCCCGGGGCGATAAACAGAAATCGCGAAAGAACGAAAGAAACACCGAGCGCCGCGGGGGAAAGATCGTTGGAAAAGCAGAAGAGGAAACTGGCGATAAGGGACACTCCATACTTAACGTCTACTAGCGAGGAGGCTGCGCAGAAAAACCAAGAGCAATGGCCCATTCGAAACGATATTGCCGTCATCACGGGCTGAATGGTTATGTATAAATTTCCAAGTCAGCGATCCCCGGGACGCACGGAAAGAGGTTTTCCATGCAAAGCAGATATTTGAAATTCCACACCTGTATTTCGATTTCGAATCATCCTGGCAACGACGCGAAGGGAACCTGACAGAGATGCTTGCGGGGATAAGGGTGATCGATGATCTACTGTCTCGCGCCGCGATTTTTCACCTCGACCGTCCCGTTTTAACCTTCCGGTGCGATTTAATCGCGATCCATCGGGTGTTCTTAAGGCACTAGTTGAACGTTCAGTTTCCTGGATTGTTGGTACTCGAGTCGACTATGGATTTGGTCAGGTCCTTTTGGAACGTGTTACAAACTCCTTGATTATTTTATACAGACAGTCCCATAAATATTCGTACCCTCTGTGTTTATTCAAGAAATTTGTGTAAAATAAATGATAGGTTCGATGACTTCTAAATAAATTTGTCATTATACAAGAAACATTTATTTGAAAACATCGAACCTATTATTTCATTTAGACAAACTTTTTTAATAAACTTAAAAGGTACGAATATTTATAAGACTGACAGTAATTTGAGTTCTTTCTTCTGCGTGCTATTTACGACAAATTACAAATTGAAAATATCACCTCCACCATAGGCCACCTTAAATCAAGGGAATGTGATGATCATAACTAAATATGATGGTAATAACTAGCCCTATATTCTCTATCTCATTCAGCTTCAATTTCTCTCCGACTATTTCCGTTCCCGGACTTTAATACAATCCCACCAGGGATGTAACCTGGAGCCTATGATACCACATCGTGGAGATCAGATGTATAGTTCGGAGAGCTAGGTTAGATATCATGAGCTGTCAGCAGTTCGGGCTCTAGGGACGCCTATCTACGCCTTAGTTGCGTATCTGTTACACAAGACGGTGCACCGATAAATACATGACAGTTTCTGTAGATCTCGTTTGATCTTAAGACTTACCAAGGCAGAAATAAAAATTCTGACGAATGAGACCCGCATTCTTTCCAGAATTGGATATCCGAGATCCACCACTTTGTTATAACGCATGTTCTCGGTCTTTCATAAGCAACTGGCTGATTCATCAGCTTATAACATACCTGGTGCTTGCCTCGTTTGTGTTGAGTGCATAATTATCAGTTCAGTTATTGCACTGAATGCAATTATTTCTACTCTTTTTGACATTACTTTGCCTTACATAATTCCTTAAATTTGGCTTAGTTCGCGTTATCGTAACTCTGTACATTACATTTACGTTAGTGTTGTTTTTTGTACACGTCTGTTGAGGCCCACTGGCCCCTACCTAGCTAGGGTACTCCGAGGTCACTAAGCCCGTACTGTTCCCGCATATTCGCATGCTACAGCCCCTCAGGACGTATACCTGGTGGAACCTAACATGTGGAGCTCACTTCAAAGCTGGATTAGAGATACAGAAACAACGAAGAGGATTCATAGAAAAATATGCTGACTCTATCTGAACATTTTTTCAGGGATGAAAACAGCTTTCAACCTTCCTATATCGCGGATAGAGAACGGCTACCAATTGATAGATATACACGTAAGGTAGGATTCGCTACAAAAGAATTATTCCTCTGGTGGACTTATAACGGAACACAATACTGTACTATAAGACCTTAACCATCAGACGAATTGTATTGAAGAACAGTGAGGTCGATAAAAGTTTTGTTCTCACAGTTACTCTATTCTTCTCCGTTTCATTCTTCTATCGTTATTTATTAAAGCGTGTAACCCCATATACAATAGTTATTAGACTAAAAGTATTGTTTACAGTATCTCTTAACACTCATATCTGTGATTTGAAATTATGATAACCAATTTTGTTACATCCCAGCGCCCCTTATTTGTATTTACTATGTGAGGAGAAACAATTTTGAATTGGAATGTCAAGATTATAATGACTCTGCTTCAGATTAACACACATAAAATAATGAGTGTGTGACAGAATCTACTTGGAGATCTGGTTCTGGAATCAGCTGTGCGAGGTTCCGCTTGTCTCCGTCTAACACTCGCGACACGGAACTATAATAATCATCGACGGACTTTCGTAGGTAACGACACGACACGATGACTCTATTTCAGTGCATACACATTCACTTACGCGAGTACTCTATTTTCTTCAAAGTTAAGGACGTTTTCTCCAGGGTTCCTTCTTTTCGGTGAATCCCAATGCAACAAGGTATCAAACCAGTCCTTGTACAATCCAACGACCTACTTCAAACGATCGCCAGTCCAGCATCGGTATACTAATACGTCTTTTGGAAGGCGTTATCCCCATCCCCAGAAAAACTCCCAAGCACGAGTGGCCGTGTACCCTCGGAGAGATCGCGGGACAAAAGGCTCGAGCGCAGGATCTCTGGGCGATCCTGTGAATGGGAGGCACCGTGTCAAGGGTGAGAGAACGAGTCGACCACGACACCGTGGCCATGGTCGGGGATCAGCTGCAGGAAGTCGGCAGCATCGGTGGGACGGTCGTCACGAGCGTCCCAAGGGAACAGACAGTGTGTAAATCTACGTCGTGGCGGACGTTCCTCGCCGCCTTCGCGGGAGGAAGGAGGATCTAGTAATTAACGAAGCTGTTGTGATCGCAATCTGGCGCACGAGCCGCCTCAGGGCGGAAGCGTCGCCGCGGAAGAACGGCCCAAGCTAGAGCGAAAGAGGGAGAGAGGATGGCGCCGCATGCTACGAATATTAATGTGGCGTCCCTCATTGTCTCCGAGTTCTATCCGCTCTCGCTGGTCTATATCCTTTTCTACGATCATGCTGGCACCAACCTGCTTTCCCCTGCCTTCGTCGCCGTCCCTTTTTCGCGCGCACAATAACGATCTCGCGGAGGGTTTTTTACCAGAGCCGCTTATTAACGGCTTCAATTCTTCCGCCTGTGCGAAAGTGGCATCGGAATTAAAGTGTCCTCGGAACGCCTTTCAATTGCGACTCGATTCACAGCTGACGCATTGTTCCCTTCGATCGAAAAGATCGTCGAGGTTGACCTATTTTTCAGGTGGCTTCGCGTCTCTTGTTTGGAGCTGCAGGACGAATCGAATCCAAAAGACCCTCTCTTTTAGCGTCGCCGTTGCCATTTTGCTCGATTAAGTAGGTGAAGGGCACGGCAACTAACCCTAGCTCGGTGTTCTTATAGGAAAACTAATTTTTGGTTAAACAGTCTGGCCTGTTCTGTGGGCAATTATGCAGACTAAAAGAGTTTAAGGGCTGAATTTATACGGGCAAGAATTTCAGGACCTACGTGGATAATTTTGTTTCCAAGCTCTCTCTACATATCGCAAACTTCTAACAACCGTACAAAAAATCCACACTAGTGCTTTCAAATTATATCCAACAATCTAAAGGAACATTCCTCGCGACTATTCCACCCTCACACTAGAAATTTTCACGAACCGTAGATCATGCAACGTACACAGATCTATCAGATAATGCAACAGATACGAGAAGATTAATCCAGCGCACAATGTACTAGCATGAAGGAGCACGGTGTAGATCACTTGACACGTCCAACGCGTTAAAACCAGAAGAGTGGCGTTTCGAATATTAATGCGACATTCGCCGTTGTTAACGAGTCCTTGGCTTTTGTTTCCCGACGGTGATGTATGTCCTGCGCGATCTAGACAATGGTCCGCTTCCCTGCGTTCGTCATCGTCGCTTTGTAACGCCGCGACGAGCGTCATAGTCGTGCAATAAACGTCACCCACTAATTATCCTATCCTGCAAGAAGGGCATTTACCCTGCCGAATAATCGTAAGTGGTATCAAGTAGGATTTGTTGCTCTTCCGTGCTGAATTACGAACCTCGATTATTGCACGAGAGGTTCATTCCGTGATATCGATAAATTGAAGGGGACTGCTTGCTAACTAGCAATTGAAATTGGAAAATAAAGAGAATGAATGCACTAATAATGGATATTCGAAATTGTTCGTGGCGTTTGGTCGCCCGATCAAGGCGAGAATGCTACGCAGGTTCGTCAAAAAATTTGTGGTGTTTACGGACAAAATGCTCTATCAAAATCTTGATGTCAAAGATGCATCGCGCTGTGGTCGACCAATCACAGAACAAGTTGACCATCATGGTAAGTCAACTTACCACTCGACTCGATGGTTGCCTCAATAACTGAGCCCCAATGGCCAGCAATAGACAAGGTCCTACTCGCCGAAATTTTCCCAATGACCAGAATCCCGTCACGAAGAAGGCCGTACTTTGGTCCAAGGCGTGTGATCAAATTTTCACGCGGGGATTAAGCAGATTTCAAAGTACGTGACGTAACGGCGCCGCTCGAAAATCCACTTACTTTGCCAGCGGCTTTGGTTAACTCCCGGGAACAATAAATACACAACCGACCCGTGCCAGAAATTTCTCCATTATCTCGGAACACCTCGTACCTACCACATCGTTTGCTAGAATCTCTCTGCCTACACGCTAAGTACACCGATCGGACAGGTTTCCCTTACCCGTCGAGTCGTGGAACGACGGAGTCTGGATCGGACGGATATCGTTACGATGCGGAAAAAAAAGCCACGGAGCGGAGAGCAAAAAGCGGACGCGGACCGAAGTGGACTCGAGTCGTTTCGTCCTAAGACAGAAAGACACCGGGGGCTGAGGGCTGTCCGAGGGGGAGCACGTATGTCGTTAGTAACTAATGGACACCCTTTAGAATCATCGCGATTCTACGGAGAATGCGTCGAGACGCTCTCAGTGCACATACTCAACGGAGAAGCACGTCTACCCAAAGTACTCGCCGAATTAACAAGTTCCGTTTGACTGTTTCGGGCCCTTGAATCCTTCTTCGTTTACTGGGCACACAAGCGTAATGACGTGCCGGCCTTTGACTGCTGATTCCATCCGCCGCGAATGGGGGAAACGCCTTTCCACGCGTTCTGATAAAGAGCCGAGCGTGTTTGCCGACGCGATTCCGGCCGAGTTTCGACCGCGCCCGGAATTGAATCGTCGGCTTCTTCGCACTTCGGAATTCTATGGAACTTCTGGGGGCAACATTGTAGATTGTGCTTGCAAACGTGCAAGACAGTGGGAATGCTGCCTTTCACGGTATGGGAGCGATGAGACTGGTTTTACCGAGTGGAATTTTGTCGAGTGCCAACGCGCAAAATAACATGAGAAATTAGCACGTTATATCTACAATCGCATTTGGTTTTTGGAAAAATTGTACGATGGAGCTGTTCACAAACATTAATGATGTTGATCTGTATGATTTTTAGACAGATTTTCAGGTGTGTGATTATTTTTCTCTTGATCATAAATCTACAGAACTATGCTCCCTTTGTATCTGGTCATTTTCAATTACATATTCCAGACTTCGTCATCTTCGATGCCTTTTCAGATCCCAACCTTGTAAGAAGAAAACTGACGAGATTACAGAAAAAAATGATCATACGCCTCCTTTTCAGCATCGTGAAGCAAAGCTCCATTATCCAGATCTCAATGCTACGTTATTATCGCGACACGAGTACCCGGAGCTGCTCAGAATGAAGATTCTCCTATGATTCCAACTAGCCACCGTCTAGTCTCCATCAACCGCTGCAGAACGCAAAAAGATACGTTGTCCTTTGCAATAGTGAAAGACGTCGTAATGGAACTGCGCCTCGCTTCGCATGAAATCGGAAATGTCAGCAATCTCGTGAACAGTGTGTAATAATCTTTTTGCTCCCTAATGTTGGGGTCTAACCATCCAAGTCTCGCGATGGTACGTACAGACCACTGTTATTTTAATATTCCAACGCCTCGTCGTAAACTAATCGACACTCTCGATTTAACTTGTAGCGTTGACATTATCTCGACTGCCGGCCGAAGCGTGCTAGCGGAATTCGAGGGGTCCGAAAGGTTGGGGTTCATCCAATATTCGGGATAGATAGGCTGACGAATGCAAAAGACGAGCATGTCGAGCACAGACCGTCAGAGTCAGGAAACTAGGTGAGAGGACTTCTGGGATTAAGCCATTTTTCCGGTACGTGACTCCGTGGCCGGATCGGGAAAGAAGTTTCGAGGGAGGTAGTTTCCACGGGATGTTCAACATATTTCCTCGAGGATGTCCTCGCCTCCTTGCTCGATTACAATAAATTTCACGAGGACATTATTTCCACTTTGATAACACGTTCCTTGGTGGCATTACACGCGGAGTAGCCAGCCAGAAATGGGTCAATTTATCGCTACTTTAAGTAACGGGGCGAAATATTGGTTACAAACATGGCGTCAAAGGATAATTATAGTATTTCTTCTCTAACATTCGATGGAACATCTGAGAACGAAATGTGATTTCGTTGGTTTCATAGCAAATGGTGTAGACAAAAAATTGAAACATAAATAAAAATATGTCTCATCGTCTAAACGGTATAACACGTATACTATTCCTGTTTTTTTATATATATATTTTTATGTATATTTCGAGTTACTATAAATGCCTAAACATCCCCAGTCTACTAATTAAAATCAACGTTTAAAACACAAAACAGCTGCGTAGGAGATTTCTTCGAGATGCAACAAAAATTGCCGTGTTAAACGCCATCTTATAATATTAATATGCAAGGTTGGCCCCATAGAACAATTCTCCTAGTATTTTAATGAAAATGTTAAAGAATTTCTGAAGTCAGGAGCGTTACGCTTCGACACTCTCAAGTTTCGAGCCAGATTCTCCTCACGTTTTCCCTTAGCACCTAATAAAAGAAATTTTCTCAAGCGCCCATGACCAGTACACACTCCGGATAATCGTAATCCTTTAAACGGGTTAACTAAGCCCTAGTACGCTTCCCAGGTACTTTACTCTTGAAATTGTACGAGTAAATATTTCATAACTCGAGAAAATAAAACACATCGTAACACGTGCGAAACATGGACAGAATCCTGAATATTGTATTAACTGGAGCACATCACGCCAAATTGAACCCCGGCGCGATTGTAGTAATTAACTTGATGTTAATAATATTTATTTTTATACTCCATGTGTATTATTGAAGAGAGAAGGGTTGTTCATTTTGATATTTTTAATACAGAAATATACTTGGAGTATATAATTTCAATACTCTCAACTATCTGGATGTGGGAAATTGTAATTAACAATTGTTATAGACAGACTGTTTTTTGTCCATTCAATAACTGTGGAGCTACAGCAACACATACTCATGAGAAGGTGAAATCCAACTATGAAAATATAAATATATTGGGTTCACAGAAATATTCAACACAGCCGTAAAAAATGAAGTTTCATACTAAAAAACAACTGACTTCGCACTTTTTCCTGTCTCCTTCTTAAACAAAAATGCCTCTTTTTCCGTTACATCATAGATTCCCCACGGCCACATACGAAGATAACTAAATTCCTCACGAAACATTCGCGTTCCTTTTTTCCAAATGCTCAAAACCGGTACCCCGGATGATCATAATCCCCCAGACGGCTCGAGGCTCCCATACGCGTCCAAATGGCCATATTCTCGACCAATAGGACAAGAATCGTTCTTCGCGCAGCGCTATTCCTTCCTTCCTCCAATAGAGAAGCCAGCGAGCCATTGGAAAAAAGTGCAATTTAATTTTCCTCGTTGCAGCCACGGGAAAAACCGGACTCCTGAACGTCGCTTTTCTTCTTCGCCGTGGACGAGAGTGCGGAACGGAGAAGAAAGAGGACAAGTAACTGGTAATAACGTCGGGACAGCATAATAATTCTTGCAGGGAAACAGCGACAGACGCGACAACCGAGCGAAAAGAATCTCGCGTAGACGAGACCGAGACAGGAGGAAAAGGAAAGAGGGTTAAACCAGGCAAGAAGAAAATGCTGGAGACTGCAATGCAAACAATGCCTATCCGCGGTATTTCTTGCCTGGTGCTCAGCTCTGCGAGTCCAAAGAGTCGCTTTCTTTCAGCGGGGATCCCACGGCACGTCAAAGAACATTTCAGAGACGGGATCAAGTTCAATGGTGTCACGAATTCAAGTCAGATTCAGCAGTCAAGGTTCACTTTGTTGGAAAATTGCTCATTGCAAGACGTGTTTCGTTTGCTTTCGAACTGGTTATGCAGACTACACGGGAGTAAACGATGGAACGCCTGTTGGAGTTTTAATATTTTTCAGGAGGAAAATATTTGGATTTTGCAGTGCTTTACTAGGTCTGTTGTTGTTTATATCGCGTTAGAATAACTGGAAAATCGAGTTTCGATGGAGTTTACAATTAATATTTGCCTTGCTTCAGTGACACGAGTTCACAGATCTCGAAGTGACAAAGGATATGACTTTCCAACGAAGCAACTCCAAAGAAAACTACTGTTATCAAAGAAACACATCCAGAAACCCCTTACTCTTTCTCTCGCCATCATTCTCGACGAAAAGTTCAAACGTGAGAAAAAGAATGAAAGTTCACACAGGACCTCAAAGAATACTCTGGTGCTAAACAGGCGCTTGAACATCCTCTCAATTCTTCTTCCAAGAGAAGTTTTCGAGTCTACCAGGATTACGCGCGGGTTAACCAGTTTCGTTACAGGATCCCTCGAACGTAATCCAATCGCGTTTTCAGATCATTGATCGAGGAGAAACGGCAATTGAACTTTACGATAATGCGATGCGCTCGAACACGCTCCGTTTTACGATTGCGCGCAACGAGTCGCCGATTCGTTCGCATGCTCGGGGATAAAGCATGATTGAACACGCTTCGTTGAACTAATTCAAATAATAAAGTTCTAAAACTTTCCTACCGTCATAATAGACTCCCGTCGACTCTCTCACCCTCTAACAGAGTAATTGTAATTTTTATGCTGCTCCTGCGCTAGCTTGAAATTAACGCTTCCAGACCTGGCGTCCACAATTCAGGACACAAAATTTAAAAATTACGAAGAAAATTATAAGAAAGGCCAGTTTTTCTCGAAAACTACACTATCAGAATGTTTGATTTTATTTTGTCCCTACTAATTTTAGTTCTAATTGAGAAAAGAAAAATAGTTCAGGTCTGAAAGAGTTAAACACACTACTCACGAAGAAGCTTGCATTGGAAATTATAGAAAATAAATTCCTCCCTACGGAAGTAATTTCTCCATTTTCTTTCTACCTATAAAACATGCCACCACTCAGATCACTCAACCCCTACAGCTATAAGGCTCTAGAGATTTCCAAACCCAACAATATTTCAACTACTATACAATACTTCCATAACAATAAAATCTACCTCGCCAGAGGCTATTAAATCGCCAAAAAATAGATCACGACGGGCCCCGCTATTCAGTCCTAAATAACAATCGCGTCGGCAACGAAAACGCGGCTAGAGGCAATTCCTCTCTCGCGACTCTAGATTGTCGCAGAAACATGGAAATATGTTAGTCGCATTAGCGTCTCCCGTGTCGAGCAGCAACGCAAATCTCGGCTGAATAAAATTGCCCGAGATCCGGTCTGAAAACGTCTGAGCCACTTCTCGGGAGCCTAAGCGTATGAATAAACGTCTTAGAATTTCAGCCCACGATGACGTTGATTTACTTGCTCCAGATAGAGGAACAGAGAGGATGAAGGTGATGGAGGCGAGGGCAGAAGAAAGATACAGGGGAAGTGGATAACGTTGGCTTGACGTCGAGGTTGAGTTCATGACCGAGTTTGTCGGTTGGTGTCCGTAACCGAGGCGTATAAATACAGCGACGGAGCTGACGCATTCGGGTAGTGATCACTCGATACTAAGAATACAAAAAGGAATGGCGTGGGAACAGTTTAACACGTTGATCGCCGAGCTAATACTCGTGAAAGTCTCTACGCGGTCGAAATTTTGTTTCGATACAATTGGAAACCCCGTAACCTAGCCATTTGTCATGGTACTTACTTTTCTAACCTCGCCATGTTCACAAATTCTATTCGGATTCATTTTTATCGATAGCATGGCTTCAGAATTAATTTTTTTAATTCCTTAATAACAAGTTCCGTCACCCTTATATGGGTGACGTGGGTAAGGTGTTAACTTGACTGAGAATTTTATGCATATTAGTGTTCAAGATTATTGATTTACTAGGAACTTCGGAAGTTGATACAAACGACGTTAAAATATAGCAACAGTAGGATTTATTCGGATAGATTGAGTAATCAAGAAAAATGCTGGCCCGAAGCAGATGTCTCAGGATCCTTAGCTCTGCAGCATGGAAGGACCTCGAGGACATTTATTCCACCGAGGGTTTCGACCGGGGGGACCAGGGATTTCGGTGAAAGAGACTACCGAAGTACGTGCAGGAATGTTTGGTTACCTAGTCAGAGGCACCGACTGTCTGTACACATCACTGGGTCCCTCGATTCGGGGTCTTATTGCCGCTTGAGTCGGTACCATTAGCCTTATACCGTCTGGTAGGCATCTTGTAATTTCTTGTATTCCCGAAGAGCCGATAGCAGCCCCTTCGCCACCCCGTGCGACGTACCAATCGGACATTGAAGAACGGCTTGGACATGGTTCCACGTGTTCTTCTGCCTCCCAGAAGACACAATGTTTCGAGCAGGTTCCAATGTACGAACGCGATCCTGAACGATGGCGGAAAAAGCGTCCAGCCGAGCGGGCTGGCTAACTTGACGGACGTTCATCCTACGTGCATAATTTTCCAAAGGAAGCCCTCATCTGCCACATGTTCTCTAATAATTGTCATCAAACATCTCGTTAGAAATATATTTGAAGAGTTGAGGTTTAATCTAGGAGGTTCGTCGAAAGTTTTCCCTTATTCAACCTTTTGCGCTCGAGAGGTGTCAAATTAGTTTGCCATCACGAATCAGAATATATCTTCGACGAAAATCTAGTCTTAGCGTGCGTGGCAAAATAGAATGCTAAGAAAGCATCTCGAGTTGCTGGTAGACATCAGAAAAAAAAAGAGCTCGAGTACAAAGGATTAATAAAGAATATTTCGAACTAGCGAAGGTGAAGTGTGAAAAACACTAGCCTAGAAAAATGTCCGAAATCCGATTTTAGAATGTCTTCATTTCAAGAATAAAGCACTAGATCTTCAAATATATCAGGCGCGATCGATTAGTACGCAAACTAAAATAGCTGGGTCTCCCCTCACCCTGGACTTCCTCAATAGCCTCAATCGAATCGACGCTTTATCGAATGCCAATGTCAACGTTGGCAGTGATCGTATCAAATAATACCGCGTTCGCGGTGTGTGCGCGTAATTATTTTAACGCAAACGAGGGTCGACGTTAATTTCAGCTCCGTAGACACGGTCCGGGCCATTTAAATAGCGCTTAAGCCGTGCCGAAGTAAGATATTCCCTCTGTCCTTAAATACCCGGCGTGAATAGGGTTCAAAGAGCAAAACCGTAGCCATGATATACCGTAGAAAGGAAACGCTAGTCCGAAATTCGTAAACGCGTTCTAAGCTACAGATGGTCCATCGTGCAGAGGGGGTTGGAAGGCAATCGGCTACGGAGCGATGAACCTAAAGGGTGAATGAGAGGGCATAGGGCGGACAGTACACCCCTGTAACGCGGTAACCCTTGCGGTGCTCTAGGATTACGTGGTGAAACGTGGCAGAGCCACCGTAATCCAATAATAGTCGCCCCCTCATCCCTTACGGAGCATCAAGGCGGACCTCGGCTGATTCGAGAGGTCGGATGCTAGCCTTTCAACGCCTCCCCATACCTCGCATCGTGTCTTCGTTTCCCATTCGAGCGAATGCTTTGATTTTTGTTTCTCTCCTTTCGTCCCTTTTTCCTATCATATCGGACACGCTTTTTCGGCGCACCTATTCGCTTCATCCACGTCCCGGCTCGCCTGCAATCGCATCCGTGGCTCGATCCTTCCCGTGAAATTTTCCTCGCTCCGATTTCCTCTGATTTCGAGGCTTTATTGCGGTTTTCGGCTCTGGTCGTTTCGCGATTTTCAGGTTCCGTGCCCCCGCTGCGTTTTCAATTTTTTTCGCTGCGTCGCGGCGGCACGGTCCAACGAGGAAATTTGCGCCGAATATCGACGTTCCCTCGTAAATATTAAACATTTGAATTAAACGAAAATATTATTTCGGTTCGCAGTCACGGATATTCGTCGGTTTATAGAGAGAGGTCTCGGGCTGGTTCAGAAATTACGAAAATATTTATATCGACGATCAAAAATACTCGAATTGAAAAAAACACGTTTTTTAGATATACTAAGCGAGTGGAAAGATTGTTCATTTCGCCGAGGAGTAAAGAAGATCAACAGAGCTCGCGAATATCTACTGTACACGTTTGGTGCGTGTTTTTTATATTTCATATCTACATATGTACCAATCTACGTACCCATAGTCAATTCTATAAATATTCGTACCCTTTGTGTGCATTGAAGGAATATGTCTAAATTAAATGATAAGTTTCATGCTTTCAAATAAATTTTTCACCTAATATATACAAGGAAACCAGAAAAATGTCTACTCAAAGTCAACAGTTTTAAAGTATTCTGCTCCCCTCCCACATTTGTACAAAATAACTCTTTTTATGACAAAATCGTCGCTCATTGTCAGTTTTCACGATCTTCCCACGACACCGGTCCGGAGATCCTATTTATCAGCCACGGGGCTACCGGTCATTTTTATCGCGAGCGAAACCGATAGCGGCCGCGGTTTCTGTCGAAGGATTTCACACGGAAGTCCCCGGAGCCTGACGAATGCGTTTTACATCTTCTCGCGTGATTACCTCGCACGTAGCGCGCGATTCCAGGCGCGCTGGACGCGAGGGGTGCGCTTGCAAACGTCACCGTGACAAATGGGGACCAAAAGCGGACAAGCGTGGCTGCGACGTGACCCCTGGTAACCCTGCCAAGGAACATCCGAGAGTTTCCACGAGGAATGTCGTGCGTCTTTCCCCGCCGCAGCCACTCCTATCCTTTGGTAAAAATTATTACGCTGGAATGGAAAATTCGAGTGCTCGACGGTGCAGGCTCTGCGGTCTTCGCGATTCGAAGATTCGTTGAAGACGAAAAGTAACGGTAATGTCCGGTGGTAAGACGGATTGTTGGAGTTTTACGAGTGTGAGAGTACGAGAGTGTATATGAGAATGGGTATGAGGTTTCATTTGATAAAGAATTCATTTAGAACTTGGTAGAATCTAGAGTATATTAGTGTTACGAGCCAGGGCGATAGCGACGCGCATGTGAGCCCAGCGAGTGGGATAGATTTGGGAATCGAACCAATACGATTAATTATTGTGTATCAATGGTGCCGAAGGCTGAGGATAGATTAGACAATGCAGACGACTCTGACGCGAAGTCAGGTAGCTGCTGGTAATTGGTATCTCCCAGTAAAGGGTAACCGTAGGGTAAGGTTCGAACTGTGAGGTTGTTGGAAAAAAGTGCAGACGACTCTGACGCGAAGTCAGATAGCTGCTAGGAATCGGTATCTCCCAGTAAAGGGTAACCGCAGGATAGGTTAAGTTTAGGCGTTCGAGTTGAGTACACAATGACTAAATCGTATCGGTAATGAATACTACGCGTCGCGGATAAAGCCTCGCAACTTGTTAATTTAATAGAATAATAACTCGAGCGGTAAAGTTATTATTATGTTGTGGGATCGTTACACTGGCTAGGATTGGTGATTTCAAAGTAAAGGTTTGATGATTGATCTTACAGACTTTTAAGTTTACACAAAGAGATATATTCAAAATAACTACACTAATTACAAGTGTCCAGTGTCGTGTTGTCGCGGTTAGTGTATGAAGTTAAAATTACCTAAGTGTTGCGCGGTGTTGACGCACTGGCAATGCGGTGGTCGAGAGTACTTTTATGGCCGTAATAGATTTTAAAACCGTCTTCGCGGATCTATATGGTAACGATGATCGAAAGGAACTGAAGCCCGATCTCACTAGAGTACTACTCTGCAGACGATCAATGTGTCTCTAACGAGTAACTCTTTCGTACTAGCTCCCGAGCAACGAAAATCATGGGTTTATATACCCCTAAATGTTGGTGGGGATCCGTCGGTGATTTCCATATTTGGAAATCTGACGGTTAGGATTTTCGTGGCTCTGAGGTGAGCAGCTGCGTTCCCTGGGAAAGGGTAGATAAAAAGTCTTCCCACGCAACGCAAGTCGAAGATGATGTTAAGAGTATGCAGCTACAGGATGCACTCCAGAGAGACCGAGCTCCAAATTCCAGGAGGGTAGATAAAATAAAATTGATGACCGCGAGCTTCGGGAACAAACAGCGAGTTTCTGTACACGTAACATTAGTAACGAGCGATCGTCAGTGCTTGTGTCATTGATAAAAATAGTATCATAGCCTAGAATTCAATTTATACGCTTTCTACGTTAACACGGATTAACTATGTTGACCGGTTATGAGTAAACTCGTGTTTGCACTTGCATGATCCATTTCGAAACCCAGAGCGATATAGAATATTGCAAAAGCTTTGATCATCGTGTTTAGTTCTGTCGGTGTTTCATTCTTCTTTAACAATAGAATATACTTTTCTCAGTATTTCGGTTTATATCACATTCAATTTTGAAATAATAACCGTTGACATGAAGTCGCTTCTGTGTAAAATTGCCGGTGAACGATAAGTTAATACATAGCTATCAGCGTTTATTTTGAAAGTGGTCAGACTAGAATCGAGTAAATTAACAAGAGATTCTACCAGACAGATCGTGTCTCGCTTTATCAAATCCATGTTCCGAGGAAATGTCACGTAATCCGTGCACGTAATCGAGGAGAATTCCTACCCAAATTATCCCTGACTTCCAACATCGCTGTTCCTAATTATTCTCACTGTTCCTCCGATCTTTTCACTGGGATCGTCGCGAATATTTTGTCGTCTCGAAGACGGTGGAAACAATCGCGAAGACGTCTCGGATCTATTACAGGCTAGCACCGTAATCGGATCCGTTCAACAATTGGCTTAATTTAGGTAAACTCGAAGGCTGAATCGAGCGTTTTCCTCGGACCGATTACCGTCCCGGAGCGGAAATCCTCGGCGATAATAACGCGAGCCCCGCGGAGCCGCTGATTCCGTGGAAATGCAATTACGAGACCGACTGGCTCGAAGATCCGTCCCTAGGTCGAAAGAAATCCGCCACTAGAAGATCTCTCCAGACGGCGGAGAAATTACTTCACTTCCCAGGATTGCCGTGATATAAGTAAAAGCGTTTTTGGCCGAGCTTGCGGCCTGGATGCAAGTTTGTCTCGCGAAACTTCCTCAAGCTCCATTCAGCCACCTATCGCCAGGCTCCAGTGATTCTCAAGGGGACCGTATGTTTATTAGTCTCTGCAACCTACCGAGTTAACGTTTTTGAACCTTTGCTCATGGTCCACCTCGAAAATCTCGATGATTTTCGAATGAAATCTAGAGTGACGATCGATAGGAAGTCACGTGTGTAAATGATTACTAATATCACGAATTACATTGGTTTGCATATCCAGAATAATGTATCAGTTCCTAACATCGAGCTGTTTTACTGCCCATTCGGTCTGTAAACATAGAAATTTTAATAGAACATACCATTTTAGAATGTCTGGCTATTATACCGCTAGGGGTTGAAGAAAAAATCCCCTCAATAATGAAACGAAAAAAATGTACAAGAAATAACGTCGGTCTTAGAAAAACTCCAAATTATTAAGGAGGTATAATTGCAACAAATATATATTCGTATATAAACAGGTATCACTATATTCACAATAGTGGTTCCTAATAGCTACTAACCAAGACGATAAAATATAAAATAAATAAAAGAAAAAGATCGTCCTATGGAAAGAGACAGCAAGAGAAAAATTGTACATTTTTATCCTTTCACTTTATTTCGCAAAAATGTTGAACCTCGTTGAAAGAGCATCTATTTCCCCTCAGTTTCGACAGAATACTCGAGCCACATAAATAATTTCATCAATTCGCGTCTTCAAGCACCGTAACATTTCCCACGGAATAGCAAACGGCACGCTAGCTACCCCGGAACGGTTGCCTCAGTATCGTTGCAGCTTGTTTTTGGTTCTGTTTGGTTAGACCAAATTTTAACCCATCAACTACCTCCGGCTATCATATCTACGAAATACGAGAACTCGCTTTACCCGGGGCGGTCTCAGAGGCAAACGTTCCAAGGTTTCTGTATTATCGCGTGTAATTCTGTCGGAGCTTTAATTAAACTAGACAGTGGTTAAAATGACGTTTCGCCTAACCGTTTCCAAACTAGTTAAACGTGGGCGCGTAACTCGTCGTAGCAAAAATACATCGCGGAGCGCGGTTTCGTTTCGCGATCGGACCGTTAAGAAATTCCGCGGGGTTAAAACGAGAGAGAAAGAGAGAGAAATAGATTTTTCCGCACAGTAATTCACGGTTATTTACCTGCGCCGGCGAGTCGGGCTATACGAGTTGAACGTGGTCAAGGCGATAAAGATAGTACGAGGCACGAAACTCGAATAAATTGTTGTAGAGCGTTGCTCGAGATAGAGAGCAGAGCACGAAAGTACGGAATCACATGGTCTCGCCTGCTTGTTAGCGATACAAAATTTCCATTGGACAACGGAAAGCTTAATCTGGGGTAAAGATGTGACAAAGGGGTATTTTGTAGATACACACTATAGATGGTATGACAAACGCTACTTTACAATGCAATTGCACGATTTAAGAAAGGAAATATTACTTTCATTTAGAAACATAAAACGAAACAAGTTGCTCATCCGAGGAAAAAAAGATTCTACTTTGGTGTGACGACAACATCTTCGTCGACAATTTTCTTTCATCATTAACGAAACATGAGATACGATCGTAATTGTCTATCGGGCCATGTATCCCAGAGGAAACTAAATAAGCGATTAATCAATGTTAGAAATCAACACCTTGTTTCCCAATTTTACCGTTCCTTCGCTAAACGGAGTTGGATAAAAGTTGGGGCGTATCGATTGTCGCGCGTGGGAGGTTAAATTGGCCAGATCAGTGCTTCGTTACCTCACGTGGAAAATGGAATCGGTTCGAGGCGATAGCTCATAAAGTATCATTACGAATAGCCACTTAATCACGGGTTATCGAGCTCCGAAGTACTGGAGCAAATCCGCCACTTGCTCTGAACCAGTTGCCATGCTTCTGTGTCGGCCATTAGATCTGCCCCCTGCAGTTCCAAACTCTATGGTCCATGATTAGGTTCTCTTAATGGCGATACCCTGTCTATACTTTACGACTCTGCAACGTCTTTTGCGCGAAAATCGCCTGAACATTAATTAGTCGAAAATGAACGAGCTGATCAATTGCGTGAAGTTTAAACCGTGTTGGACGCTCTTTTTAGGTTTGAAAGAAGTTGAAATATAAATAAGACACGTTAGAATTGTCGTTGTACTTTGTATTGGATAGATAGTAAATTGACAATGGCACTTTGATAAGAATGTTAACTCTTCAATTACTGGTCTATTTAGAAAGAATTTAAAATTTAAAAGAGGCTTGTCTATATTAATATACAGTCACTCCCAGAAATATTCATAGCATCTAAGTCTACTAACGAAATTTGTCTACATTAAATGATAGGTTTAATGTTTCCAAAGAAATTTTTTATTGTGAGTGTATAAACGTGCAAAGTCTATTTGTGTACATACGCATAATGAAGCATTAAATATTAAATCTATTGTTAAATTTAGATAGAGTTCTTCGATAAACGTAGAGGGTACGAATACTTATTGGACTGACTGTATATAGTGACGCAATTAACTTGTACACACAATTAGAGTGTACATATATTAAAAGCCCCATCTGCTTTCCCAAATTGAGCATTGTAAGTAGATAACCAACGACACAGTTAATAAATTTCACGAGGTAGATATTGTAAATAAAAAGCTTAAAGGCTCCATGGATTCAGAGAACGTTGAAAACAGGGAAACGAGCGATAGAATATCTTCCCAGCGATGCACGTTAACGGACCCCGAGAAATTATCAATGTAATAATTAATCTGATATTTCTACGTTGGACGGCGACGCTGTGCTGACAGTGATCAGATTGCAATCTCGGATTAAATTTATCCGCTTACGTAATTAACACTCATTTCGAGTGATTTAGGTATAAAGCCCTGTATCGCGAGGTCCTGGTTATATTTAATGTAAACACGAGAGATCAATTGCCTTTCGTAACAAGCTCTTGTAACTTGCCTTTGCGTCTCGGGCTCTAAGTAATCAATTAAAGCACTTCTATTACCCAATCAGCTCGATCAAACTCCTCGCATCGTAATGAACCAAGGTACACGTAATCGACGAACGCTTTTCTTCGTAACGTTTCGTTAAAAAAATAAAATGCTCCACGAGTAGAGAGAAATTAATTCGGTAAGTAATATTTAAAAATCTTCGAGGGCACTCAAATGCAATTAAAACGTTCACCTCCTCGAATCTCAACTTTTTCATTAGATAAACAAAATATGTTTCATGACCCTTGAGTTATTTAGGATACGACAAATTTAATTGAATTGAAACGTTTCAATGTGTATGTAAATACAAATCGTGTAATGGATTCGTTTCTGCTTATAGTATTAGTTTCTGCTTATATGCTTCTAATTTTGTTATTAAAAATATGAACTTTCAAATTCAGATATTTTAACAAATTAATATTACCTCACAATTTTGGGGGACTGCATTAATAATGGCTATATTAATAAATTTTAAACGCACACGTCGCCGTTCACAAAAGAAGACAATGTCTCGCGTGGAATATCACGGATCATTTTCAATTAACGTGGAAGTATCATCGTCATTAATCTGGATTGACTCTCCGTTTCGCTGTTTATCTCCCAAACTGAAATTATACTATTTCTAATCTCCATAAACCACACGTGTCCATTATATTTTTATTCGTACTTTCGATCGCAGTAATTAAGCGACAAATATTATCGTTGAGTGAGTTTAATTAGAAACTATTACCATTTGTAAAATATCCCTCGAGCAATTATAATTTTATCTCCACGTAGGAATCGGCCTTTGATAGCAAGTTTCCAAACTGCACGTGCCTTCGAAATTCGGGAGAACCTATTATTCGAACACGAACGAGAAAATCTCTTTTCTCCCAAACGTGCGAACCACACTGTAACGGAAAATGGTAATACTCTTGATTAATGAGGAATTTACGTGTAATCTTGGAAAGCTGTTCCGCGCAGTTCTTAACTCCGTGGTTTTCAGACGGGTTCGACATCGGAATGAAATGTAAATTTAAACTCGTTTCCACAATTCTATCGACCTTAAGTCGACGGGAAGCTGGATGTAATAGAGACCACGGAATCTCGAGCATGCAAACTTTCATGACCACCGCGGAAATTGTTTGGAACGCCGTTTCAAACAATCTGCATTTACTAGACGACCGGAGGAAAAAGGGTCGAGGAAAAATGAGAATTTTTGTCCTGTCTGGATGATAAATTGCGGCCGTCATTATCAACGCCCTCTCTCTCTCATTGAACGGACTTTTTCAACACGCGTTGGGTATTGATTTTGTCGCGTTGTTGTTCATAAAAATAGCCGATTGTTTTCGAACTCTTCACAAACAAAAATACCGACACGTGTGCGCAAGGTATTCTTTAATGTATCAATTCCAGGCACTACGATTTTACGATTTATAAATGGAACGAAAATTTATATTGCGTATTATAATATAAAAGAATTTGTGTCAATATTGATAAAACGAAATGAGTGAAACTCATGAGAAAAACGAATGAGAAACTGCACGTTACAATGATTAGAGGATTTCAATTCTTTATCTTCACATTAAAAAATATAAATTTCCCTAGTCTATCAATAAATTGTACAACGATAAACCACAACCGATATATAAAATATTTCTGACCGCGAGTTATTCTCTTAAATTACATAGCACTGTTCCATTTACATAAAAATTGAGAGTAAATAAAGATTTGCTGAGGTTTCTCTTGTCACTCGCATAAATAACACCAAAACCTGCCACTCTAAATCTTCGATATCCTTTTCCCTCAGTTTTTCCAAAAACCTTTACACGTCAGATCGAAGGAACTCGCGAAACGTGTCAGATTTTCGTCGTTAATGCAAAACTAATTGCCGCTGAATTATAAGTACACCATAAAATTCTAACAAGCCGCGGCAACGTATGCTCTCGTTGAACAGGGAATGCGGGTTAGTTTTCCCGAGTTCTCCCTCTGCTCCGGCTTTATGCGTCCCCTCAGACCGCTTGCAGCCAGAGGATATTAATATTCCAGTCAAAGAGGGAAGCTCGCGTGCCATCGAGTCACTATAGAGTCCGCAGTCTCGGTGCTTTGGTGCCATCTTTGGAATATCCGGCGTCCCAGTGGAACGGACAACCATGGAATAACGGATGCAACTCTGCTCGCCGCGCGGCGTCCAGAGATCGAACTCTCTCAAAATTCGAAGTGTTGCTTGCATAAATTGTGTCGAATCTGTTTCCAATCTGTTTAGACTATTCCGAGCGAAACGACGTTTTCGCATGCTATCGTACTAGATGTCACCGGACGTTACGATTTATCGCGCCACGAGTTGCACGATTTTCGCTGATGGGAACCGACGTGTTGTAAACTATGAGCATTTGCTCGTCGTACGAATAAGTCGTTGCACCTGGTAACTTTTTGTAGACGCGAGAGTTTGAGTTTGAGAATTTTGTATTGGCTGGAGTAGGATTATTTAGATGGCTTAGATTTTTGCAAGGCTATGAAAATAAATAAATATGACTCAATCAGAAATCTGAAATATTCCACCCTCGACCGCTGAACCCATCCCCCTCGAAACGAAAATAACCCAAGTGGCAGACACCCACGCATTCGTCTCAACTCTCAGCCCAAGTTGCTCCGAGCCCGAGCCCGTGGCATTACCAAGTCACACCGGAAGTAATGTACGACGGAAACGGTACGTTGAACTGTTTCTCGTTACGCCTCTAATACGTTCCACCTGACGCCCACCCATCACGTACCCGGTAAACTCGAAAACGCGAAAGAGTTCGGACACGCGAGTTAGACGGCTCGCTGGCGGAAAGTTTCGCCTAGACGAGAGGGGACATTAATATTCCCTGGAAAAGCAGCGAACTCCCATTTACGTAGGAGTCTCGATGCCATCTCTGGAAAAGGCAGCATCCTCGGCGAAAGCAGCCAACGAACAAGGAAATGTTCTTCCCGGTGAGCGGTCACGGGAAAGCTCACCGGCAGTCGGTAAGGTCTCGGTTAGAAAGGAAGCGTCCTCGAGACTCGTACGATACGAATTCTAGGAAAGGAAGAGCGAAAGTACGAATCAACGGTACGTGATCGCGGCAGCGAGCGCCATCTTCGCGGATCGATCGCTGCGGAGCGAGACGACATCCCCGAAACACTGGCGGGGATGTTAAAAATAGGGGATATCTTTTATTAAGAATCTTTGGCAGAGTTGGCAAATATTGCTTGAAACAGGCAGTGGTCAATAGCTGAAAATGTGTACTGGTCATAGTGTGCGCGAAGATGTATCTTGAATTAGTAGATTTTTTTGTATACTGTTCTTTAGCGCTTAGTGATGATCCTGGTTATCAAAAAATTCAGGAAAAAATTGGTAGGTTAAAAACTAGACCCAAGATATTTTTGTAAAACTTAGATGTAAGGAATTTTGTAATAAGACTTAAATAAAAACAACAAGTGCCTGATGCAATCTATGACATTAAGATAGCGTTATGTTAAACATTGTTAACAGTATTTGAAGGCTTATAACTTGCAATAACATCCTGCAACATCATAATGTCCGTGTCCTCTGTGAAACTTTCTAAACCTTGAGCTATCCTATAAACCTCTATGAACCTCTACTTCCAAAATTTTTCTATCAGGTGTATGAAGGATGTGTTCTCGTACGAGTAGATACACATCGGGGATCTAAAAATGTTCCGTCGAATCGACTAATGTTGTTTTGATCATTTTAATCCAAAGGTGATTAAAAATACTCGTCCTACTTATTTCAACTTTGGTTGTATTCCGTGAAATCTGTCCCATGACCGGTTCGATGGAGCCCAGTGATAGTTGGGCTCCGAAAGCGAAAGTGAGTCGTGAAACTTCCGACTCTTCGCGGAGGAATTAGGTCGCGAGATCATCGAGCTGGTTACTCGAATGAAAAAAGGAGTCCTTTCACAGTCGACGAGCTCGCCTCCTCGGGCGTCGAAAGCCACACCAAGGAAGAACCTACCAAAAACACTAGCTAATCTTCAAACAAAGGAGCCTTATTATTTAGAATATATTACACAAGAATCACTTATCATCAATTATTACTATTTGTAACAAATTTAATCAACTCGAACCCTTTATAGGTCATTGGTACTCATTGTTACCACTAAGGAAGGGGAATTTTGTATTTTTAAGTTTCTACACTCATACTTTTTTTTTACAAAAAAAAGTGAAAAAAAATGTAAAGGGAATTATCCCCTATAAAGTGTTAAACCATATTCTATCGTTTTATTAAGCAGTGGAAGGTCTAATTTTGCAAGCACTCGACGCATGAGCGAGCGTGACTTGATCGAAAGATGACTTGAAACAATTTCGAAGAACAGTTACTGTACCATGCTACTTTTCAGCCATAAGTTACTTACTTGAAACGTGTATATTTACATTCTCTACTCTTTACTACCCAGCTGAATTCGATCGTATCTCGACTCCCAAATGAATCTGATCTAAATTCCTTTTTTATCGTACTAATCACCGAAGTGAAACTCAAACGTTCGTTTTCTACGTCGAAAGTTATTCTCGAGAACCACGCAACGAACGAGAAAGTTTCTACAAAATATTTTTTGCTCGATGTTTCGCGAGAAATATTTATCGAATATAAATATCGCGATTAAATATAAAATGTGTCAACAGCAATCATCGCGTACGATCAGAAGAACGGTTATTCGAGGCATCCTTTCAAACACCATGCACAAAACGCCGCGGAAATCCGTTTTGGTGCGTCGGCCAGCGCGGCAACCGGGGAAATAAATGAATGACATCGGCATAATTGTGCGGTCGAGATTTCGGTTTCCAACATATTCATAGCTGACAGCAGGATAATAATCCAGGGCTGAATGGACTCTGCGGATTCAGGCAGCTATTTTCGCGGTATCCATGCGGGATGGATTCAGATTGCGTCGCGGTTACCTCTAATTATGCCTCGTAATACGATTTAACGACAGTTAATCTATGCATAATTTTGTGACCCCAATGATCGTTATGAAGTGACTAGAACGTATGGCAGTTAAATAACCACGGGTGACCGAATTCCATTCCCGAGCCTTTCGACCGGCCTTTGTGCTCGCAACAAAGAGACCTGATCCTTTTTACTGCATTGCAGTGCTACTGAAACCTCGCGAATCTGTGGACAATGAGTATAGAAAGCTTTTTCGAATTTTCCATCAACCAACGTTTAATTATCGCATGAATCCTAACACGATGGACGTTTGAAGTTGATTGCTCGTCAGGAAATTAATTTCGGTTACGAATCGATGCGAGTTTCTAACGGAATTTCATGGCTCATTTAGTTATTGTTTGGCTTGGTGAAATTATTCGAACGGGATACAACATTTTCAAAGGTTACATGTAGAGGGAAATGATCAGAGTCGAACCTTCGATTTATTTTGTAAAGTGGTTGCTGGTAATGAATGGCGACTGGGGTAATTATTTCAAAATAGTGATATAAAACAATGGAATAGTGTTCATTCATTTGTTATTGAACAATAACGACATTCTCTTCGATGTAATTGGACTTTTAACCTCTTCAGGGACGATTTTTTTTGTTATTATCAAATCTTTGTTGTTTCTATTATTGACAGTAATTATAATTACAAAAAACTAAACGTCCACATATATGGCCAAGGGCGTGAAGCGGTTAAATTGACAAGTATTCTTTACTTTCTAGAAATTGAGTAGAAATAACAATCTACGTGGATCATGAACCGTTTCTTAAAGACACTAACGTTGACTTTAAATGAAAGAGAATCTTCCTCCACTGAAAACGTAATTTTAATTTTAATATCAAGAAAGTTATGCAAGAAAAAAGCAATTCCGCTTTTGCGCACTTTCCCCTAATAATTGACTACTGAACTCCAGTTCAAGAACCTATACAAAATATCCCCAGTAACTAAACTTGTTTCTATGAAAAATTTAGTTCGGCTTAGACACGCTCTATCTGCGATTCGTTGCTGAAACGAATCGCAGGTTAGCTGCAAGAACCAGCGTTCTCCACGCGGTAGTGCCGCTGGCCAACTGGCTCCAGCACAGGAAGAAGGCGGCCAGTTCGTAGCGGATAATTAATGCCGCAAAACCGTAAGTCAAAGCGTAAAGGATCGAAACAGGTATTCGAATAGAACGCGTACGAAGAATTCGCAAAAGGTGAGGCGCTCGTTCCATGTGTTCGTAGCATCCCGCGGTAACTCGTGTCGTCATTCGTTACCATCAGCCTTTCCGGCGTTGAAGCGCGCAAATAAAACCTCCCCGATGTACCCGTGACCACCTACTAATAGGCAAATCTCATCGGTCGTCTTCGTACACGGCTGCTTAACGTGGACGTCGCGCTGAGGAATTCCGCATTTTTTTGGTTTCTCGCGAGAGGCCAGTTAGCGGAGAATCTTCTTTGCCGCGCTAGGTATTCAACGGCTGAATATTGTTGTACGGAGAAAGCCCTCATTTTTCACGGAAGCCTGACGCCGTACGATGATATTTATCTCCGCCAGATTTGCGGTTAAGAACGTTACGTCGAAGATTACCGCCGCGTGGAAATTGCTGCCGAAGTGGAATCGGGCTCTGTTTGTCGTGGAATCAGTATCTTTTTCCTCTTAGCCGAGTTAAGGCTTCGATCTGTCATTGGGGAGGCTGTAAGGAAATCTGGAGAATGAGGTTTAAATTTTTCTGGCTTGTTACCGTAGGCTATGGTAACTCAACGTGAAACGATAAGGAGATAGGGCACGAGGAGTATTCGAGTAATATACAATTAGGGCAGACTGGGTCCTTTTAGGTGGCATTTTCACATCGTCGTGCTTTAACTTGATCTCCAGTGATCGATAAAAATTGTGTGGCGGATCGTTGTTGACGGTATCAGGTGGATCATTTGGTTATAAAGTCAATCCCATAAATATTCGTACCCTCTACGTTTATCAAAGAAGTTTATCAAATTAAATAATAGATTCGATGTTTTTAAATAAATATTTCGTCATAAATATTTACATGAATAAACTTTACACTTGTGTATATATAATAAAAAATTTATTTGGAAACATCAAACCTATCATTTAATTTAAACAAATTCTATTTAGAAAAATTTCGATTTAGAATTACAAACAATCAAAAACAAAAACAGAGAATTAATGTCTACATCCACCAATTATCAAGCTTTCTCGTAATCTGTTAGGACAACGATAAGCAAAATTTGTGGGCTACTGTGAACCTCGTCTACATACACACAAAAATTGTATGATAACCATCAGGCTGAGAAATTATAAACAAAGGTAATTGAACGTAATTAAACGAGGAGCAAATATTTTTAATTAAACCACAGTTATACACGATATAAAGGCAGAGAATTAATTTCTATGGCTAATAGATTCCGAGAATTGACGAAATTCGATTAGGAGCCACAGGGTTTCCTCGCTCACCTCCAATTACAATGTTTAATTGCCACCTGTCGTCGTTATGGTTTTATGTTCGAAAATTCCATCGCGGAGCACGCATAAATATGTCGGGAACCTGCGAACAATAACACGCGAAGTGTTGCGATATTTGCATTTAACAGCCACGCGGCCCTCCCCTGCCTCGCCCTTTCCTTTGTTCCCACGATTGTCCACGCTATTTAATATCGACTATTACTGACATTTCGCATGAACGTGACAATAATCAGAACGCGTCGCGGTACATCCGACATGTAAATTATAGCCGATGATCCGCTCTTCCCGCGAAACGAGTGCCTTATAAATGCCATCATCGAATTACCCCACCATCCGAAAACATTAAATCCCTTTCCATTGAATACTCGGCGTATACCTAGAGGAAACTTAGTTCGAAACAACTGACTGGCACAACTTTAGCATTCGCGTTCAGTCAGGCTAGTTGAAGCATAGAACACTCGAATTGTAACTGAAACAGCTACTCGATTTAATCCCAAAGGAACTACCTGATAAATGCGTTAAGTACTTAACCGCCCTATTCGATGCTGTACTTCGACTAAAGTAAATTCTATTTTAATAGAAACTTCTGCAAGCATTACGTGGGCTCGGAGTAGTTGGGACACTCCGGGTAAGAAGAATCAACAGCTATATGGCAGAAAAGAAGCTGATGAACTTGAACTTCAATTTGGATTTAGTAGAGCAGAATTTAGGATTGAGCAAGAACACTAGGAAGACGATGAAAAAATAAATCTTAATTTGGAGGAAATTAAATGTTTCTCGGATTGGTGAAATGTTTAAATTGGAGGAATGGACCAAGAAGAAGTTATTCTCCCTACTACTAGCGTCGCCAGTGGAGAAACGAGAAAACTATTGTCACGTTTGCGCTGAACATTTGCGCAAGAGATAAACACCAGCCATATTCTTCTCCTATGAAACCAAATAACTTCTGCTTGAAGTCTTCTCCTCTATTTTTAAAAATAAATAAGTTATCCGAGTGACTTGTCTTACATCGTTCCCCACTTTGTCCGTATATCGATTAATCGATAAATAAGAATCATGTATCTATTAATATCTCATCATACATGGATGAATCATAGTCATACAGACATCAAATACGTCTGGAGGATAATTTTAAAACAATATGACGCCGATTAAAGGGCACCGCACGTTTTGTCGCGTCACTGGAATAATCGTCCGTAGTCTGGGAGTTATTGAAACGCGAATGCGCCTCGTTAATAGGAAATTCCGGTCGAGCGACGCGAAATTTTTCGTTCTTTCGGCCTGTCGCCTGTTTACTTCCTGCCGATTGTTTGTCCGTCGCCGACAGCACGGACAAAAAGGCAGCGATCGAACGAAAGCGGAATATTAAAAAGCGAAAAACAAAGGTGGGGGATATGTCGAGGGGGTGGCGACGATGGCGGTGGTTGAAACACGCCTACGAGCTGGCATCCGCTCGCGGTGGCGCTCAAAAGGAACAGAGGAACAGGGGGAACGTTGGACGTAATAACTCGGCCCGTGGAACGCTCGATATTCAAATTCATGCGATGCACTTCGTACATGCGCTATCTGCGCGCCCATAGCACCCGTGCACGGGTCCATTCGCACTGCGATAAAAGGTGCGAACGAAAGCCGCGCCGGAACGGTCATAATCCACTTTTGTTTGCGGATTTATCGACGCTACCTAACTTTATAGAGGAGGAAACGACGACATAAACGAAAGAGCGAAACTTGCGCAACTGTCGCGCCGCTTTGGGCTGCCCGAAGGCTGGAAAATATCGATAGCTACTTCGATCGAGACTCTGGAGTGTTCGGACGTTTTTACTGGGAATACCGATAACCTATCCTCGTCGACGCTGAGCGTATTTGAACTGATAGGAAGAAGTGTCGCGTTCATACACTAGATTGATCGTATGTGATTGTTCTCGTGGATGAGTTTGTACTGTTTGAATTAACACTGCTAGTGGAGGTATGCTTTTAGAAGAAAAAATATATTATTTAATGTAAAGTACCGCGTCAACATATCTGATTCATCTCTAAACGTGTGCTTAATTTCATTTTAAAAGTAGTTAAACTGTACACCGGACTTGTTTACAGTCAGTTTCATAAATATTCTTACTTTCTATGTTCATCGAAGAAGTTTGTCTAATTCAAATGATCAAACCTATCATTTAATTTAGACAAATTTCTGCAATAGATATAGAGAGTACAAATAATACTTATGGAACTGACTGTATATGACTTTTCTCATGGATGAGTTTGTTTTGCCTGGATCAGCACTTAAACTGTTATTATAGGTATCCAAGGTCTTAAAAGAAGAAATATAACACATTAGTGTGAAAAATGTTTGTGTTGCATTTGATTCCAGCAAACCGTATGCTCAGCTTCATTTCAAAGGTAATGGAACCGCACACTGCGCTTATCATGCTGCAGAGAAGAAGCTATTCAACCGTCCTCTGGCAATTTCTTTTATCTCCGTTTGTAGGAGAGTTATAGCCTGTCCCAGTTTCGAGACACACACCGTATACAAAAACATTTAATCCCAAAACGATGCCGTAGAAACAAAGGGTTTTGAAATCCTTAAATAATGGGTTTCGCTTTGGGACAAAGGAAAAATGGTAATAAATGGCGCTTCAAGTTCGTATACAATTATTATTCCGAATATTTATGAACGACTTACGATCCGCGAAGCTTTCCATACATTAGAATAAAAGCGGAGTTTACGTATCTTCGTTAACGTTTCAGGAACTCCCTGGTCCACTTTAATGACACTGGTCGAGATTTTTATGCGGAACTAAACTGAATGAATAAAAACGAACTCTGACTTTTGAAGTTTCTCTTTGATAAGATACTGGGGTAAGGAATGAATAATTATTGAAACAGACCAATTATCTATTACCAAGCTCTCTTAAAAATTTATCTACTGGACTATTTAAAACAGTTAAACACCTTGGAAGAGGATTTTCAAATTTCAAGATCCTAATCCATTTCCTCGAACTACGTAAGCAGACAACCACCGATACAGTTAATAAGTCTCCGTCGTTAATTACTGTACCTGAAAATCCTATAAACAGGCTCCTAGTATATAAAGTATTAATTCAGAAAAGAAATTCACCCCGTTCCACGCATTTTATCCAAGTTACAACCTCCTACATCAAGATGGAAAGAATCGACAGACGTTTTTTTCCTTTTTGCTCGAATACGACAGAAGGCGGAGATCCGACCTCGCAGTTCGACGATTTACTCCGACCACGAAAATCTGAATAGAGTGCGGAGCCAACGTCCCGCGTAGATGCATTTTATCCCGTCGTGTTCCCACCCCCGCGTCCCTGTCACCCCCTTCCGTCCCCGATCCGTCCTGTCGAGTCTTCCATTTTTCAAGTCCACGCGGGTGCGGCGCCGATCCCGCGAAATGATTACAAACGACCCCGGATAACGTCCAATAAAACGTCTCCATTCCGTGTTCCGCACACGTAGAAGCGATACGGCGCCGGTAGTCGTACGGCGAGTCGATATCGGGTGTACGCGCGTGTTTACGTGTGTTTTACCGCCACCGCGTCATAGCCGGCCTGAAGACCGCCATAGGAGGCATTAAAATCGCCTTCATGGTCCCGTTCTTACATCGACGTGATATCGTCGGTGATAAATTTT
This sequence comes from Hylaeus anthracinus, assembly GCF_026225885.1. Lineage (NCBI taxonomy): Eukaryota > Metazoa > Arthropoda > Insecta > Hymenoptera > Colletidae > Hylaeus > Hylaeus anthracinus. The sequence continues at coordinate 13,752,881 of NW_026534344.1, read as the reverse complement.
TACGGATACGCGGCTACGAACGAGATTCATCGCGACGCTGATCCAATAAAAATTGAACACCTGGTAAAACCGGGCTTTACGCAGTCTACGACGGAATTTTTTCTCCGGAGCTCGTTTTCACGATGAAAAAATATTGTTATCGACCCCGTACGGCTAATAGTGGAAGATATTTGGCACGAAAGTCGCAACATTCGATCAATTGCAGTAAATAAAGGAGTGTACGAATTGAAGGCAGTAAATGGGTCGTTTTCTATAAACAGCGATACAGTGTGAAGTTATTAGGCAGTCCATAGACCAAGGAGCCAAGGCAACCGATGGAAAATGCTGGAACCTTGGCGAACGTTGGCGCACGCGAGCACATGTGCCTTCGGTTGCCTTTGACTCTCTAATCTGTAGTTTCCACCTCAACAAAAGTCCGCACCGTCCCTATCTAAACATCCTCGACATTCAAGCCTTAGCTTCAACACATCGAAGCATTTTCTGTACAAAACCGTTATTTTGGCAAACAAGTGGCGTGATTTCGACGCGTTTCCAGCATGCTTCCGGCGAAAAGCGAGCCTCTGCACCCCGTACAGAGTTTTCGAAGTGAAAGTTGAAACGAGTGCTCGACCCGTAACGCCACGGTGCCGTGACTGCCCTTCATTATAGGAGCGCGGGCGCGAGCCTCGCACGAGAAGTGGCAAAAGGGCGTAGTTAAGGCACGAGATGGTAATAATTCTGGAAAACGGAGGGCTGGTGCGAATCGACTATTGCGTAATCGTCGGAAACACGTTCCGTGACGCGGGATTTCGCAGGTTTCTTCATATTAACGAGAAAACGCGAACCGCGACCGCCTAAAGTGCGTCATTAGCGCGGCTCGATGTTCCCTGGAACTTCGCGACGATGCGTATTGCATCGAGTGATTGGGGACTGGTAGATCCATTAGGTTTGGGATTCGCGAATAACCTATGAGGACGAAGAGAGAATCGATCGAAGACTTGGTTTTTTGGGTTGTCATGAGTAATCAAGCCTGTTTGTTGTTCGTCGTGAGTTTTCATCGACAACATTTTCAAGACATGTTAGGAGAACAAGTATACTTTTTAGAAAATGATCAACATCCATAATCATGTGCATTGGTTTAGACAATCCACGTTTTGGTCAGCAGGTACTATTACATTTTTCAGGTAATGCATCAAAAAGAATCCAACATGCAAATATTAAAGACTTTTGCACATAGAAGCTTCAACTATTACAAGAAACAGTATCGAACATTCTTAATCTCCTACAGAATAATTTCACTCAATGTGTTAATTACTTATTTATTTGTTTAGGGTGCATTATCCTATATTAGAGATCCTTGTTTCTTTCTTTGAAAGATTCTCTTATTGCCACCAGACTTTTTTGTCCATTTCCTCTTATAATATCGTCCAAGTTTCACCATAAATTTCTACGTCTTTCTTTAGTCCTCAGTCTTACCCCTTGTGTTTTCACCAAACATGCTCGATATCCCCAGAACCCTCGAATTCAGAGGCAGGGTTTGATAATTAGCGACGTGGAAATTTCTTTCGAATAGACGATTAAATTGGGCGTATCGAAGAGTCGCGTGCCGCTTGACTGAGCCAGATTCGAATCGAGGCCGAATAACTCGAAACACGCTGGCGAGAGGATACTCGCGATGCGTGGCACGCAAACTCGATTCCGACATAGGCGGGAGCATGCACCGCGTATGCCTGACCTAGCCAGGGAACACGGCGGAACCGTTAAACCGCACGGTGCCGTGAACTTTTGCCGCGGGTAACGTGAGTGCAATCTAATTTCAAGCGAAGAGCGAGGAGCCGTTCACCGGTTGCATGCACGACAAGCGGCATATTACACCGACCGAACTATTTAGGAACATCTCGACCACTGGATAGAATATACGACGACCTCTCGCTGCAATTGCATGTGCGCTGTCACTCCTATCTACTTGTGATAAGGATTTATGAAGAGTGCATTTTGAGAAAGATTCTAGAGTCGAGTCGTATTTGTTGTTTCTTTGATTAATGATTACTAGAATGCGGATGTTTATGCTAATTCATATTTTCATTGATTCTGATGAAAACTTGAGATTTAAAATGTTCTTGTATTACAAATGTTCTTATGTATTCGTGCACATGAAGGGAAGCCAGTTTTCCTCAAAAACTACACTATGAGGATTTTTCTTATTTTTTCCATACTAATTTTAATTCAAGTTAACCATAAAAATTAAATTACTTGAATTCAAAAAAAAAATAATTCAGGTCTGAAAGGGTTAAATGAAAGTATGTATAATCTTTTGAACATGTACGCTATTGTTGATGCTTTATATATTTTTGGATTTGTGGATTTCTCACAAACTTCGAGGGAAGTTTTCACCCCTTGGATGTGAATATAAACCAAAATAAAAAAATACGTTTCTAATATATTTCAACATATTACGATCGAGCAAGTCTCGCGGTCTTCTTATTTTACGACTGGAAGTAAACGCACCTCGTGCAAGGTGAAGAGCCAAATTGATTTGTCGATCATGTCGGAGAATGCATATTTACGCAGGCGTGCGTGGGCTGGCGGTACCCTTTACCCGCAATAAAAACATTAACGCGAATTGACGAGCCCACTGGGGAAAGTACATGTGAATTTAACAGCCGCTCCTCGTTCGGCCTATGGATCTTTCGTGCTAACACAGGCGTGTTGCTTCCGAAGAGTTTCAAACTACAGGCGAGGGAGAAACAACTTTATACTTCTGCTAAAAATGAATGCATCAACAATTAACACTCGTGGGTGTTCAAAGAGAAACGTACGAAAGCTGGTTGAACGAGATCCCGTTGTATCGACTTGAGCAATTTGCGGAATAAATCAAATTGGCAGTAACTCTGCTTGTCTGTATTTGCAATTGAGGCTGAAACCATGTGTAGGTTGGCTAAATAAATTTTCGATACCTCGCATGAACGTTTTCTAGGTAACTTAAACGGTCATCTTTGAGTGCAAGGCAAAATAGGTGATTTATATCGAATTGGGAAGGAAAAAAATAGCATAAAAGAATAAGAAAGATGATTGAATAATTTAACATTTATCGTAGTATTTCATTTTTTAACGTCGCCAAATTCACGAATCCTATCCAGTTTTATTGTCATTATTATCTTACTTTTGGAATTAATTTTCTTAGTCCCTTAATGAAAAGAAGGAGCAAATGAAATATATCATGACCAATAATAAAACTTCCTGCAGAATCCTTTTTTTATTTCCCAACTGGACTGAATACTACAATACTACTCCGCTTTCAATAATGTTCAACGATAACTTTCGGCACCTAACGCGTCGCTAATAACAGCTCAAACGATAAATTCCCCCAATAAATATAAAAAAGAGAATTAGTCGCATTCCCCAACGTTCAAAACGGTCAACCAATTGCAATTCGTTGCAGTCTCGTATGCGTCACGCAGTAATGTCGAAAAGAGCCCTGTACCCTGATCCCCTGTATCATCCGTTTTCGATTTCAACGCGATCCGACCCTTCAAACCCCATTTTCAATTACTCAGCCCGATAGCCTCTCCCCTGGCAGCGGTTCATCGATCACCGGCGTTAAAACGCGACGTGAACGTCCGTTTCAATTGGTAGCTGGCGATTAGAATACGCGCATGATTAGCGTCATAAAGTTTTCACGAGGCCCGTTTAATTCCGGCCGGCGGAAACGGAGCATCGAAATGGGAAACGGAACCGACGCGCCCGATGGATCCGATCCCGCAGTTTACATGTAACCGATTAAACTGCAATGGACGCCGACTCATCTGTTCCGAAAGCCGGATATGCCTCTACGGAGGATTCCCGCTGCCATTGCAGCGGGATGTCGGAATGGAAACTGGCATGGTTGCGCTACTGCAGCTTTCCACAATGGTTGCCAAACGAATGACTCTTACAGAATGGATCGCGCGTCGCTGCTGAATCCTCGGCTACCTCTGCACCTATTTCTCGTCTTTTCGACGCAGCAACTGTTGTGTGCAGGATCATTGTATAGCTATTAGATCTGTGATGGACACTTTTTAATCCTTTTCAGTCCAGATTTTCTGATTTCAGTTCTGTCGAGTTTCACTTGACATAAGACATCAAAGAGTTAAGAATATATGAGTTACAAGGTATTAACATAAAGGGTGCCATTTGATGGCCAGTTTCAAGACAATTTATAGTTGTAATCTATAGTTGTAATCAGTGCATGTAATGATAGTAATCACCCATGTTCAATTCGATATAAATAAAAGACAATATAAAAGTAACAAGTAAACCCAACTAATGTAGGGAATATTTCCCAAAACAACAATGATAATTATAGCACGAATTTTGTGCATTCATAATACAAGCCAATATGACAAATACACGCTAAACATAACCAAAAGGTATGTCCACTTAGGCAAAACGTTTATATTCATAGATTATATTCACAGATTGCATTCAACATACAGTATGTCCTTTTTTTTGTATTTTTTCCACGTTGCTCCACGCCATAAATGCATAAAATCCACAGTCTAACGATAATTCGCGCCTTAACTGGCCCCCACAGTTGATAAATACGGTCCCGCGCCATTTTCGCAAAACTTTCTTTAAAGAAAAGGCGTTAAGAGACCCGTTAAAAAAGTTCCCCGTGATAGTGGCGTAAACTTCGATTTTTGGGCTTCGCTAAAAAATTGTAATCCCCTAAAATGTCGCCCGGCGCAGGAATTGCGAGACACCGAGGTCCTTGGGAAAACTTCTGCGCGTAAAAAGTTTAATCTCCTCGAAGGTAAAATGAAAACACCCAGGTTTCTTTCAAGCGTCGCGAAAAAAGTTACGTTTCCTGGAAAAATTTTTCTTGGCCCTCTGCTTGCGTCGGAATAAAAGTTTCGAGAAAGTTGCGAAACGTTTTTACGCGGACCATCTGACACGTTTGTCACAATGGGAAATATTTAGACGGTCTTTGACGATGCAGAATTTAAGGGAGCATTCCGTTTTGTTATTTCAAGAATAATTTCGCATATTCGTGGAATTGCTGAGCTTGAAAGTAAACGCCCTAAATCCTTCATTTTAGATGTAGATACCTTATCATGACCCTTCGTTATACTTTTATAAATGTGCATTGTTTTTGCATTTATTTTAAAATCAGAATAAAACAACATTTTCTACAACTACTTGCACAGCTTCGTCCATCTCCTACAAAATTATAAATATGTACACGAAAAAATTCACGTAGCTACTTGAATCACGTACAAATATGTCTACAAAATTTTCTATTCATAAACGTATTTGTTTTCTCCTAAGAAATTCTCGAAACTATCCTAACATTCAATGTTCTAGATCAGAATGTTTCTCCGACTGCACGTCGATACCTCGAATTCGCAAAAACGTTCTCGGTTGATTGTCAAACGTTCCGTCAATTATGAAAGCGCTGTCATGGGAATTCCTGCGTGATTACAGATGCACTTGCACACGGTCAGCTGCATGTTACCGCGTGCACAACAATCCGCCCAGCGATGAACAAGCGACTGCAATCAGAGATAGAAGGAACAAAGCTAAATGCGCCCGTGGATTCGCATTAGCGATTATAGAGCCTATTAAATTTAATGGCGAGCGTAAAGATGCCGATTAGAGCGAAATCACGCAGACGAATCGCGTCGTTAAACGCCCGAAAAGTATATGTTTTCTCCTCGCGTCGGTTAGAGTGAAAGTGCGCGTACGGCACGGATGCAATTTATTATGAAAAAAATTGTTTAACGATACACGAATTTTAAATGCATCGTATTTCACTGGACAGATGCAAATTTACATCAAAGTCTCGCGATCAGATATTTTTATACAATGTATAATATATGATTGTACGAGCATGTGTATTAAATTTAGAAAATTTGGTTCAAAAGATTTTATTCAATCTCTCGAATATAATTAATAATTCTTAGACGTTTCAATGCTCTTATATGTAAAAAATTAAATTTGTTCTTCGGCGTGATTAGAGGAAACAAAATTCATTTGTAATTGTTGTATTTCTGTTACTGAAATTTATTTTTTATTCGTGTAAGATTAATTTAGATCTCTTTTTCCCTATGTCTCTCAAAGCACTATAAACATCACAATGAAATAAATAATAACTACTTCCGAATTTATTCGTGCGACGAACCAGTGCAATGGTCAACTTTAAAACGCAATAAAAAAAAAAGAAACACTTTTTCCCGTCGCCTATGTGGAATAGCTAATGAATTGGATAAATTGGAAACGCGCCAACAATTTCGAGAAATGGATACAAACGTTGGGACGTGTGGTTCGAAAAAAGTACATACCAGCGCGAAGCTGATCACAATTTACGGATCGATGACACGCTGCGATATCAGAGCGCGAAAAATCGACGGGTGGACCGCTTATCCCGAAACGGCACGAAGCGTTTAATAGACTGATAAATAGATAATGACGCACCGGACCATTCATAAGCCACGAAAATGAGCGTACGCTCGTAAATTCGATGAATACCCGCGACCAGTGAATGGGAATATCGCGAGGTGAAATCATCGTCAAAAATTTCACCGTGAAAGCGGTGAAACAAAATTCGAAATTTAAATTGCATCCGTTCGACGGTGAGGAAATTTAGAAAAATACGCGCGGAAGAATGCAAACACGAGTACAGTATTCATTTGAAAATAACGTGATAATAAATGTTTGATGTGACGTCAAAATAAATAACCATTTCAAAAAAGAAAATTCTAAAACTAATGATCAGGTTGAGAATTAATCAAATGGAGGACGTACATGCAACCAAGAAGTAATTTTTTGTATTAAATCTCCAAAAGTAGAATAACATTTATATAGCTGAGAATTTAAATTGCGACATGAGCTTAAAAAGTTACGAACCACTGCGATAAATCGAAAATCAAGCCTCTGTAATTACTACGCGTGTTCAATATCACCGATGGAATTGTGCTTTTATTTTTGGAACGATAAGATAAACTACACAAATACGACTTCAGTGATTTCTCCGAGCACACAGAATGATTGAGCCATAACTTGTAACGCGTGACGAAAATTTTGTTTGGTTCACGATCGATTAATTGTTGAGAGAATCGTGTTCTTGATTTTCCCTCGTAATTCCCAACGAAAATCTCGTCACCCACAACAGTGGATGTTATACCGCGTGTATCTTTAATTTTATTTGTCGCATTTCAGCGAAAGAATTATTATTCGTCCGCGAAAATGAACTGCAACATTTTACTGCTTATTCAATGGATCGTTGCGCGAACGTGCGAATCTTGTTCCGCGATTCTCCGGCGATTTCATTTTTATTACGTGAAAATCGAAATAACATCGGACCCCAGTCGTTCGTTTTGCGTTGATTTACCAAACTGCGCCCCGTTTCGCGGCTGCTGGAAACGCCATTAATCGGAATATCCATGAATGTGCATACTGTATTCTCATTTATACGCAAATGCAACCGGTGCAACAACGGAACCGAGTCGACGTGGAATCGGAAACTGTTGAAATTTAGTTGGAAAACGGAAACCAAAACCGCGCTCTGGCTATCTCTAGCGGGCTCTAAGCTGACGAGAATGCTTTGCAAACGAGGCACGAGAAAAAAAAAAAGTGGAAACTCCGCACAGTATTCTATCAAGGAAAAATTGTATCGATTTAAATCATTTTCGCGACAAACCCCTCCGTCGAATATATTATACAAGTTTCTTGTTCGATATATTATAAATTATAGTGAGACACTTCGGGTTTAATTAGGAGACTGATATTGACGTTCCAACTTTGTTTAAATAAGATTTAAGTTTTATAAGATCAGGGGTTAACGGTGACAAAGTTTCTGTACTAGTTTGGGTGCGATAAAAAATCGTTGCTTCGGTGTAATGGCAAAACTTTAACGGTGGAATTACCAAGGTGATCTACTTGACGTATGTACTATGCTGAGATGAGAAATTGGCTAGCGAGTCTGATTAGTGACAATCTTACAATATAGTATAGACTATAATATAGAATTTTATAGTATAATCGATGAGTACACACTGTTCTCATCTCTGTATTGTGTTTACTGTAAAGTTTTTTCTAAAGTCACTCCATTACTATCAATGCTTTTACTGCAATTTTTAGAAACCATTGTTCTAACAGTTCTCCATGTAATTACAGAGATATAATTGTATGTATAAAAGGTTGACCTCTGTAGTTTTAATGTTAATTGCCACAGTTGTCCAAAATCTTCCCACTCCAATTAGAGCAGAGGGGTATTACAGAAAATGATAAAGCTATGAAACAATAAAGATATAGATCAATCGAGGACGACGTAATCGAACACTTCTGTGGACTTGTAACAATGAAAAGGAAGGCTCAAGACTCACCTCTTTCACCTTGTCCCTTCGCTTCCTGGCGACGGGGTCCTTGTCCTCTCCACCAACGGTCAAAGGAAGCTTGTCCGCTGGCGCGGGCGGCACAGTCTCCAGGACATCGTCCTTCCGGTGAACCACCAAAGAGGACGAACTACTCGCACGCACACGCGAATCACCTATCACTTCCGGTTTTTCCAACGTCTTCTGCTGCTCGTACGCCTCGTCGATCTTTGCCTGAAATTCGGAGCCCACATCGTATCGCGGATCGAGATTGTTGGACGACGATAATTCACGGATAATTACGCGCGATTTAACTACTCGCGAGCTCGTCGATTTTAGGATTTTATGGAACTCTCGATCAATCATTTGCGACCGCAGATGGGCACAATTTTCATCGAATTAACCCTCTACAATCCCAAGTGCTCGTAGGTCACACTCATTATCTTCATTTATTAAATCTACAGCCAGTCCCATAAGTATTCGTACCTTCAATGTTCATTGAAAAAGATAAATTAAATGATAGACGTCATGTTTCCAAATAAATTTTTTATTATAAATGCATACGTGTGTAAAGTTTATTCGTGTACATATTAATAATGAAACATTGATTTGGAAACATGAAACCTAATCCCATCAAACCTTAATTTAGACAAATTTCTTCAATAGACGTAGAGGTTACGAATACTTATAGGACTGACTGTGTCTATTAAAATCTTAATATTAAATCTATCATTTTCTAATTCTATTTTCAATTTATACTAACTGTACAATTTCTCACACAAGCCTGAGTACAATTGAAAGTTTGTGTTTAATGTACCGTTGATATACCATTGCAAGTATTTTAGAGGGTTAAATAGATAACGAGCAGTTAAATTGAAACGGGGAAAGGAGAGGTCAGTAATTTGCGACACAATCTCTTCAATGCATCAACATTCCCATTTATTCAACAAACGATTCCATTCGTATCGAGACATTTCTTCCGATGGTTACAATAATTTTGACAACATCCCATCGGTCCGATATTCATTTTCTGTCCAAAACCATAAATGGCCAAAGTTCTCATCCAAATAAAGCAACAGTCTATCGGTTCCTCGCCAAATAAGAATTAAGATAAATATTGCACAACGAACAAATAAAAATTCACATTCGTGAATTCTCCGTGAGAAAAGGAACACATTCAATTTTCGAAACCAGCGTCGCGAAAGTGCCTCAAAGAAGAAAGTTCGCGGGTCGCAAATGGTTAATACAATATTCTCGAGATGCAGTCGGTCGCTTCTGTGCAAAATCAAATTTCCTCGGTTTGCCGAGAGGCCAGCGTATTTATCTGAATACCGCCGTCCGAATGGAATCTCGAGACGACGGAAATGCGCTTCTTTCGCTTTGCTCGAAGAAAGCCGCGATACTCTCGAGTCGACCACCCAGATTACGCGAAAGAAAAGAGAAACGTCGCCAGACCGACACCTTTAATCTCGTTTCGCGCCGCGATTAAACGCTTTCGCGCCCCATCGAGCCAGTGGTTCTGCTCTCGACGCGGTCAGATTTCTGTTTTGCCAAGTTCTCGCTAAACTTTACAAGTTCGATTGCTTTGTGTTAAAAAATGGGGAACTCTGCGCAAATTTAATCAGTAGTGCGTATGTTGCGAATAATTCTACACGCATGAAACAAATAGATTGATTCCTAGATTGGTTCGCTACTAATAACATTTTTATCGAATAATAATCAACTTCATATTTGTCCACGGCTACTACCTGCAGTAACAATCGCATTTCTCGATGCATTTTATGTAATTGCATTCTGTTCCTAACAAGATTAATTGCAATACGTAATGCGCTTCCTGAGATGCGAAGTGCGTAAACGTAATCAGTACTTGATCTCTTGATGGATAAGGTTGACTCACAAATCGAGTGTGCAGTTGTCTCTATCGCGTAATTACAGCTTCAATGAAAACTATTTATCTTCGCAAGCCTGTACATATATGCTTATTCATTCAATATGCTTCTGGTATGAACGGTACTATAGTACCCTAATAACGTTGATACTACGCGTTACAACGTTCCGTTACTCGCGTTCCTTGATTCATTAAGCGTGAGCTGAAGTTCACTGAATCTGTGAGAGATATGAATCGTTACATACAAGAATTTAAACGTGGAAAAGAAAGATAAAGACAATGCCAGTACGTGTAATATTTTAATGTTGGGAAGGTTGATCTCAAGTTTTCGAATAGCAAACTATCCAAGAAACAATAAAATACTATAAGTATCCAACAAAGAATTTCTATAAAATACAGTTCCACCTGGTATAATAATCGAAGTAATTAACCCAATTGAACCTCTGAAACGATCCATACGAGCGCCTAACGAACAGTTACGTGTGTTTAAATCCGTCCTCGACTGACCTACATTTAATTCAATTAAACGAACTGCACCGCGCTGCATCATTATTATACGTACACGTGGCATAATACGAGAAATCTACGATATTCAAACTGAATCCCACGATCGATCCGGCTTAAAGGGAAAAAGTGAGTTTTGAAAAAATAATTGAATCCATCGCGAAAACATCGAAAGGGATGTATTTTCATTTAATTTCTGAGAACCAGGCGTAACTAGTGAATGCAAATCGAGGATAAATTCCGCTATTTCATGGCGACAGGTGAAAATGGTGCAGTTCACCTGCGAACGCTATCTAATTTATCAATTGGATTGGAATCTCGCGCTCGTCATCGCTAATTAACGTCGCTGATAAAACGATACGCCTTCAACTTCCCGTCCACGTGAATCGCCTTATTACTATCGCTTTTATAACGTCAACTAGCATTTATGCGCTCTGGAATTCATGCGGAAATGAATAGGGAACTCTAAATAATTGCTCGTTAATCGTATCGATACCAATGACGCAAAGTCAAGGACACAGGAGAGCGAATTAACTATTGCAGAGACAAAACATGTTCTATAAACAAGATTAAAGTATTGTCTGCTGAAATTCCTTTTATTCGAACAAGAGAATTTAGCCGTGAACTTGAGAACAAAAAACAAGATTATATTGGTTACTACGATCAGATCTTGAATGAAAAATAACGAAGAGTATCCTAATGTTTATTAGAATCTCTTTAAAATAGCTGTATCTCGCCTGTATTGAAATTCTGACATAAAATAACTGGTCGTTCTATTTAAAAAAAAAAAAAAAAAAAAAAAAAAAAAAAAAAAAAAAAAAATGAAGTTGACCATAATAACTGTAACAAAAAGTGGACTCGCAAAATGTTACTACGAGTTCCTAAGCTTCTCCTAATCAGAGTATCAAAAAGAAAACAAATTTGAAATGGTCCACTACCAGAGTTAGGCAAATCCTTGACTACGATTACCTGAAGTAGTTCGTCTTGTTTCCTTTTTAGAACATTTTCCACAGAAGGAAACAAGACAAACATCGGGTAATCGTAGTCCAGGGTTTTGCCCAACTTTGTCCACTGGTACTGAAAAATATTAGAGTGATCGAGTCGTGTCGATCACCCGTTATACATGTCGGCACAAACGAAAGCGTCTCGAACGAGGGTCGCGTCGCTGCGTCGGAAATTGTGCTTTGAAATTTTAGGGCGAGAGTCTATTAACGTTGATAAAACTCGTTCTCGCGAGCGTGATATTGGGCAGCAGTGGGGCGAAAAATTAGATAATTCGATATCCCGATCGAACGAGGCTCACGCAGTCACGTTTACACAATTCCCTCTTTAAATCGGAGTCACGATTCTGTGCCGTTTCCGTATAGAGGATCGGTGAATCGCACGGAGCAACGCAATCGAACGAGCAATAACTCAGACTTTCTCAGACCGTGCTATAAATATTCCCTGTTACGTAGAACGTAGATAGAACGCTTCGAAGAACTAGACAAAAGCTAAAAGGTAGAACCTTTCATTCTTTTGCATTTACAGCAGTGGCGTAGTTGGCAAATCCAAGACCAGCACGATAGAATTCAGAATTCATAGGGGATCTTTTTAATAATTTAATTAATTTCGTTAAAAATTAAACTTTTTAAAACTCGTGTAACGTTAGCTAAAACTAGATAGGTATTTATCAAGAAAAGTAATCGATATAATTTCTGAACAAATACTTAGTAGATCAGATAGTATTTGTATCAGATAAGTACGGAACTTTCCAATGTTTACTATGTATTACAGGGGTTATATTGACGAGGACGTCTATGGTCTACAAAAACAATACAAAATTGACTAATATTAGTGGCTATTGTTTCTAATATTCTCTATTAATACAGGACTTATATTCATTCAAAAATCAAAAATTAATTTCGTTAAAAATTTGGAGCTCCTTTAGTTTAAAGGACCACGTGTTTCACACACACCGAGCCAGCCCTGCCTAGTTACGCCGCTGGCGTCCCGCGCAATTTACTCGACGATCGAATCAACGAAAAAGGAAGCCAAGTGCAAAACACGATACGCGAATCACCGAGCGATCAAATACAATCGAACCGATCGATAGTCAACGAAATCGAGCGCGACGGGACATTCCTGTCGATGAACATTCCTGTCGATTCCATAGACGTCTAGCTCGTGCCAGTTCAGGCGATGACAGTTACAGTTATTTACATTGAACGGCACGGAAGTGTCACGCGAAAGAACGTAGCATACCAAATGAATTTAACGCAATGATTTTTACCCTTGCATTCACAATTGATTAAACGCCGTCAGGAAAATATTTTCGTGCGCGTTGAATTACAAATAAGCGATACTTGGAGTAACTTTTATAAAATATTCAAGGGTTTCCTAAATAATTTGTATGTAACTATTCGTAATAAAACAGACGTTTTCTAGTGTATGTAAGAATATATGCTACCACAATTGCTATGAAAAGGAGCACAATGCATAGATCAAAGGTTCAGATGACAGTTGTATCTCGTTCACTAATATTGACCGTGTAACCATATGACTATATTGGGAATGAAAGGGTCAGAAATCTTTTTTTAGCCCGAGCTTAAAGAAATTAAAGAACCACTGATCCAACGATTCACGAACCGTGTGAACTTTTGGAGCGTTACACGCGCGCACACGTGTCCCCGCGACACGTCACAATGGCCGTATGTAAACAAACAGGTCGCGAAAGCGTGTAACACAGCTGAATAATTGGAGCGCGGCCAGACGGACGACGAGGAAACGGATAGGAGGAAACGGTTTCCCGATCAGACATCGAATCGGTGTCAAAGGAAATTTACACGTATAAAACGTCACGAGGCGACAGGGCGCCACGAATTCGAACGGCAGGGGTATTCGATAGTCGAGTATCGAGAGTCGAAAGAGGCGCTACGTCGAGACGACAACACTCGCGCGGACCTGAAGCTTTAGCTTGTCCTCGATGACATGCACGTCCTGATGATCGACACCCTCGTGTCCTGGTGGAACGGCGTGAGGATACCATCCTGACTCCTCGAAGGGCCCCTTAAGAACCCCTTGTAAACGAGGTGGCGCCGGTATGAGCAACTCCGGTCCCGCTTTCTGCATGTGTTTGTACACACGGTAAACACTGTTCACGGCCGCTCCGCTGGTACCCGAACGGAAATCCGGCAAAAAGAAGAACGTACCGAAACACACGACACCGAACGACAAAAACACCAAGAGAATCAGGTACTTCTCACGCGGACGGAACGACCGTCTCGTGAACAGAGGCGCCGGGGCACCGTTCGGGAACCGTTGATACGATGGCAGGATGCTCGACGACGTTGTCATTTTCGCGATAACGTTCGCACCACTCGCTTCACTTATCGCGCTTTCCCGTTTACACGAACAGACGAAAAACACCGAGCACTCGTGCGCGTTGTTGCCCTTTTCCTAGCCGTCGCACGCCATTACGAATCACGGTGGCACGCGAGCACCACCTGCTCGACGAACTTGACACTTGGACGCGACGGGCGCGGCTATCAGCTGGCCGCGACTTACGCGTGAACTACGTCAACGAATCCACTCGAGGAATGCCATTGGTCGGTAACCTACCATTACGATTTCTTCGGTCGTAACGCGGGAATGCCCATTGGTAGGTATTGCAGATTTGAAGAGAGGTTACGCAAAATGGCCGACAAATATTTCCACCTCGGTTTGAATATTGAAAAATGTCTCAGATAGAATTGGGATGGTTTCGTGTGAGACCCATTTTGATGTTACTACATTTTTTTGTAGATAAACACATAGAAGACGTATGAAGGTTATTAATGTTTCTTTATATGGGATGTTTTTTACTGCATTAGTTAACGCAACTTGACATTCTCTATAAAAATATATTAGACTGCTTATGTCCAAAAAACTGTTAGTTTAAACGTTTTTCATACGTCTTCAAAGAATAAGTTTTGAATACATACCAGTTCTTTCAAAGCAGAATAGATGACAGAGAAACAGATGACAGAGGAACAGATGATGAATAAACAGACGACCACTTTCCAGACCAGTTTTTTCACTTGTGCTAAACAAAAAAAATATTTACAAATTACAAAAACGCATATACACATGTTTGACACAAATATTACATTTCAACTTTCATTTTACTTTCAATTGTTTTACTTATTAAACTTGGTTTCCTAACAAAGTATACAGTCAGTGTAAGAAGTATTCATACAGCAACCCATTTAAAATAAATGGTTCCTGTACGACTACTTATTACACTGACTACACTGATGGTTTTTGCTTATGAGAAAGAATAGGAAAACGTTAATTTTACGTTTTATGTACAACAGAAGAGAGTATAACAAAAGAAATATGAAATCTTGCAATGAAAATGTAAAACTGAAATATAAAGCTTCATTGAAATCCATTGAGTTATTTTGACGCAATGTTAACGCATGTTAACAAATATTCGTAGATTGAAAGTATACGAATATTCGAGAAAAATTGTGCGTAGTTCCTTGCATATTACTGTAACCGTGACTCTTTTCTTTCTTACAGGCAAGCAAATGGAAGTTTGTAATATTACGTGACGTGAGAAAAACGTCGAGAAATTTCGAACACTGAAAATCAGTGACGTAAATACGACGTTGTTAACTTAATCCTCTTGCAGGCCATATCGTAATCCGCTATTGTAAACACATGCTCGATCGAAGCGTTCAGTTCTTAGAATTCTCTGTATCCAATAGCTCCCCAATAACAAACTTTCCTTACCCTTCTAACCGTTAACCATCCCCACAGTCATGGAAAATTACCAGCGAAATACGTTTACGTTTGAATTTCTGACAAACTAGCTTTTCACCTTACACATTTGTATACGTAATCACGAGCAGAAAGTAAATTTCACAATACTAACGCTTAATTAATTATTAGTCACGAAAGCACAGAATAAATTTTATGAAATTGCACAGTGATTGTTGTATGCACATGTGAAGTTAAGATTTACGAAACTTATTTTCTACCTTTGTTCTGCATCTGTAAAGAAATGTAAGCGAAAGCTATTGAATTTTTACAATAAAATTAATGTCTAACAGTTTGTGGTAAAGCTCATGTAATTCTTACATCGGTTTCGTAATATTTTACAGTTAACTTTGTTTATCTGAGACATAAATACTATTTACCGTTCCTGTAATTCTATGAAAATGGATGATGTATTGTACATACTCCATGAAGCCTGAAAGTAATATTTGTAAGGGATCCTTTTCAGACTTTATACGTACGTAAACGTTGAACAAGATTAACGTACGGGGAGAATAATATTGAAAAGAACTTGCAAAGAATAACAAGAACTAACCGATATTATCTATCCTACAACTTGACACACGATTGTAAGGAATATTCAGGAAAATCAACGACGTGAGTCCAGAAAAATCCAGATTCAAGAATCGTCCAGTAGGTAATTGAAAAAGGACACGCGATTCGTTGTCCTCGTTGCCGTAGCCATTTGAAATAGTCGCTATCGTTGCCACCAGATGTCGTCTACGTCGCAGCCTGGCCAATCAGCACAAAGCTCTTACTTTTAAATTAACAAATATTGTAACTACTCTTGCACACACAATCGAAAGACAATAAATTTTAGAATTTAATGACACCAATTACATTCATATTTATCACGTATATAATACGATTAATCGTTATGCGCAGAACAAGCAACGGTTACATCGATGAATAATGGCAGCACCGTCGTCAAGCGACAATGAGTTGCTTGCCGGCGCGGTCGCGTTCCTCAGTCGAGTTTGAACAGGCGTCAACATGTGTTTCTATCGTCCGTACTATAGTGCTATTCAATTCGTTTCATGTGTTCCGATCAAGTTCAAGCTAGGCTCGTAAATGTGAATTGTTTCGTTCAACGTGTTATTTTGTTTCAGCAAGCTCGTGTCCGCGATTTCGCGAGTGAAATTCGGGTTCGTATTACTTCTCGGAGAACCACGGTCCCCTTTTCCATTTTCATTCCTTCTTTATTCGTCGGTAAAGTGAATGTTGTATAGCTCTCGGCCGTAACGTCGTACGGTGACGATTGTCATTGTCTTCGTCTCTTTGACTTGGTCAAACGAAACGTGACAATTGCAGTCGTTATCGAGACGAAACGTGACTGAAAGGTATAGAATTGTGCTGCGCTTGACTCTGCTTCAACCGTGTTGCGTGCACCACTCTTACACGACCCGATTCGCGCTGTGGTTCGGCAGATTAATCCGTGTTTCCTTATCAGCCTCTTAGTAATACGATTCTTCGGAATCGGGCTGTAGGATGCCACAAGTGTTGAGTCGGCACCCATCAGGGATCTTTGCGATTGCCAATGAATTGCTAGCGATTGAATGGTTCTTTCGCAGATGTGACTGAACCTGTTCCTTTGCTTTGGTTCGTTGGCATCATTCGCGTGTGAACAGGTTAGAATCCGATTGTCTATAGTGTTTACAATCCTGTCTCCCATCCACGTGGCGGTGGTTCGAACGAGAAGGAAACGAATACTGAATTCCACAACTCCCAAACGCTGGAGTTTTGATTTAGTTTCGCCTCGAAACGTTATAGGGAGCCTTCCTTGTTGCAAGGACTGCGATAACCAGAAACACATTCACGGAACAAAAGCATTAACTAATCCATTGTTTCTCTATTCTTTCAGCGTCTCTCTCACCTCTAAGACGACCACACCACCAACATCATTAGCTAGCTATAGTTCAGGGATTGGCTCACAACGAGCGAATTTTTTGAGCCAGGGAAATAGGGAATTAGTAGGACGTAGATTGAAAAGGGCATTTAGGCGATGGTTAGCACGTCTATCCCTTTTCCGGGTAGGTCACAATTTCTTTATCGAGATCGCCTGTCCCAATTGGGATGGTCGATTGAGATACGTTGCGATGATGTCTTCCGCAACTTAAACTTTGCAAAGGAAGGGTGGATGAGATACGACGGAGATAGGGCGAGTCACCTTTTGCGGCAACCTCCACGTGGTGTGATTTGGGAAGTTTGTATTACTTTTGTAGTACAAATTTGCTAATGGCTGCTACTATAAATTTTTCAGATTTATTGTCAATGTTTTGTCTTGGTAAATCTAAAAACAATTGTCAAGCTGTAGAACTACAGTTATTTACATATATAAGTCTTTTCATTTGCGTGTGTAAGTAACATATGAGATATTTCCTCACATGCTTGCACTTGTTAAAATATTTTTACAGTTTACACAGTTTTTTCTATTTCCGGGAGATTTATGATGATATGCTCATATGGAAGGTATTAGGTAATTTAACCAGTTTCATTTCTTTCGTATCAGAGATTCTTTCTAGCAATTCTTAGTTTTATTTATATCATAAAGTTATGGGATTCTATATTTGGTTTTGAATGAAGTATGATTAAAAATGAAAGATTTATGGTTAGAAAAGAATATTATAATAAATGTAAATTCAAGTATTTACTTAATACATCGTAAATGTATGGATGTACGTATAAGATTTCAATAAGTATATTCCTATAGTTTTCATTCAATTAACGTAGAAGTGCACCTCTCCAATGCTTTCGTTCGCATATTGCTTAGCTTATAAAATGTTTTGCAAGCAAGTTACTAATTAAACTTGAATTAGAATTTAACGATTAAAGAATATCATTACGTTAGATTCATTTGAAAAAACCGCCACTCTGGGAGCGCGCCGCAGTGGCGCCATCGGTGGTACAACGTCCAAGTTTGTTGTGAAAATAGTTCCCCCTGTTGTTACTAGGTGGCGCCACTAATTAAAAAATCGATAATTTACATAAAAATGATGAATTATTCATAGAGCAACTTAATAAATGCATCAAATGTACTCGGAAAATGGGTGTTATGTAAAGTATATACCTCGTGCTGTAATAAATTAATTGCATCAGCGAATGAACGGGACAGCAAATGGTAACACCATTTAGCGGCGAATAGATTTTATGAAATAGTTCTACTTGTTGCATTCAGATGGCTCCACTTGTATATATATCGACATTACAGGATTGCAACAAGTTTTTTTTATTAAAAAAAGAATGTTTTTGATCGATTTTGATGTGCCAATCAAACATTACGAGTTCACTATTACGTATTAGAGTCTTAAAATCAATTTTATAGCAGTTTTATTTTAAAAGTATACAAATGGCGCCATCTAGCGTTAAAAAAAAGAAACTATTCCACGACAAACTTGGGCATTTTCCCGATAGAGGCGCTGACCAAACACCGAAATTAGTTCGGTCTATCTACCGCGAGATGGCGATATCAATCGCAACCACGTTGGGGAGCGATTTGAGCACCGTTCGATTTATTTAATTTTAATTAATCTTTACTCAAAACCAAGATGGTTAATAGTTTAGTGTGTCGATATAGAACTCAAAATCACTCTCCTTCGTGTTATAGGAACCGTATTTAACTGATCAGAACAGATATAACTTGTTAAAAGAATTATTATAGCAATGCATTCAACTTCCCCTTGGTATGACTGTTTCATAATTAAGACTTGTTTATGTGGTAGCAGTATGTGCAATTATAAATAAGAATAGAGAAAATTACATCTTAAACTATTACTACAATAAACAATCTATGTTCCATGTATCTATTTGACAGTGACATTCATCTTAATCAATTGTCGAGACTGAGCAGGATTTAGTGCACTTTCAATTGAATTTTTAAATATTTATAAGTATTCATAAACTTACCTGTATATTAAAATATTTTTCTGTGAATTTAGAATCATTGTTTCAATAAATAAAAGTGTCTCCGAAAAGAGCCTGTAGGATATGGTTTGTAGTAACAATCAACACTCAAACTCGTGAAGTTTATCAACGTTGAGTTTTAACAATACAAATTATTCGCCTTCTAACAAATTTAATATTACAATATGTAAAACATTATATCAGAGACTATTGTTTACTCTTTAACTTTACTTTTTTACAAAAACTTTCTTTATTCTTCGTGTCCCATATTATTAAAACGAAAATCAACATAAAAGCAACCAGAAAGTGATACTAAAATTACTATGCAGCGTTCAATAATGAATACGAAGGAAAATTATTATACCTGCTCGGAAGTAATCGTTTGTGTGCACCGAAAGAATGATAAAAACCCGTCGACGATAAGGCTCGCAACGAATTGACTCAGTGTGTACTAGTTATCCGGATGTCGCGAACACGACGATCGCGGAATCAATTATTCCTCACGTGTCCCGATGACAACTGATTCATTTCACAGAATATTGTTCGGTAATTAATCTTGCATAACGATCCCAACACCCGACCAAACCAAAAAGAACGCCCGAGCGACGCGTTCGCTGGAGAAAGACAGTCTGCTTTGCGACTTTTGGACAGCTCTTCGTCTCGATTGATCAGTCCAGGACTTCACTCCTTCGACAACCATGCAGCTCCTGTGGCTAATGTAAGTGATCGCGCAAGAATAAAATCGATCAGAAGTCGCGTTAACGATTTAATTCTTTCCATGGCATTTCGTTTAACGTACATGGCAGTGAATCATCGTCGATAATACCACGGTCAAACTACAACGTGGCTAAGAAGCAGATGAATTTAAAGCAAAAGCGAATGAAACTTGTATGCGGGTTGTTTAGAAAAGGCAAAGTATTCCGAGTTATTGGATTTGTTGGTCTTTTGCTTTAGAATTAAAATTAGAATCTTATTTTATTTTTGTCTCTAACATTCGATGCTGTTTTTTATTTATTTGATTGATTTAGAATTTTATTTTTTAATAGGTTTATACAGGCTTTGATACCTACCTTTTGGGAAACCCATTTCTCGAACTAGTAATGCACGTTCGTTTTGGAGACGAGTCAATAATTTTTTGTATTTCGAAAATGACTCACAGAGGAGTCACGATTTATTTAAAATTCTCGACACGCAAATCTATACATAATACAAACAATATAGTATAAGTGTTGCCGCAATACTGTATAGCATGATCGACACGTGAATCACGCTGTGCACTATCAATCTCGACACATCAAGTAAAGCTTCCTTTGATCAACTGTTATTTCTTTGTGAATCTCAATGAATATCCGTTACGTAATTGAAGTAATATGGCACGCAGGTATATTGTTGCAAGTAATGTATAGCGCGATTTACATGTTAATCACACTGAAACAGAGAAGGCGTTGCGACGGGGGACGTGTTTTTTCTCTGAACTCTGTCACTCTACTCCACTTTGGTTGCTCCATACGCGGAAGGAATTATTCATGAATCTGACGATGTTATTTTCCTCTCTTTTTTTTTTTTTATTGTTTGTTAATGCAGCTGTCACTTAACAGCCGCGGCAGCGGCGCCGGCCACACTGTCGATCGCAAAAATCTGGAGGCTGTCGAGTACTAGGAACGACACGGATGCGCGTCTGAAACACGACTACCGCGAGGATCGAGAGCAGAGAATCTGCGAAACGGGTCCGTGCAACCAGATCGGTATGGCTACGCCGGTGACGTAACATTTACATAAGTTACAACCATTTTTGCAAATGAATGCCATTATCGAACAAAGTTTTACTGCCTTCTGCTCGTCGCAGAGCACAAGGTGATGATGGCAGTTACGTGACTGTTCGAGGGCAGATAAATTGCTCCAAAGTGGAGCCTTCTTTGGGAATTAATTTTGAGGAAATGAATGCAAGTCCAGACTTTTCCTTTTAGATTACGTTCATATGTGTCTTGGAGATCGAGAAAATATTTTTTTGGTTGTAGACATATGCTGATTAAAAATGGCACACCATGCGTTTGATCAAAGGGCCATTTTTAAGAAGGTCGCTTGGTTTTGCAGCGATATAATGTTTAAGAATAAAGATATGGAAATTTCTTTAAATGTGGTTATTCTATGAACATGTAACTTCGTATTGAGTCTATAAAAAATTGTTTGCAGGCTGTAATTTCTAATAGAATAAATACACTACCTCCCTCTTTCCAAGAGAAGTGGATCATTAAACTTGAATTTGAAGAACCTCGTGCTGTGCCATTTTTAATACACATAAACAAATACCTAAATGCAATTTTTCTTAATTTTTGTGGGGTATATTAGCATTGTGTAAAAGGATGGAATTGTGCTGCTTTAACTTTTTCATTTTAACGTTCCTCGTGTGCCACAGCTAGGAAAATTCTGGAAAGCAGAGACTCGTCCGCGGATCCCTGTGAAAATTTCTATCAATACGCCTGCGGTTCATGGGAGAAGCATAATCCTATACCAGACAACGAGGTCGAATGGTCTGAAGATCAGATCATCATGGAAAATACGTACAAACGCGTCAAAGGCAAGCAGACAGTGTTACTTGTTGAACTTCGCGAGATTGAATAACAAAAATGCGAATCATCCAATGCTTTATTGAAATTTCGGAAGTGTACAAAAGACATAAACTAAGAATATTACATAATGATTAGATATTTATGTGTCGAATATGTGTAAAATATAATATAAAATGTCTCGAGGCAAAGAAAGTAAAGAAAGTTACGAAGAAAGTTGACCGAAACGTCGTAAACTAAAAATAAACATTCTTCCGCATCGCTCGTATTTACCAACAGTAATTACGCAATTTATCGTTCAGGATTCTTTGCATTGAATGTATTCAATTGTCTTTGAAACTTCTTTCATTAGATGTCCTCGAGCAACGCGATAAACCTGCTGACATTCTGCCTGTGAGATCGGCCAGGAAACTCTATCGCTCCTGCATGAACGTAGGTAAGAAAAATGGATGTATGCGCGTCAAAAAAGTTTACAAACATGAAATTAATTTCGTAGTATCGTTCATGATGAAACTCTACGCACTCGTAGCGTACGCGAGTATGAGGAACACATACGAAGATTAATTTATTAAATCTATAGAATGATGCGATTACGAGCAATTTAAAGACAATTAATCGTATTTCGTTTCGTGTAAAATGCTACTTTGCAACGTTCCAACAGATGCGATCGAAAGAAAAGGCCTCAAACCGATTCAAGACATATTGGACTCCACTGGTGGGTGGCCAATAGCAATGCCAATTAGAGAGTGGAATTCTAACAAAATTTCTTGGCAGAAAATTGACAAGCATTACATACGGTTGATTGGCAACAGTGCCTTCTACAACATTGAATACGAAGCTGATCAGAATAACACGAAAAGATACGTGCTCACAGTTAGTGATTCATTTATTTAAAAAAGTATAAATTGACAACGAAAATGGTAATTAATTCTTGTGTTATTAATCAGAAGATTCCGTACAATTGCAGATAGATCAGGACACTGAGTATCCCTTAGCGACTAAGAGAGATTTGAGTAAAATATTCAACGATAACGACACGTATGCTCTTGGCTTGTACCGTATAGCTGAAGCTTTCGCGAAAGGGAAGGGGTACGATTTACCTCAAACCCAGCTGATCAATGACGTCTCAAAATTGGTGAACTTTGAGATAGAACTCCTACAAGTAATCATTCTGTTCGTTTATAAGTACTGTACGAGATCTTGTAGCTAAAATAAATGATTAACGCGTTTGTAGGTCGACTTAAACATTTAATATGATTTGTAATTGAACACTCGATACAATCATTTCTGTTTTCACAGATCATCGAAACGGGGAAGGAAGCACACTTGGCTAACGATAACTATAAAAAAATGACAATCGGGGAACTACAAGAATGGTACAACAGTCTCGGATTTAAGGCTGCCACGTCAAAAGTAACATAATTAATTTCGACATCCATATATCTTGTTTGTTAAACTAATGCAAAGTTGAGTTTTCTGTCGTTATTGGTCGTATGTATATTTATCTTCTAAAACATGCTGCGGAGGATTGGTAGTGTGTATAAATTAGGCCACTTTTTATTTTCTCTCGAAAGATGCATTTTTATTGCAGCAATTTTTTGAAGCATCAACCTACAAATACGAAAATTATAATTTTTTCAAAGCAAGAAAGTATGAACGAGCATAAGAAGTCTAAACAGAAATGAATCCCTACTACTTATTATGTTTTATTTGTTTATCCATTGTAATATCTTGATTTGTTTACCAAGGGAAAAATGATAAAATAAGCAAGTAATCATTCAGTTCTGTCGGCGTATACAGAAGTTTCTCGCTCGAGTAACGGTGTCAACCTTGCAATACTATAAAAACGTAAACGCAAGAAAATAATTGTGAAACACAAGTGCATTCAGTCAGATAACAAATAAATTCACAACTCTTCAAAACTAAGCCTACCACAAATCGCAATCAAAATGTCACTTTTGAGACTAACTAGTACTAGTCGCCATTTTTTCAACTCAATTTTCGTGATGATTTCTTTAAATCGAAAATAACACAGTCAGTATGACTCGTCGACTAGTACCACGCAATTGAAAATAATGATGGCGAACGACACGATGTACTAGGTTTATGATGAATTCTTGTAGATCAACTTCCTGGAAGAGATACAACACGTGTTCATGCTGGCTAATATCAGTATAAACGCGTCCGAACCAATTGTGGTGTACAACCCGGAATTCCTCCATAAACTGGCGAGGCTGCTTGGAAACACTTCGCGACGTGTGCTTGGTAATTCTGTAATTACACAAACTGTACGAACAATAGTAATTTACGTTCGCCATTTGTATCCGTTGTTTCCCTGACCGCAGCTGGAATGGTTACGTGACCGCCATATCGCGATTTAATGTTTCTTTTTTTTTCTGGTCATTCGTGCTACAAATAGGCGAAATTCTCGTTTAGAGAAAATGTTTCGAGTAACAATTCGAAGTACCTTGAGGTTTAGCTAAATGTTTTAAGTAAATGTTCTAAATGCCACTCTTACTTACATCGGTTTTCTTTTTCCAGTAAATTATGTCCAATGGAACATGGTGGACAAATTTCTGCAGTTTACCACGCAAGAGATGAAGGATATCCGGTTCAATAGTTCCTTTTCGTCGTATAACATTTCCAACTATACGCCTCGGTATTTTTATTCCACTATCGTATATATCGTACTTGCATTTGAATATTTATACAAGTAGATTATAACATAGACTTATCCATTATCAATTAAATAAAATGTTGAATTCGAATCGTATTTCAAAATGGATGGTTATAAATTTAACTCTTCGGATTATTAACAAAACAGAAACTTTAATGATACACAAGGCAAACAATTGTCAAGGCTATGTTAGATCAGAAATAATGGTTACAATGCATGCATTCTAGAGAGCTCTGTGATCTCGAGAGACCTTGAACATTTCTGTGTCATGTATCGTTGAATTTCTCTTCTCTGATATCATCGGGATGGATCAAGTTGGGCTAGAGATCATCCTCAGGAAAGATAACGTTTTTATTTTATCAGATCGCATGCGACAAGATTGATTAATTCGTTCACCGTATCATTATTTCATCAAACAAGTCGTCTAGTTATTACCTCAAACGGGTCGTTTCTTGGTATGTCTAGTACAGCGTGCTATTAATATTAAATATAACTTGCATCAAGGATATTTCTCATTTTTGTTCCAATTTTATGAAAAAAAGAATCGACGTTGAATTCGTTTCCAGATGGGAATCTTGCGTGATCAACATGAAAATGAAGGACGCAGTCTCGTACATGTTCGTCAAAGAGTATATTCCCAATGATGTTATCGAGAAGGTAAATTCTATTTTTCATTAAATCACACCTCACCCAACATTGCAATCTTTATTATTCTAAATAACGATTGTAGTTCTATTTTTTATAAATATATTTAATATTAACTGATGGAAGCCTTAAGGCAGGGTACAGGGCTGACAATTTTTTATTCATTATTTCAAGACAAAGGAAATGGTTAAAAAAATAAAAGAAGAACTGAGGCACCGCATAATGCATACATCTTGGGTATCGAAAGCCATGAAGGAAACTTTGGCGCACAAATTGGACAACATCGAAACCCAGATCGGATATCCTGACTTCTACAAGAACGATCAAGATATGATTCAATACTACGAAGGGGTAATGCATCCTGATCAATTATAATAAATACAAAAAATTAACGGTCAAAAATTTCTATGAATTTACATTTCTTATGTTTTTTCGCAGTTGAAGATAGGCACTGACTATTTCCAAAATATTTTAAACTGTGATAAACACGAGCTGGTGGTTAGTCTAAAGAAATTCCTAGAACCTGTTGCACGAACCCAGTGAGTTTCCCTTAAATATTTGCTTTGAAATAAAATACAATAAATAATCATTTTCGACGCTTCTATTTAGGTGGTTAGATTATCCTATAACCGTTAACGCATTTTACACTCAAACGGTTAACGCTATATGTAAGTATCTCGGTAAATAAAATAATTGCTCTTAATTCTTGAGATTGTTGTAAATTAAATTAGTAGCTTAACGATAATAACCTTTTCAAGCTGAAAATATAAACGAATCATTGAACAGAAAAGTAATGAAATGTTGTATATAAAAAATGGTAACTAATGCATTTCACATCCCCAAGTCAATGATTATTTAATTTGTTTAGTAATACCAGCCGCAGAATTGCAAGATCCATATTTCACGCCACTATTGCCAGAGTAGGTATCATTGATCAAATTATTCCACACTTTGTATGTTGGTGGTTAAATATATTGACGAATGTGTGTTCTATTAGCGCAGTTAATTATGGAGGAACTGGTTTTGTAATCGGACACGAATTGTCTCATAGCTTGGATAACGAAGGTATCGTCACCGATATCGGTATTATAAATTTAAATAATTTGATAGTAAATGATCTATAATTTATTCATTTAGGAATTCAATACGATACCGACGGCTACAAGACTTCGTGGATTTCTCAGGACGTATTGGACGAATACGAAGATCGAGCGACCTGTTTCATAAATCAATATGGTAATTATACTCTTGATTCCATGGACCAAGATGGAAACCATATTCAGGTAAATTTGACCACTATTCTTTCTAAAATTATTTCTTATATTAGTGAAAAGAGTTCTCAGTTATTCAAAGAACATCGAGTCGTTCATTTAAAATGTGCAAAAATAAAATTCAATTATTTTATTTCATTTGTATCGAGTTGAAAGTGATACAGAGTGTTTCATAAAAGCGTAGGCGTTTCATTGACCCAGTTATGCCTAAAGTAAAAGTTTGAGGCCTTGTAAAATGCACAAATTCCATTGCTTGTTCATACTACAATATCCCAGGACACAAGATCAGTAAACAATAATAATTATTTTACTCTCAGAAGCACTTAGTGGTTCTCTATGAACGTATCAGTTTTAAACAAATATTGTTTGCATAACACAAACGCATGTAAATCAGGAACAAGGACACGATAAATGTAAACATAAACCTCTTCAATTATTTTTCTCTACCTGAAACTCACCTTTGAAGCTATGTACACATTTCCTCAATATTCGATTTTCGCAATAACAAAATTGAATTCTATTCAGCTGGATGGTAATTTAACCAAGGACGAAAACTTGGCAGACTCGGTTGGTTTGCAAGTAGCTTACTCGGCTTACAAAAAACTGACCAAAGGGAAACCTGAAACGAAGCTACCTGGATTAGAAGACGTTACCAACGACGAGTTGTTCTTCTTAGCTTTCGCAAACGTAAGTTACACTACGTGCAATTAAATATACAAAATACTTTAGCATTATTCTAAACATTTTAGCACTACGTTAATAGAATTCAACATTTTCGTCGTCAATTTTTGCAATTTATTTTTCAAAGCTTTGGAACCGTATACTTGCAACAAACTTTAAAAGGAAGTTAATTTACTTACCATACGTCGAATGCTAATTTCTCAACAAATATTATTTGAAGGCTCCTCGACTAATCAGCATAATTCAATTTCATAGTCCTGGTGTTCATCGATGAGACCAGAGTACGAAACAGAAATAGTCAACAATGACGAGCATAGTCCAGCAAAGTATCGCATAATAGGCTCACTTTCGAACCTGGCTGCGTTCTCGCAAACCTACAAATGTCCACGGAACAGCTCCATGAATCCACAAAATAAATGCAACCCGTGGAATTAGTTGAATTGCCATGTATATACTATTAAGTAGTATGAATATACTACTTAATTTTGTATAAATTTTCCACGAACGCGAATAAATTTTTTCGACGGTAAAACATAGTCTAATTACTTTGTAGTTAACGTTTATAGCGATTACATATCTATAAAAACGTCTTGGTCGATTTAGCCTTTAAAGCAGTGGTTTCCAAACTCTTTCAAAACTCATTTAAAATTACGTTGCTTTCCATCTTGATTCATTTACTTTTTTACTCGTGGTCTAAATAATTTAAAAAAAAAACCCTGGATACATGAAATGTTAATATATTTGTATAATTTGTATAATTTTGTGAAATTCGGTATCAGTATACGTTGTAAATGTATGAAAATCTTCGACTTAAGGCATTAGTGGTTTCAGGGAATGAAACACTTTGTACAAGTGTATTCTGACAGCGCTTTATTCAATGTCATACGGGAGGAAATCAAGTATTTCTAAAACAAAATACTCATACAAAATGTATAAAATCGTGGATTTGTACATCGATCTAGCACGTAGACAATCGTATTGATGTAACGTAACCGTTAAGTACACAATATATATTTATATGTATAACATCAACGCCTATCAACATAAAATAAAACTTCACGCTTTCATCAGAGATCATATTCCCTCCACGCTCTCCTCTACGTTTACGCGTTTTTTTTTCTTTATTGCGACTAATCTTCAGCGCGGCCCTCGATACGGTTCTCTACGTTTAACGATAAAATTCTATGTAGCATGGCTAGTATCACAATTCTGACAATCTGTCTCGCGAACGAAGTACACATGTAGAGCCAAACGTGTGCGTAAAACTGAAACGCTCGCTCCTAGAAACCTAACTCTCTTAAATCTAACTTAAATCTAGCTAAAAACGTCGAATTTATACAGAAACTTAAACAGTACCGCGGGGATAATCGTATGTACAACAGAAAAGAAGAGAAGCATGTAATAAACAATAAAAAAGGAAGCGTAACCTAAGCGCGAAATAACAATTGTTGTATAATAAACGCGGAAAAAACTCGAATACATTCTTTCTACACGATCTACCATAAATTACAAGCGACGCTAGATACATCGTCAATAATACAATATAATTAATAGCTGCTCGACGAAGGTCTCCAATGATACAAGGTCTACATCTAATCTTAACTTTGTACAAAGCAGGCCAGGGCTTCTCGCTATTTCCATTACATCGGCTGCGGGTTTGTCTACAAGCTCTATTTAAATTAAATATACGAACTCGCTGCCGTTTCCGATAGTTAGATTAATCTGTGCAACATCGTCAAAAGTAGCGAAGCAACAATGGTAAAATCCGCCGGAAAACGTTGATAAACGTTCCGGTGAACAAAACATACAAGGAACGTTGTAATAAAACTTGATATACAAGTAGAGCATTGAAAAACATTAGACACATATTTTAATTAAATAGGTCATTCACCCTCTGAGGGTAGTTTTCACCCGTTGAACATTGTGCTTACTGGCTTGTTGTTTAAATTGACCAGTTTTCAGCTAACAAAACATGTTCTATTACAAACTTTTATAAAAAAGCGACGTAATCGCCAGTGTCTCGGTACGATTTATATCAAAAACATGTTATTGTTTGTTAAAAATTAAACTTCTTTTATATTAAACATTTTTTTCTATCGCCGTTAGCTTGCAAGAAATTTAATTAACCAGGTATATGGATCACAACTTCAGGGGTAGTTTCACCTTTTAAAAAAGAATATCACCCGACATAAAAGAAATACGTGTCTAATATTCGTCAATACTCTACCTGTATGTCAAGTTTCATTAAAATCGACGCGCTGGGTGATAGTTCCTTGTGGCCGCGACTTCAGTTCTTCGGCCGGAAACGGGACATGTAAAAGTCGCAGTCAGAGCAGTAGATGGCAGGCTCGGTTACCTGCTTCTTCCTGCAAAGGTGACACGGCGCGGTTCTAGCCGCGCTTCCGACAACGGGTTTCTGCAAAGATGACTGAGTTTGAGCAATCGTCGCGTTGCCCTTGCCAGCTGACACGAAGTGCATTTGCTTGCTCTGTTTCGACACAGGCGGATGCTGATAGGTGGGGTATTTCATGTTGGACTGTATCTGACCGTTCTGTAGCGGGTTCGGGTAGGTCTGATTGGGCGCCAAGATATTCTGTTGGTCAGCTTTTTGCGGAGCTCTTTGATAATTCTCGTGCCTCTGCTGATAATTCTGCACACCCTGCTGCTGCTGCTGCTGCTGTTGTTGGTGTTGTTGTTGTTGTTGTTGTTGTTGTTGTTGTTGTTGTTGTTGTTGTTGTTGTTGTTGTTGTTGTTGTTGTTGTTGTTGTTGTTGTTGTTGTTGTTGTTGTTGTTGTTGTTGTTGTTGTTGTTGTTGTTGTTGTTGTTGTTGTTGTTGTTGCTGCTGCTGCTGCTGCTGCTGCTGCTGCTGCTGCTGCTGCTGATAGTTGTTGGTCGGCGGATTAGGGGGCGGTTGGTACTGAGGCAACGGCTGGCTCATCCTGTTCTGCTGAGGAACGGTCTGATAGGGATAACCCTGATAGGAACTGTGGGTGGTGTACTGATTCTGATAAGGGCTCGGCGATTGGTTCGCTGGATAAGCGAACTGCTGCTGAGAGTGCTGCACTGTTATTGGACTCGCGTTGTGATTCGCGATCCTCTGGTTAATGTTCTGTTGCTGTTGCTGCGACATCTGCTTGTTCATCTGATTGTGCTGCTGCTCCAGCTGGTAGTACGTTTGGTAGGTGTTTTTCTGGCACACGGGTTTCTGCTGTTGCACGTTGTTCTGAACGTACTGCCCGTGAATTTGGGTGGGATAGGGGCTAGCTGGTTTCTGGGTCTGCGAGATGGGAATAGTCTGATTCCTCGGATGAGATGTCTGAGTCTGAGGATACGTCGACTGGGATTGCAAATAAGGCATATACCCGTTCTGCGAGTACCTTATTTGCTGCTGCAACTGAGGAGAGTACGAGGTGGGAGGCTTAGAAACATTCGATATTCCCGAATAAGTCTCCCTGACGACGTCCTGACCTTCGTTGACGTACGGACTGCAGTGTTTCTTCTCCGACAGCGATCCCACCGATTCGTTCGAGTTCTGTCTACCGAAAGTAGGCTTGATCGTGTCAGGTATTGGTATAGGGTTCACGCTTCGCAGTTGATCTTGATAGGGAGTCGCAGGTACGCTGTCAGCCTCGCTCTTCAGAGGAAGAGTCTGCTGTTGGAATTTGATGGCAGTGCAATTCTCACGGTTCAGTTCCGCCTCTTGCAAGCTTCTGATCTCTCTCAATACTTGGGCAGTCTCTGGCTTGTTCATCGCCGATCGTAGAACCCTCTCGAGGATGGGATTTGGGATATAGGAGTCCTTTTCGTCGTCCTCGGCAGTGGCCACGAGGACGACTTGATCGCAAAACGACACGCTCTTCTTCTTCCCTATCCGTCGTTTCACCTTTCTCGGAGCGATGTCCTCCTCGCTGGGCAGGATCGTCGTATTCTGAATAGTGTTCTGCATGGCAACTTCGCTGATGTCATCTTCAGGATAATCCACTGGCAGACCATTCTCGTGCGGCAGAGTCAGAGACATGGACATAATGGCGGCGTTCAGTCCACTCTGCTGAGCGTTAACGGGGTTGGTGGGAGCCGAGGTCGAGACGAACGTGTTCTGACTCGAACTCGACTCGAAGCTCGAATTCAGAACGGACTGGCTCGAAGAAGTCTCAGGTTTGGAGAAGGTTGCCAAGTTTTCCGAAGAAAGCTTCACTGGTCTCGACTCCTCTGGCTGCTGAACGTCTTGGGACATGTCCACCAAGGGAGACGACGAAACGCAGTTGATGTTTTGTTTAACAGAAATCTTCTGGTCTGGTTCAGCTTTCGCCGCAGGCTGCAATTTAATTTGCTCGAACCTAGCCGCCATGTCCTTAACAGACGAAACGACTCGCGGGCAATCGGGAACGTCGCGACTGGCTTGCTCGTAACTTTGCCCCAAACTGTTCATCATCAAATCGCTGGTTCGCCTCGCAACAGTCGAACCTGACATCGGAGCAGAACACCTCACTTTCGGAATATCCTGATCCAAAGGACTCTGCTTCTTCATCCTCCTTTCCGCCTGTTTAGCCTGCAACTCGCGAAGCCACGTTTCGCTAGCTGACTTCTCGTCTTCGTCATGGTCCTCTGGCCTTCTCTCCTCTCTAGCCTTGGAAGCCAATATCTGATCCCTTTTAATCTGCAACTGCGTCAACAAAGTACTGATCTGTTGATTGTCCAACTGTTGCTGACGCTGCTGCATGAGAATAGCAGTCTGTTGCTGCTGGTATTGCTGTTGGAGGTACTGCTGCTGCTGGTACTGTTGTTGCTGATACTGTTGTTGGTTTTCTTGGATATGATTCGGTGTATCGTCGATTGGTGGTGGCGGGGGTGGAAAGTCCTCGCTGGCTTGCCTCGAATGGGACACAGAGTGAATAGAAGGATACGGAGGCGGAGGGAAGTCCTCGCTGGGTTGCCTCGAATGAGACACGTTTCCGTTTTCAGGATACGGAGGCAGCATTTCAACTTGGCTCGGTTGCTTCACGGGACTCTGTTCGTTGTGCACGTCTGCTCGAGTAACCACGAACGTTGGCTCGTACAAGATTCCGTTGGCATACTGCACCACGTCATCTTGAATCCGAGGTTTGTTATTATAATTGGATTGGCACGATGTAGGAACGTTGGCAGCGCTCTGTTCCATACCGTAGGTAGGTAAAAACGGCAAAGAATGGGATTCTGCGGAATAGTCGGCGTAATTGCCGCTCCTGTTGATCCCGTTGGAAGAATTCCCCGTGTTCACGTGATTCCAATAGGATCCATTCTGCTCCTGAGGTGGATTGGACGGGCACTGTCCCTCCGACAACGGGTACACCGATTTCTCGGATTGCTGCTCGTTGTGCACTTCACCCGAACACTTAGACTTGCTAAGCTGAGAAGTGGTCCTGAGCGGAGGAGGTGGGGGTACCTTCGCTACGTGTAACACTTTACCGGCGCTGCCGTGGAAGCTCTTCCTCATCAGACGACTTCTCTCCAGATTCGGGTTGCCCGTGCTGCTGGGGTTACCGCTGTTGCTCCCAGTGAACTCCAAGTGTCCCTCTGACAAGTAACCGCTCAGAGACTGGCAAACCTCGTTGCCCTTCAATCCAACGCTGGAATCGTCCACTGACTGCTTCGGCAAGGTGTTGGAGGACCCCTCGACGCTGGTGTTCGTCTGGTTGTCCTGTCCTTCCCGCAGATCCGGCATGCTCCTGTTCTTCCTCTTGATCAATCCACCCATCAACAGTTTCCTGCGTATCTTGTGTTGCTTCTTCCCTTGTTTCTGCTCCCCATTGGCGTTGTTCTGCTGGGAGTTTCGAGCGTTATTGACAGCCGTGTCAGTTTCTTTAGGCTTGTCAGCTTTCGTCCCTTTCAGAGAGGGCGACAATCGAGACGGGGCTATGGAGAAGTCTTTCGAGACGTTCTTGTTCCTCTCCTCGCTTCGAGCGCGCTTCTTGTCCTTCTTGTCGTCGTCGCAGCGTTTCGCGCGACTAAACAAGCCTGTCCTTTGAACTGGTCGATCGTACAGCATGTACTCCTCGTCCTCGATCACGTTCACGGCTGTAGCCTTGCTTCTTAGCGTCTTCTTCTTCGGCAGAGTGGCGTAGATCTCGATGCTCTTCGAGGCAGGTTTGTCCGCGATCATTGCTGGCGTGTTTACCAGAAGCTCGCGACTGTTCTGCCTGGAATGGCTTCCCTTGTCCCTCGAACTCTGTCGAGAGTGTTGGCCGGATTTACTGTTCTCTCGGGAATGTCTACCTTCCGGGGCGCCTTCTGAAATTAAAAATGCATTTTTGGACTCAGTGATTTTGGAATATTTTAAACTATTAATTAATATATTCAAACGAATAATTGAACAGAAAAATAATAAAGCATATTATGCTTGAATGCCAAGCTTGAAATCTGAATAAGTCTTTCACTGTATAGTGTATGCTAAGTTTTCGATAGCTAATTATTTTTTCTTTTATATTCACTTACTATTTATCCTTTAAATTACTTTTACGTAGCTTACCTTCTTTCTCACCATTAGCCGTCGCCTGTTCTTGTAGCATTCGTCTGTGCAAGCTCCTCGTCCTCATGACGCAAGTGTTATGCTTCATCCTCGCTATCGTGATCGTGTGGGGGTTGTTGTATGGCGCGTCCATGGCTGCTCTAGCTTTGCTGCTGGCTGCACTGCACAGAGCTACCGCAGTGCTAAGGTCGCCCGCATCCTCTGCAGCTCGGGATTTATCCAAGAGCGCGTCAGTTTCCTTGCAGAGACGCTCGCAATCGTCGCCATTCGCGGCCTGGTAGCCTTCTGGGATCTGAGCAAGCTACATTGAACAAAATATTGCTGATGAATTCGAGTATCACACGTGAAATAACAAGCTGTACTATAGCTTTTTCTATCAAAAATACTACAAAATGAATTATTTTCACTACTGGGGGTTTTTAGCAAACTATAAAGGTTTCCGAATATGTACCTGCAGATTGTGTTTCAGGCCCTGCTGAAGCGGAAGGCTATCCGTGGAAGACAAAGAGTACGAATCGTATCCAGCATCGTAGTGGCCACTGCTGCTGCTGGAGAGTTCTCCAGACTTGCTGGTGGGGCTCTTGGGCACCCCCGAGTTCCTCTGCATTTTGTTCACGATGTACAGATACGGATTGTCCATCGTCGTCGACGAACTCGAGGAGGCGCTGTTCCGATCGCCCGACCAGTTACCAGAATCTCGTCTTCGTGGCACGTTCAAGTGATCCGGAATACTGATGCCGTCCTGCGGCGTCGATCCTGCACTCAAACTACGCGTCAGCTGCATCTGCTGCTTCTTCTGCTGTTGCATCACGGTTTCCACCGCTCGTCGACTGATGTACTTCGACTCTGCATCGCCATCGACTACGTCCACACCCTTTATAACGAGAAAAAAAACAATGTTCGTCAAGAAAAATATTTGGCTCATGTGAGAATTTCTGATACAGATTCTATATTAAAAGTTTTGAGGCCTTGGAATGCAATTTTTATTCGATGTCCAAAACGATAGGTGTTTTGCCAAAGTTGAAGTGAAAGTCGAGTGATGTTTTAAATCGTTCGAATCGGTGCGATTAGAAATTTTTAAAATCTTACTTGATTCCCGAAGATGTTGTTCTGGATGTCGGTGAGGTTCTGATAATCGCTGTAGATCCTCCGCTGAGTGTAAGGATGAGGAGGACTATCAGGATTGGGGGTAATGGCACGTCTAGCGGTGCTGTTGATCGATGGTTTCTCTGGACTGGGAGTGATCGATCGGCGAACATTATTCTTCGGTGGCGTCTTAAGACCATTTCCGTTTGGAAAAGGCGTCACTGTCTTGGGAGCGTTTTCCGTGTTAACTGGTGTTCCACCAGGGGTTGCGTACAACAAGAGCAGGGGTTGATATCGACCTCTCCTGCACTTCTCCACGACTTGCTCCCAACGAGGACCGATTTCCTTCACGGTGGCATCGTCGAAGTAAATCCAGACCTGCGGCACGATTAACACACTTCGTATTTAAAGATGAAGTAAGAAAGATTTCTTCATCATTGTAATTTGTCCGTGCCTCATTTAGAAATTATAACACAACTATTTATGAAGTATTGTGTAACATTTAGAATCGTGGATTATTTAGACCTTTTTGGGAAATCAGCTTTGTAGCAAATTATTTCTGATTACAGTTAGTTGCTTTTAATAAAATAATGGAACATTAAGAATTAAACATGATACCGAATGATTGCATAGTATATAAATTTATTGAATTGTAGTTGAATTTATCCTGCCCCCAATATAATATTCATACAAACATACAGTGAAAGATAATTTTCTATCAGATTAAATAAATTTAAACAAATATACATCGTGAAATTAAGTTATTCAAATTAATAAAATGTTCATCTAGTAGTTAAATAACGACCAGTAAGATATTATTTTTGCTGGGATAATTGGAAGCGCGAAGCAGATGCTCACCTTTAATTTAGTATGGAAGAAGAAGGTGGAATAATGTTTTCCGTAGTAAGTGACGACTCCTACGAGGTTGTGCACGGTCGAGGCACCCCACCGGGAGTCCACGACGCTGTGGAAAACATCGCTCAGCCGAAGGGACGTTCCCACGGTCGCGAAAACGTCCATGATATGCTCCAACGATGGTCGTTCACTGTCCCATACAACTCCAACCGAAACGATTTCCGGTCTGTTCATCAGCGTTCTGCATATTTGGATTTTGGCTCCACAGGAACTCTGAACAATTTCAAAAATCACATTCGATATTATTTATTTGACTTGTATGCTTGACAGTACAAAAATGAACAACTTTAGTTCTGTTCGAGTCTAAAATATTTAGAGTACTTCATCATAAAATTTTCATTTCACATCTGTTATGCCACATTTGTGCCTTTATTCGTAAAGGAGTTTCTTTAACTCATTATCGTGCAGTTTATTCCATCTCGTTCGTAATCCTCTGGATGGGGAAGTAATTCCAGTTTAACTTCTTGGAAACATTCATTTAAATTAAAAAAATCTCTACAAGGCCATCGCGTTTCAGTCGAGGTGAAAGAAGCTCCGCGATGTTGAAATAAAGGATCTTCTTCCCACCTCCAATGAAATTAAAACGGTACTGGAAAAGTCGAGTACACGTATAGATATGTGAACATGCATCATTCTGGATGAGAAATATAAATTCTCAATAAAGAATACAAACATTGCGACACAATAATAATAATAATTCCCCGTGATAATATCCAATACAACAGAATCGAAGTATTGAAAAACACGTTGAACTATGCGACCGTAGCTATCCGGAAAAGTTGCCAATTAATTATCCATCGTAATTATCAATTATTAATATCCGGGAACTCTGAGAAATTTCCGTTCCACCGAATGTCAATCGCAACGCGCAGCATCCGCGACAGACGAGATATACCCGGTGGTCTTCGACAACAGTCATCGTTCCACTTCAAAGAGAAAGTCTACGCCCGGGAGATATTATTCCCAAGAAAGGCCGAAGGAGAGTGTACCTGATCTTGCGAGCGGGATGAATCGAACTCGGGCCACCTGAACTAACGTTCAAGGTGCACCAGCCGTGAATCGCTCGCGGTGAAGAAATTTTTACACGCTCCGGCGGGAATGTATCCCAGGAAACCCTTTCGTTCGTTGAAATGGCGTTTACTCACCGGACAGTCCCTGATGTCACCCATTCCTCCAGCTTTCCTCAGGAGCTGACCAAAGAGATCCGAGCTGTTTCGAGCATTCGGCGGCGTTTGCCTCGCTTGCGACGTCAATGCCGACGCTGACACGTAATGAACCATCTGGAACAAAAAATAACGATGCAAACCGTAAAATAACAAACAGCCGAAGGAAAAAAAATGATTGAAAATAATCGAGAAAGAATTAAAAGAATTGAATAATTGAAGAAAAAATTGAATCAAGAGTCCAATTCTTCAAATCTTCTAGGGATAATGATTCATCAACCTGGACGCCAAACAAAATTCCAAGGACCGAAGAATTTGTAAAACCTTCTCATTCCTTCACCGTCTATGAACAAGAACGAGAGTACCGGTTTCTAGCAAGATCAACTCGCGTCATTAAATGCACGCGTATCCAAGGGAAATTTCCTGCACTCGAAGCCAGATAAGAAATCAATCCATTCAATATTTTTAACATTGTTATTATGCGAGGAACGACATTGTTCCAGCTAGGGCCATAATTCTTGTCACGAGTCGCGTAAAGGCCGTGAAATATTGGTTTATTCATGAAAATATTGCGCAACCAGAGACACTCGACATGGAAAGCACTAGATACGTCGAAGTTTGCTATAAGTTTGAGGTAATAAATACGGGAAAAATTCTTGTCTAACTGGAGATCTCTATTCGTTAATTATATGCTTACGGAGAAATGCTTCTGTGGGATCGAAAGTTTTCTCTCCGAACTCTCCCTTTGATCGTGGATCGTTCCTCGGAGCTGGTAGCCAGCGGAAGGCGGTAAAAGCGATCGGCCATGACCGATACGAGATTGCAACGAGTTTCACGTTTTTACAATCGGCCGACAACAGTCGATACGAGCGCAAGAAGGGAGAACCAACTCCACCCACGTGAGTTGTTTGCGCTCTGGACTCGATTATGCGGCCGACGTACCATATACGTGCTCGAAAGGGCATTGCTTTTGTTCTTGCGTACCTCGAAGCACGTCCAATTTTCCCGCGTAATTGTGCGCCTGATTGGGCAACGAAGTACTGACTTTTGCTTGGTTAAATCTACCAGAAACGTAGCTTACGGTATTTTGATCTAAGAAGATGTCAAGGATAAATAATTCCTCCATAGCGATCGAGTATAAAATTCGTAACTTCAAATATAATAATTTCGTAAGAATTAAATAACGTTACAGTTAGTGCTAGGCAAGAAAAACTTGGATTTATAAAAGAAATTACTTAAAAAGTAGGAACGCACAGAGACCACGCAACCAGCAATGGAAATACAATTTCCCTCGACGCGTTGGCCGCGAACTTCTCGGAAAATTGTGTAATTTTATTACAGAAAAAGTGTAACTATAAAGTACTGGAGGAGAAATGCGACTTTCGTTATCGCATTTGTTCGCGGCTGGTGCTCCTACTTTCTTCTACTCAAACTTCCCCGGAAGTAGTTTCATGCTGGTAACTAGAAATTTAATTAACCCTTTCGCACACAGTGGGATACGCACGTGGCACTCAGATAATATTTTGTATACGCTATTTGCAACAATTTCTGTCACCTCTCTTCCAGAAGATCCATCAGATTTCAAAACAAAGGATACTTATAAAATATATATATTTAAAAGCACTATCCAGCGATAGTGCTGTGCAAAATTATATTCTTTTTTCTTTATACTACTTCATATTAAAACCATTTTAAAAATTACGTGTACCTGGACACTCCGAACTCCCAAAGAATTAATTAATTGTCATACGAACTACTGTCTCCCACAACTGATTCAAGAAGCCATTATCAATTCCAAGCCAGCTTCGCGCGTCCCTGAACCGAGTCCCGAGTTTATCGCGTGAAATAGTATCCCTTGATCCGATAGTTCTCCTCCAAACTCCTTCCCTCCCATTTCACCCCGTCGGTCGCCGCCAATGAGCCGTCAAATCCTGATCAGTTGAAATCCTAATCCGTTTACACGGCGGCGACTCGGTCGTTCAGTATCTTAACGCACTTAGGCTTCTTAGCTAAGTCGCTTAAATCGTTTAAACCCACCAAAGGGGCCAACTTCCCTTTACTTTCCCGTCCACCCGCCAAACGAACCCGCGCCACCCTTGAGCGTGTCGATTTCGAGGTTCCTGGAAGCAAACAATGGAACCAAAGACCTGGTTCTACCAGAAGAACGGCAGGTTTTCTCGAGCAATTTTCTAGTTTTACCTGCGAGAACATGGGAAACTGAAAAGCTGCGACTAGGTGGTGCAAAATCGCGTCGACAGATGCTTTCATGGAGAATTTTATTTGATAGTAGTCTTGACAAACTTTATAAAGTACTCATACCTTTGTTTTCTTGGGAGTCTTCCTTGTTAATAATAAACAAAATTTTCAGGGACATAGAAGACGAAGAATACTGAAAGATATTTTTTCCTTTATATTCCATAAAGTTTCTAAGGTGTAAATAATTATTGTTTGATTCTATATCTCATTATTATTTAGAGACAATAACATATACATTACTGTAGCCGTGGGTATTAATATACTAATATAAATACTTTACATTTGCAGTGGTGTGAACGCTTCAAGAAAGCTATAAGAATTTTTAATCAAGTCTAATAATACCAAAAAAGACACGTTTCCAAAGTTAGATTATTTTATGTAATGCGATTCCTGGTTGCACATTTCTCAACGTAATGGCGCAGAGTGCAAAGGGCTAAAAATAATTTAAGTTTCGGTCGAAAGCATTTTATAGACTGTTGTCACGTCGAATATACTTTTACAAAACAAGCTATTATTCCAATCAGTATTGCCGACTCTATCCTTGAAGCCAGATGGAAAGTTTCGCAAGAAACACGTTTAGTGCCCGCGAGGACAGCCATCAACGCGGCGATTTTTATTGGTAGAGCGTCCGAGAGTTGCAGAAATGTAGTGTCTTCGAGTACGAAATATCTACGAATGTACCTAAGTCTTCGAAGAGTTTCTTGCTGATAAAAGTTTCACTTGGTATTTACATTCGCGGATACTAACTGGACGTTGAGTAACGTGCTTCTCGTTCTCATAAAGGATGTTCAACTTTCCCTTACACCCTCTAGAATGTAACATTAAAGCGACACACTCTTGCTTTCAGCCTCCCAACTTTTGCAAAATCATAATGCATGGTGCCCGTGTATGGACGTGATTACAATTCATACGTTAAGGAACCAAAGAAAGTTTGAAATAGACATATATTCATTTTATGATTTTTAAAATAAACGTTTCTGACGTTTGCTTCTGACAAACAAATGATTTGTCCTATCATCGTTAATAAATTTTATATAAAATAGTGAAATTGAAGAACACCCTTTGACCTTTCATCTATTCGAAGAAGACGCTGAGGAAGATGGTTCAGATGTTGACTCAATCCTATTACCATTAATAAATTTTATTTAAAATAGTGAAATTGAAGAACACCCTTTGACCTTTCATCTATTCGAAGAAGACGCTGAGGTGGTACAGGTGTTGACAAATCTTGTTATTTATTCACGTATCGTGCTGTTATCATAGCGTGGCGAGTAACATCGATCAGACTGACCTGTGTAAAAGGCAGTGGTTCCGAAGTGGCACCGCAAGCTCCGCAAACGCTTTGCTCGACGAGCGTCATGGCGAACTTCTGGTGTGGCACGCAGTGTCTCGCGCTGCACATGTCCTCGGCTTCCCCGCTGGCGATGTGCAGGTGTATACGCAGAAGAATGTTTTCCTGCAACGAGAATTACGTTAATGCGCCTCGGTTCGTTATGAAACTGCTAAAAATAGAAGTCATCGAGTAATCATCGATAACAGTGATTTTAACAAGTGGGTACATCGATGGGAACTTTTTGCGCTGGGGTTTCATTTGTTCTATATTCTTCTGCGCTTAATCGTTCCTGGAAGATTGTATGCGTGTCCAATGACCGCAAATTATGAATTCCTGCGTGCTCGCTGCGATTTGAATAGCGAAACGTAACTAATCCGTACTTAAGGTGTTTCTGTTGCGTTGCTAGAAATCGTTTCTCTCAGGAACTGCATACATCGCAAAAGTGTAGGAGAATTTACGACCACTGTGGTACAGGAGTATCGATCGCATGCTCGAAACATGTAGAATTTGAAATCTGAGAAGGTAATATTGTTTTAATTTACGTCGACCCTCATGCTTCATAATTTATAGTCTTTTAATCTGTGTCTGTGTATGTGACTTGTCGATGGTGTGCTTTATACAAGTTAAGTTTACTTCAGAATAATTTTTCTTTCATTGGGTTGTTTATGCTCTTGCTAGGAAAGTAAATTTATCTTATTATTCCAGATTGTGAAGATGACTAGGTTCTATGATAATTTCAAACAGCTCGACTGTTGCAAATTAAATTTTTACACGATGTCTCCCCATTACTCCCGAAGATATTTATTATTCATGAGCTTGTCCAATTTAACAGACAGTTTAACAAATTATGTATTGCGAAGAATATCGTAACCCTGTTCAAATTTTTTGTTTCAATAGAATAGCGGATTTCTTAAACTTATGAATTCCTAACAGATGTCTGGTTTTGTTCATTTTTGTAAGAATTACGTTCTGCTGTAAACTTTCGAATTACGTATTTACGTATTGTATAACGTTTCGCATGGGCACTAAGGAAACGAAAGACTCGATGTACATACGTGTATCGAGGTTTTTGCTTATGCCAAAGAATTATTGGCTATTACACGCGCCAATATCAGCGCAGGCATAAATCTCTCTCCTTCGACATTCGCGCTACTCGAATCGCGATTTCCATCGTGCGGAGGCGATTTTCCGAACGGTTTGCGATCCTGAGTACTCTAACGGCTGAACCAGTTCTCCTTTATAGTCGCTAACTATCATGTATTACTGCGTTTCCCAACATTTGTCGCTACTTAGATTAATAGACTTTTAGCTTGACACATCATTAATTAACAAAGTCTAATAATTCATTTGTCGCTTCAAAAAATTGTGGTATTTAATTTTAATTTTCATTCACTGGACTTTCTATTTATTTCCACATCGATTACATTTCTAGATTCCGTCTAAGCGAAATGCAAGAAGTCTCACTCTCGTTCGAGCTCGAGTCAAAGAATTTTCAAACTTTCTTCTATAAAAGTCCACTGGTCGACTCAACGCTTAATCCGCGTCTTTACCAGCTGCGTTCCAATTCGACAAATCGATCTATCGGCATTCCAAGTTGGAGTAAAATTGCTATTGGTCGGACGAGAGGGACGAAAACCCGTTTTGCCTAGATTCGCGTGCGGCGTGTCGACACATCGACTAGGCTGCTCGCGCGTAATAGGACAAAGGGAACGAGCTATGTAATTGCTACTTACGAAACATTCCGCCGCGTCGTCCATGAATCCGAGCTGGAACCTTTGCTGATCCAGAAAACTCTCCGCGAGTGCGCGGCGCAGCGTGTCGGGGGGCAAAGCGCTCTCTTGCGAGAACTGGAGCTGCGAGAACAGGTCCTGAAACGCACAAAATGACCAACGTTTAGTATCGTCCACCTCCAAATGAGTTAATGAGATTGCTGCGAATTAAAGGGTTTTTCCCAAAGTGCATTTAAAATTATTTTTTGATAACAAGTTGCAAGATTTCACCTTTAATTGTATTGATGTGTACTTTCATTTGAAAGTAACAATTCGAATATATTCCATGCTATTTGTGTTTTGTTAAAAAGTATAATCCTACAGTATCTTTTCTTGAATTATTTGTTTGCTTATTTACATAATAAACAGGTTTGAACCCTAGTGTCGATGCATTTAGCAGTGTATTATCAGGAGTCAAACATATTCACCTTGTTCATTTTTTAATAACAATAATAAGAAGTTTACATTCCATAAAAAATTTCATGAGGCACAAGAATTTAATATTTAAATTAATATTACTCTGATTATATAAGATCCAGCTTTACTTCCCATTCGATCAATCAAAGTCCAACAAAATACCTTCGACAATGTCGATATATTATAAATTGTTAAACTCCAATTTACGAAGAATCTACGCGTTTTTCCGTGTGGCGATATCATGTGTCGTTCAGTTTAAGATGACAAGAACTCCTAAAAAAAGAAGTGCAACCTGCGTCGCAGCATTGAACGATAAACTTTCTGGCGAAGAAGAGCGTTCCTTGACACGACACGCGGGTGTATTGTCTACGAAACAGGACACGAACAATGCCGAAGACACTCCACGTGTCACGAAGGCTGTGCAAATATTCCCATTTTTACACGCGGCGCGAGGTATCGCGTTATCGTCGCGAAAAACGTCCTCGAGCCAAATGTCGCCAAACATGGAAAAGTTTTTTTGTTGTGCAACATCGTACGCAGTCTTTGCTGAGCAGTGTTTAGTAACAATTACGGCACGAATTTTATACGAAAATATAAACATCACTGAGCAATGTTTGTTTCGGTTATTCGCAGGATACGCGTCGTAACGCGTGCTATGTTGAAACGCATCTCTCATGTTAAGAATAAGAACGAGCGTTTACGCGAGTATTCTTAAATATTTTTCCGCGGTGAATTTACTCCTGGAGTTGCGAAACACGTTGGACAATTTATGAAACATTTTGAATTTGGAAACATAGGAAGATCTCAAGTTCAAACACCAGAAGAAACGATCTTATCTATTTTTACACGTTTAAAAATCTATCCTAGGCTTTCTAGAATAGCGCTTAGAGATA
Organism: Hylaeus anthracinus; assembly: GCF_026225885.1. NCBI lineage: Eukaryota > Metazoa > Arthropoda > Insecta > Hymenoptera > Colletidae > Hylaeus > Hylaeus anthracinus. The sequence goes on along the minus strand of NW_026534344.1, from coordinate 13,709,281 downwards.
ATACAGACATTTTGTTGAAACAAACAGAAGAATATCTTTTAGCTCTGGTTGGAATCACTTGTTGAATTCTAATAATACTTCTAAAAGTTAGGTACACTCAACAGCAACAATAAATACTACATAATTGTAGGGTTTTCCAGAGCAAGAAAAAAGCACGATTTATTTCTAATGAATCTATTTGTATTTGAATTTCCACATTCAAAAGATTCAACAATTATTTAGCGATAGCACAGTAAACTATTTAGTTCTATTCAAATCTATTAAAACACTAACCGATACTATCATGTAAAAACACTCGTGTCTTTTATCGAGCTCCAAAGAAGCACTGAGGATCAAGACCAGTAGTCCGCAGGACTAACCAAAACAGGAACTGACCAACAATCAAATTACTCCATCGTGAAACGGTGGTTCGAGTTGCTGGCGAACGCAAAAGGAAACTCATAACACCCACGCACTCTCAATTTCCCATTACATAAACGTATGCAAATCTCTGGGCGTATGTAAATCGGAGCGGCGACCCGAACCAAATCCCCCGTTTAGTCATCGCGAGGAACGTACGCTCAGTTTCTTTTCCCTAATCAGCATATCACCGCGGCATGAATGAAGGAGCGCTGGAAATGGTTTCGAAATTGAGCTGGGAATGCTTGTTGCATTCTTTCTGCACGCGAAGAAAAGAAACATAGATTAGATCTGCGCAAACATTCAAACAGATATACTCATACGCAAAGAACTTTCATTTAGACATAAACTTCGAATGGAGAGTAAAAGATAAGTAGCTTTTGAAACAAATGGAATAATGGAAAATAATTCCGAATAAAATGAAATCAAATTTTAAGTCAGATTAATGAAAGCTTATCCGAGTAACTGTTCGATGAAGAATACTTTCTGATCATCATCTATCGTTCGAGTAAAATTTTGCTATTTCTGTTTGACCGTCTAAACATTACGATATTAAATTATTCTGACAGTCTCATCCCGGTTTCGAAACCTGCGTGACTGAATAGCTCATTTTCCGCGCTATTATCACAGGAGAAACCGCGACTCGGCGATTTCGACTCTTCTCTCTCGATATGCCATCGGGATGCGTTCTCTGGAAGCGATTGTGCAAAAATACCGCGGGTAAAATGCGATCCACGCTGTTGGCGCGGGGTAAACGAGTTAGTTTCGTAACTAATCTTCGAACGATCGGCGGGCAACGGTCACACGTAGAAAGTCGACGTGCAGCACCGCTTCGGGGTGGTTGCTCAACGCAGCATTTCGAGAGACAGAGGTGTGCAAAAACTTTAACGAAGAAAAAACGCCGACTTAGAAGTACCCAACGCGACTGAGCAACGAGCAATGAAAATCTGTAAAGTTTTTTCGAACGATCTGTTGGACTGGGTCGAGTGGAATAACTGATAACGACAGGAAGTGATAGCAGGCTAGCTCTCGCAATGAAAACGAGGGTCAGTGACCACCCTGAATTTTTATGAAACTTTGCGCGTAGTAATATATTTTATTCATAATTTGGCAATGTTTAATATAACTCATTGACCACTTTGAATTTTTATGAAACTTTGAGCGTAGTAATATATTTTATTCTTAATTTGGTAATATAACTTCTAGCTCCTAATTTTACTCCAATCCATTTGTTTACAGTTTATGTTATATGCATTCCTCCTATCATCCCTTTCTTCTTTCTCTATTCTTCAAAATAGCACATTCTTTCGTTTTGAAAGAATAATCAGAATTTCAGTCACCGAAATTTACCAGTAATAAATATTCAGTTAACATAAACCTGTGGATAATACGATCCAATTGAAAAGAAGGAAGACAACCACACTCAGTTTCTAAAATTTCGATTCAAGAATTGGAAAAAATGGACGCAGGTCGAACCGAAAGAACCGCAAATGGGCGGGTGAAATTCTCAATGAAAGTCGTCCGATCGGTATCCGGTGCTGGGAGTGGAGAACCAGCGGTAATGGTAGTGATAGATGTGGCAGGCCTATACACTGACGATGATAGTAGCTGGAACGTCCACGTGCATCGAGAAGGATGTCGCACCTGTTGGGAGCAGGTTATAGCCTGGCGTCGAAAAAACTAGACGGCTTGCAGAAACAACATTGCTGTGCGAGTGAAATCGATGAATGAAAGCGACCCTCCACCGCTACGATTTACTTTACCAAGATTTATATAAAGAAAATTTACTTCGGAAAGTGTAAGATGCATTTTGGTAGGTTTTAGTTGAAGTTTTTAAAGTGGTATAATTTTCATTGAATTGTAAACTCACGTGGATGCGAATAGAAATTTTTAACAAATTACTGTGAGTAAATTACCCTATAAAATTTGCATGCAGCTAAAAAGATGGTACTCCAACGAGCTATAATCGAATATCTCGCTAATTTCAGCGCAATTTATTTGCCAGTTTTGTACTTCGAACGACCAGAGATGTTCCAACATTAGTTAAACTTCTCCCTGTCGACTTCAAACAGGAATTTCATTTCAAATTACAATTATCGTCCGTGGTTTATTACCCCGATCGAGGATAATTATTAAGGAACAGTTAGACGCTATACCGTAACATAAGAGAAGACGATAAAATCTAGAGAGAAAGAGAGAGAGGGAGAAAATCTGCTGGAGTGGCACAAGCAAGAAATTATGCACTAACGACATTTTAAAGACGGGCCATGTGTATTGCTCTAAGTGGTCTCCGCGCACAGCTCCACTCATTCCAATTCTTATCTTGCCAACCTCAATACCTTCTCGAGAACGTCTGCGACAGTTGAAAAAGGATGAATTAACCATTAATACACGAGCAGCTTGCGAAGATACAAACGAAAGCGTGGCATACGTCTGTGCTGTAAAGATACGCGCGATGCTAGACAGCGAAAACAATTTTTTGTTATTAAACAAGAAAAAGAACAAGCGTGAAACGGTACATCGTTCAGGGACGCGTAGCGGTGAAAATAAGAATTGCGAATGGTGCGAAAAAACTAGCAATAAATTTTGAAATACACATTTATCGTGTTGAGCAACCACGCATAAACTTTCTTGAAAAAAAAGTTGTCGATTTAAATACCTCGACCTTCGTCAATTACGTGCTACGGCGAGATTAATTATTTATAATGAGTTACCTTGGCGATAATAAGGGTTTCTATGTGATTTTAACATTGATACTTATAATCGCAAATTGGAGTAACACTGGTATTGGTGTTAGTGTTGAAAAAATGAATGTAGTGATTTGTTTAGGGGATGTTCCATGTTCGGGATGATTCAGTCTTTTTTAACGGGTAACGTGCCTTCATTTTCAGTTATCATACAAGAATATATGACAGCAGTCATAATTAGTAAACTAACGTAGCTTCCCCATTTTTTGCTATAAGTAATATCAAATTGTTTTAGAAACTGATCAAATATCAATTTCCTTCCAATAGTTCAATTCTATTTATTATAACCAATCATACTTAAATTATGTATACCTGGAAAGATTCATATAAACTGGCAAAATACGTATAAATATACGCGTACACTTTGAACCTTCCACTTTCATAGTTTCTCCAAAAAAAAAAAATCCCCCAAATTGCTCAATGTTTAGGACACCCTCCCTCGAATACACGATAATTGGTCATACTTTTCGCAGGTCGCTCAGTTCGATGTTCGACGGGGTGTCCTCCCTCTCCATGCCACTGTCCACCTCCTCCTCCTCCCCAACGACATCCTCGACGTCCACCCTCGCCGTTTCGTCCTTTTTCTCCCTGTCGAACGACGTCGGCGTGGCCGACGTGTCCTGGCGCACTTTTATCCACTTCAACATTTTCTTTCGTAACGTCTCGACACTGACTCAGGCTACGAGCGTACGCGTTTCATTCGGAGCGTGTCTTTCGAAATCGTTCCGTCCCGATGCAAACGAGATACAACTCGCCCGTGACCGCTCATCGCGCCGTGGACGGGATAACGATCAAAGGGAACAAAACTTCGCCGTCTACTTCGAAAGTTCACGAACTCGCGACGCGAGACTTGTAATTTAGGGCACGCACCCTCCGCGCCCTTGGCGAACGAGATAACAGCGGCCACGTTCGTGGAGACATGTCCCTCCGCTGGTTCCGAGCAAATACAAATTTCCACTCAAGCTGGACTCGCCTAGCCGCCAATTCTCTCGTGGAGATAGCTCTGTTTGCCGTGTCAACAGACGCGATTCGTTACCTGCTGCTTAATCTCGTCGCTGCACTTGCGCCGTCCGACATGTCGTTTTTTTTTTTGTTTCTACGTCGATCGACCCTTTTTCCCTCCAGCTGATAACGCTTGTAATTCCCTCTGTTTGCAGTTTACCTGGCTAACGTTTCTCCCAGCCGATAGGGCGCGGAGGACGAAAATTAGAATAACGCTGATCTGGCTCGAAACGGAACGCTGTCATCCAGATTATGCGATGACAGGAGGCTCGTGGCGTCCGCGGAAGGAAGTATATTGCTTTTGCTGAGTAGCTGATAATGATTGTAATTGGATAGTTCTGTGCACGCACTTGGCCTGTAACTGTGATGTGCAGCTCGTCTTTCTATGTACACAGAATGAAAATTAGACGAGAAACTGTTCTAGGGTTCCTCTGACTTTGTTAATTTCAGGTATTTGATACTATTTGACACTGTATACTGCTTGGAATCAGTTCACGTGCCTGTTAACTTCTGTAAACAGAGTTCGTCGTCGCAAATTTATTCTGCTTTCACAGGACACTCGGGTCTTTTATTAAGGACGAGTACTCGAGGTCTTCGTCGACACGAGGCTCGCGACTTTCACGGAAGGAAAGACGATGCCCGATGGACGGGAAACAGGTGGTCAGGTATTGAAAGGGCCCCTGGCAGATGATCCCTCGCGAAGACTGAAGGAGGAATCATAACCAGAAATTGCATGCCGGATATGCTGGCGAGAACCCGTTGCCAGACGAGTCGTAGACTCGATTAAAAACATAAACTCGTTTGGCAAGTGAAGTCAGCTCTTCGATCTACGAGCCGCTGGGTCCGTTCGCGGCTCGTATAAATGTTCGTTTTATCCCTGATAAATATTTTACAGTCTCCAGAGAAAGGTAGACGTCTTAAGGAAACGCACGCAGCGAAAGTACGCTCAGGCTTCAATTTTACGGATGATCACGATTCGGGAATCCGTCCGTGGACGAGTTCGGGGAACGCAGATGGAAGCGTGACTAAAAAATTCAGTTTCCTGAACGACGCTGAATCCTGTCTTCCGGACGTTAACGACCCGTTCCACTTCGGCGTACCACGTGCTCCGCTCTTCTTGCTGCCACGGTTTCCTCAAAAATCTTCGCAACTACGATGACGAGGACTCGCAGGTTTCTCGGATAAATTGTGATTACGTAATTCGATTTACTCGCAGAAATCCTTTTTAATTCACTTCACTTTACTCAGTTCACTTCGAGTCCTCGACGTCTTGAATTCACTCGACTTTGAGAAGCTGTCGAAGCAACTCTCTGTTCACTATCCTTTATGGAAATCACTGACGAAACTTCACTCCACCTCGCCCAAATCACGTGGACCACCACAACAAATGAATTCCATCCTCCTTGATCTTGAAGTTCGATCGGATCCTCGATGATCCTTGAAGCCAGAGATCCGTGAGCTTCGACGCTCCACTTTTATCGACTGTACGCGTATCAGTAGGAGTTTTAGGGATCGCCACGCCGTTTCAACCCCTCGCGATACCTTCCCTCTGCGTATACGAAGGGTGGCACCGTTCGATATCGTCTGGGGGTTGGCTTCGAGCCCGATTTGATCGTTTCCAACGAGGCGAAAAGGTTGGAGCGCGCGATGAAACGTGGAGAACCGAGCACGGGACTACCTGCACGCGGCACCGTGCGCTCGTACCTGAAAGCAGCGGCTCGCACAGTGCTGGAGAACATCCCCCACCCTTCGTTCGGTTTCGCTTCCTCTTCTTTCCCGTCGCGGGGCCAGCACATTCTCTCCCTTCTTTCCCCTACCGCTGCTATGAGGCCCTCCATAGACCCGAGAAGCCAATGACGTCACCTGGTTAGCTGTCCTACGTTCACCAACCTGGCGGCCCAACCAGGACCGTACGCTTCGGGCTCCTTCGCGACCTCTTTTCCACGAGATTTTCATCGGAGATTAAATATCTCGGAGTCCTCAGATGCTGGTCGATAGTTCGTTAGATTCGAGCGAGAAAACGATAGCTGTATCTATATTGAAATAGGCTCTGCATTGCTGGAGTAACGTGGTAAGGGTTTAATATCGTGAGATAAATTAGCAAACTGTTTTGTTTATATACGGTCAGTCACATAACTATTCATACCCTCCATGTCTGTTGAAGAAATTTGTCTAAATTAAATGAAAGGTTCGATATTTCCAAATAAATGATTCCTTATAGATATGTACATAAAAAATTTATTTGGAGACGTCAAACCTATTAATCAATTTAGACAAATGTCTTCAATAGACATAAAACGTACGAATACTTATGGGATTGACCGTAGATTCGTCTACCTTAGTGAGCAAGGACGCAATTTTTATGTCCTCTTGGATTTTTTAAATATTGGAAGACTTTAAATGAACGAGCTGTGGTGTGACAGACTAATTGCACCCAAATTTTGTATTCAGCAATCATCGAGGGTCAGTCAGTATGTTTGGAGGTGGGTGTGGATGCAGGTGTCCTAGGGGAGGTGTCTCCCCTAAATTAGGGGATGGTGTCTAACATGTAGGGCTAAGCGGAATTTACAATTAATTCTTGCAACACAGAGAATGTTTCACATATAAAATTTAAAATTCAGAAGAATTAGAAAATTTACTAATACTTTTTTTCAAACAAGATACAACTTCAGTTATAATTTTCTCCGTAGGAAATTTATTACTGTTCTTGTTAGACTAATTGTGTGCATTTGAAATTTTTTTAGGTTAAAACTAGTAATTTTACACACCTCCGTACCGATTTAACGTTTATCTAATCGTCTACCACCTCGAAAGTGAAACAGTAGACTTTTGCAAATGAGCAGCGTATCAACTTAAACTGTTGCATCACCAGAGAAAGTTCTAATTATCCAGACAGACTTATCAACCCAAACGAAGCGTGAACAGAATTCCTCATCTGCCATAAATGATATACATACACAACAAATATAACAAAAAATGTGGAATAAAAAATTGGTATGCTCCAATCTGATATTTCAAAGCAGTTAATTTTCGTTTGATTAAGAAAATATTTTCAAAATAAGAAAAAGACTGAATCAGTTAATGTCGACGATTAAAAAAGGTTAAGTTACTTGAAGAGTTTGGCTGCTTACGTTCCTGGGGCCCGGCGCTTGTCTCGTAGAACTATGGGAGTCACGAGTTACGGTTCTGTGTGGTCGTAAAGGTGTACGTGAATCGCCCGAGAATATGAGAGGGTCTTACTACGAGGACTGGGACAAAGCAAGTTCTACATATCCAGCCTGGCGTACAAGATACGATTGGGTCCTGTGTCAGCGACACAAGAGGGAAGCGGGGCCTACGCGAGCTGGACACGAAAAAGTCTGGAGCAGGGAAAAAGTAACCACAGGTACGGCTGAATATACCTGGGCGAACCATGCTTCAACGAACGAGGGTTGAAACTGCTCACAAAGAAATTTAATGCCTGTCGGTCCTGAAACTCCTAGCATTCACTAGTCTTAGATACCCTGGACCTGTGAGATTTTATTCTGCTAGTTCAAACGGTATTTTGGATCCACAAGTAAGAAATTTAAAAATTAAATGGTTCATTCCAAGCCAAATTGATCGAGATTTAATTGCGTTCGAGGTTATATAAAACTAGAGAAGGTTGAACTCAACATTTTGCTTTTTTCATTAAAACTACCAATACTGTCAAGTTGACCCACGTATTACAAATTTAAAACCTTAAAACCACCCAATTGTTACCAATATTTTTACTGTAATTTTGTTCTTACTGTAAATTAATTTCTTCTTCTGTTCTATAATTACAAATACAGTTATATGTATGATAAATAAGCCTCGATAAATTGACCTCGATGATTTTAGTGTTGAGCGAGGTACGGTTTCAATTACGTAATTACCCATTTTGCAAACGAGTTTACCGGCCTCGATACTCCGATTTAAATATTTTACAATGGGACACTATCTGCCCAAGCGATAATCGCTACTCGTTATTACTTAATAAACGAACGTGGGTGCCCGCGTAAGTCAAGCAGCCACTCGAAACACGTAGGCTTCGTAGTATTTCCTCCTTCCTAAATAAAGTGGAATACTAAACGAAGTCTCCACGCTGGACGCCGTTCATGAATATTTAAATGGAAATGATCTTCCTACGCGTACGTTTCTCCTGGTTCGACGAACACGAACGACGGAAGCTATATTCGTCTTCATCGGTGACTTCAGGAAACATTCAGAGAATTGTGATGGCTAATTACGAGGGACACAATTAAATATCTTAATTTTTTATTTGCGTTTCAAAGGAAAAACAGGAAAGAGTTGAAAGTGTTGGAGGAATTTTAAGTTTGAAGATAGTGGACCTGAGGTAGCGAAAAAATCAATTTCAGGACACATACTAAATTCTTGACAAAAATATACTTTTGATATTTAGCAAATAACTTTTCAGAGGTATAATTAAATGTAATGTTTTCCAATGGTTAAAAGATATCTACCAAGCTACTATAAAATTCACTTTCAACAACTACAACATCTCACCACTAAATAAAAAATAACAAAACACTGGAAGAATACTTCTTCGTCGAAGGACGTATTTCTTCCTCTTCGCGAGAATCTGTTAAAACACCAACATTCTTTCTGAAAATCCAAGTCCTCCAGGGTAGATCGCAAAATGTCTGCTCGAAATGAGCAAAAAGGTTGCACCGAGACGATTAACTTTTTAATGAAACGATTCCCTCTGCCATCGGGAGATGCAAGTGCAAGGGAGCCATTCTAGATGCCCGGAAACGAACTTTGCTACGGTGTTCAGAACCGGTGAAACGATCCATCGATGAAACCGCAATGCGACCGCAAATCGTACTCTTGGCAGTGAGCAAAACGAGAACAAATTCCGTCGACTCTGGTGTTACGTGGAGGACAGTTGCCTAGCGGTATAACTGTTCATTTGGCAACAAACGAGGGAAATCTGTGATAAAATGTTCTCTAATTATCCAAATGGCCAGTCATTATCGCGGCTTCGAGGACCTAACTGTATTCGTTGTACGAAAAATTAAACGAGCTCCTAAGCACTGGCGTCGACATGATGCGACAGTGATTTGCGTTCGTCTAATAATGAGATACTGTTAGAACGATCAAAGTTTGCTTCCTAAGTGGATTATGATTGCGTGAACTGACGAGAATGCTCGATAGACTCGTACGAATATTATGCAAAAGTTCTGATGAATAGTGATCGTGTAAACGATTGGTCAGCCATTTAGGTAAATAGCTTGAATGGATCGTGACTGTTCAAATGATTAAGTGTTTTAGAGAGATTAGGATCCCAGACATAAAGATTCATTATGCAAATTTAGCTTACATCCGAATGAAAATGATGTTAAATACAAATGTCATTAAATTCGAATTAAAGAATTATAGTTCTGAATGATTTTAAAACTAATGTTTGGTAGTGAAAATACACATGGATACCCTGTAGCGGAATGAAATGCAACTCGATCTCGTTAAGGGATTGCTTGAGTTGACCTCTGCGGGAGCAAGCTGTGATTTAGCATGGTTGAAGAATCATTTATTACGTAAAAATGTCTGCACTCTGAAAGGATGAAATTGAAGTGCACGAGGTCTGAGGGTCGTAAAGTCGAAGGGATCGCCTAGGGCACGTGGTAAAGGGTCTCGTACAAGAAGATTCGACCCTCCGAATACGTTCGTGGTGAATCACCAAAGGGTATCTCTGGTCGAGTCGAATTCTTCGGAGGTACACGTACCCCATCTCTGGAATCCGGACGTCCTCTTCCCAGAAGAAACTTTCATATTTCTAGACCTACAGGTTTGTGTCGTTAAAAGTCAATGGATTGCAAAATGGGTGAACGATAATAAATAGTCGTGGAAAGCGATATATTGAAGTGGGCATGTTCAGAAAAATAACATTGGGGAAATAAATTAATTGTTTGAACATTCATAGAAGAAGTATATGACAGAAAATAAAATATAAATTCCATTTTGTTCATCTTTGGATTTATCAATCGTTTATATACTACCTCAGTGTAAATCCTTATCGCCCATGTATAGGTGACGCGCCCATTTTTAATACAGCTCATTTATAAATTAAATATATCGCTTTTTATAAAAAGTCTTTTCTTCCCTAGAATAACAAAGTGTGCATATTTTCATGTCTTGCGTCTAGCTAAATCTTTTGTATGCAACTACTTATGTAGTACCTTATTGTAAAGTAGCTTAGAAATACATTCATTTTGATTGCGAAGGTATTATGAAACAGAATAAAATGCACGCAATAGACTCGATTTTTACGTGGTTTTTTTCTGCACGCGCGATATAAACGTGGATGGACTTTTTAATTGTACGTGGATGGTACCGTCGTCGATAATAAGAATGGAACGATTAATGACCCTTTTGTCATACGAAGCGACATCTCGTTTTTCATACAATTGTGTAACGCAACGCCATTCTACTATTTTCTTGTACCTACAGTGCTACCTCATACAATGCGGTTTGTGTTTTAGAACACGCACTGACTTTCCAGTGGCTCTCAAATCAACAGTGTACGGTTATAGCTCTTCACATACAATAAACATGGGACACAAAGAGTAATATTGGTTAATTATTCACATGTATTTAATATTGCACGAGTTACTTTATTTTCACTCCATCCACTTCGCTCTATTTTCACCTCACCTAGATTGTTCATCGTCACAGGCTTCCAAAAAATCTCAAAAAATCTAATCTACTCTTCAAAACCTCTACTACATCATCCAATAATTTTTAACCATAAACATTAAAAGCTTTCCTTGCCGACACTTGAAGCAATTACGAAGAAACTCGAACTTCCAACATCTTTTCCTCAAAAAGGGGCTCAGGGCACAAACAATTATCCTGTGTTACACGAAGGGAAGGCTTCCACGAAAAGAAGAAACATGATAGATGATAAATTCGTATTTCTGTCCCGAAGGAAGGAGATAATTTCAACCAAAACGCGTCTCGCAACAAAGAAACGCGCAAATCCTTCGAGTCCGAGGCTCGAGACTCGGTTCCTGCGAACTTCACTCGAAACACGGTACCCTTTGCCTGCGGCAATTAACTCTCGAGATTGCTAATTAACCCCGTGAGAACACCGGGGAGGAACCTACGCGTTTTCTACCTACTTCTCCTGCCGGCTTCGGATGCGCCGCGTTTCCGTCGCGTTTCGTTTCTTCTTCATGTACCGAGGCGAACAGGCCTCCGCGACGAGGTCCTACTACTTACTACAATGAACATACAACAACTCGGAGTACTTTCCGTTCCTTCGACCAATCGGAGAACGCCTCTCGAATGTGTGCCTCGCGGGAGAAAGGTTTGCTGTCCGAGCGGGCCCGTTACAGTCACTGATTTCATCGATGTTCGATTGTGGATGCGAATGGAAGTGATAGTATGCAAATTATGATCCATGGCAGGAGCAACTTTTGTTTCAGTCTGGTAATTCTACTTTATTGCTGGCTCGTTGGGAAAACGAGTACAAGGGGGAGCTTAGAGTTTCATTTACATTTAAATTTTATTGCAAAATTGTTGCTAATTGAGAATTGTATCTGGAGAATTGTTTCTCTTCAATATACTTTTTTTTTGGCGTGCTGTGGTACTTTCTCTCGATCTGAATATTACACTAGATATTACTTTCTTCTAAGTTTGTCTCCAAGGAAAATTTCCTATGCAAAGTTATCAAACACAAATCAAGGAAGAATTCAACTAAAGGATTAAAATAATAAAGAAATAAAATAAAGAAGTATGCAAAAGAATTGTAATGTAGAGTACCAGAAGAAAACACAAAAAGGTTAATGGACTTGCTTATGATTAAACACATGTTTCAACTAATGCTTTCATTGCCACCATGAAAAATATGCATGCCTTTAAATGACAAAGTAATAAAAAAGGGAACAAAGCATAGACCATTTCAACTCCATCATGGATGGTCTTTTTCTGCTCCAAGAAATCCCTAAGATGGACCAAGCAACTCTTTAATAACTTATTAAACCGTGTACCACTATTTTACAGCGTGCTGGTATCTTTACCCTCTCGAAATAAAAAGCAGAGGTACTCCATTTTTTCAGATTAGATTACCTCCGGGAGATTAGCGTCGTAACACGGAGTGGACACGGTACGGCGAGAACGGTAAAGTAATCCTCATTCGTCTTAAGTTTTCAAACGCCTAGACTCTTTTATCTCGAGTGACCCTCCCACTCTTCAGAGCTGGCGTTTTCATTATCGTCGTGGGATTTTTTAAGTGGCTAGGGCCACTCCGTAAGATCACGCGATCGAAGTCACTCGATGCGACACCCTCTCGTTCTCCAGCACGCGAAAACCACTCAAGGCTGTCCGCTTTTGTTGGTAAATCATTGGTGCTCATCGATACGTAAAGATGTCAAGGAGTGTTTTAATGAAACTAAGATCTCCTTAGGGTCTGCGTCGCTACGAGTGTGAATGCCTAACAGAAATGTTGCAAATATGTGTTTATCTAATAAGGATCCCTTAAATACGATTTCTTTAACTCCTTGAGTGTTTACTGACACCTTCAAAGGTAAATATACAGCTTTCAGGATCTCAGAGCAGCCAAAAATGAGAGTAACGTGTCACTTTAGCTGCAGTTAGATTTAAGGGATGAAATTATCCCTTTGAAATTCCAGCGTTGGATTTGGACTAGTTATATTCCTTATCAAGTACACTATATCTATTGAAGAAATTTGTTTAATTTAATTTACATGAATAAACATCACACAAGGACTGATTTACAATTACAAATTTATTTGGAAATATGAAGCATTCGTTTAAATTGAACAAATTTCTTCAATATAAAGGGTACGAATACTTACAGTACTGACTGTATTTTATAATAAGCACTCATTGTCTCATAATTGCAAACCTAGAAATTATTCAATGACAATGTCGTCTGGAAAAAAAAGTTGCTCGGTAATATCCAACGATGAATAAACAAATGTCAATAATAAACAACCACCTCGGGTTTTAATATAACTTCTATGCGCCTCCGTGACACAATGCATACGCATACCAACGCAGCCACGTCTCATTGCACATGCAGTCGAGTGAAGCACGAGGAACGTCCGCGTACGGTTATTTTTTCCACGCACAATTTGTCCGTTTCGTCGCGTGTTTTAGTAAATAATATCCGGCGTAGGAATAACTCGCTTCACGTTCACACCGTTCCTCGACAAGCTTATATTTAACCAATCCGATGATACGCGTCTTAATGAGATTCGCGGTTCTTTTATTTTTTCCTCGCTGGATACGTCTCGCTTACCTTGAGAGCGCAAAAGATGCAGGATTCCCGCATGCAGGCGTGTCCTGAAAGCTCCCTGAAGCTCCGCCGGAAGATGTCGAGGTGCCATAACACCTGAAACGCGAGAAAACGAATTTTCAGTTGGAGGCAAAATGAGACATGGAGAAACATTGGATATATCGTACATTTATGTGGTCTTGGTAAGCCTGAAATATTTATTATAGCAAGTTTTGTTGTGACATGTACATACGAACTTAATTGCAGTTATATTTACGCAGGATAATCCACCAGTGTTGAAAGTAATATGATGAACATGAAAAGCTTCTTTGATTATCAATGCTTAAATAATATAAAAAACATAAATGTATAGTGTATCTTAAAAATTGACAAGATTTATGATAATGCTCGTGATTCATGAATATATCCATATAATTTGTAAAGGGTTGCTTTAAGTCAAAAAGAATGTATTGGCTCTTCAATAATTTCAATATTTCTTTTCGTCAGATATCCACTTCCCCAAAATTTTTAAATATGATCCAAGGATTAGAAAAATTTTTCTTTGATACAAGAATGTTAATAACTTCGTATCAACATTTTTATTTCATTCGAAATTCTCCCCGTTCGTGTCCTTTCGTCTCATAGCGACGATATCATTATTACGTCGCGTTAATTAGTAATAAATCTGGTCTCTCCTCATCAGCGAATGGAGAATAGGAACAGGTATGCACGCAATATGAGGAAGTACGTATGTAAATGCGACAGCCCCCTGCGTGGAACGAGCCTCCAACCACGCACGATAATAGTCCACCGTATCGCGAGCACATTATTATTCGGAGGGAAAGTAAATCACAATTTCCGCGGCAGTGTTCTGACGCATAGCGGAGCATTATTTTCGCCTTTCCGGCGTCACGGGATAAATATCCGGTATATTTAAAAATCGACTCGATCTTCCGCGGGGAAAGGAAATTGCGAACAGGGCAAATATGCCGCGATATTTGTTAAAAGTTTGCAAATTGAACGAATCTCTTCCTTTAGCAAGGATATAACTTGGAATATACCACGAATATAACGATCCTCTTTAGTCTACTTTAGTCGAAATTACGTTTCATTTATTAATGCAATTAAGGTAATCGCGGCGTATGAAATTCTAATGATACAAGTTCCACCGCGATAGCGAGATCTGATTTAATTAGCTTCACTGGCAAAATGTGTGCCTTGGAGAAGCAACACAGGAGACCGTAACGTGACGAGCAGTTTTTTTTTTATAGAATCCTTTGTGCGTTGGCTGTGACATAAAGATATCGACTTGCTTTAAACTATTTAATTTGTACGAATGAAATTGAACGAACTTGGATTTATATATTCAGAAAAAACTGCCTGATTATCTAGCTGTATTAATTTTGTCTAATAGAAACGTTTCAGATTGTTCATTATTTAAAGAGCGGTATATAAGTTGTATTCTAAACTCTTCTAACAGTATTCTTTGAAGAATTAACTAGTTTGCGGTAGCTTCGACCCGTTAGTTTAATATAATTAATTAATTTCCCTGCTGTGCTACTATTATTCTGTCATCCCTTATCGGAGAATCATTTATTTACTCGTTTATTTTTATATTATCGTAGAAAAAAAAGAGTTCAAAGAACGACGTGCACACATGCGGGAAAACGTTTTCGTTGAATGGACATGGTCTGAAAGACTCGTGGGATCCAACAAGTGAACAGGGTCCTTCCAACAGGAGCGTGTCAATATGGCTCACAGGTAAGGGCGTTCCACAATACGCGAGGGACAAGTGCACGCCCTTGTTATTACGTGCACTTCCCCTCGGCGCATAAAACAAAACATGCATTTGGTTTTCGACGACTGCAGACATGCGAGACAGCACGCTTTAAAATTTTATTTGGAACAACCAGCGAATATTGCAGTTACTTATGCAGCAATAATTAATGTAAGATAATTTAGTTCGTTTAATGCAGTCATAATTTTCAAAAAGATTTTTAGTAGGAACGTAAAGTAAAAAAATTTTGGTGAATATGTAGAAGAGAATTTATCGACCATTGTTTTAAGGGGTCGTTGACAAACATTTATGAGAAATATCGACTACACCTTGATACATATTAATTGGTCGCTGATTGACGTGCGAACTAATTATGCACCAAGTAAATGCTATGAGATACTTCAGAGTTATTCGCGATTATTAACGAGACACTTGTTCGATCACAAGTAGATCGAACGATTATTCATTGCGAAATTCATCGATTGTGTATTCCAGTAATTTTCCTTTCACTTTATCCAACCAAACAAAATACTTTTTTCCTTTGTATTCTTGTATAGATGGATTCTAAGACCTGTTGTAAATACTTTTCATATCGTAAAATAATATTGATTTCATAATACGTTCATCTAACTATATTCTTGTTGAATAGAAATTCAGGAAGTTCAATAGAAATTGCGTCCACGTACACTTTAGAATTCCAGGACGCTCTAAATACCTAATTATTGTTGCGTGACTGCGGGGCATTCATTCAGATCTCTTTTATGGAATAAACTAGCATTTAAACTCTTTATACTCGAACACTTCCAGACAACCTTGCCTACAATTTATTCAACATTGTAAACGGATTTCACTGAAAGTTTTTTTTATTTCAAACAAATTAAAGAAGATAAGAAATTTAATCCAATATTGCGAGATTCGACTATGGCTATTTTTATTTATGAGGATCAAAGTTTCAATCAAGAGTTTCATTAAACATTAGAATCAAATAAATAAATAAAAAAAACAATTAGTTTACAATTGTTAACAAATGGTTTCAGATCTCTGCTGAAATATTTGTGAAGAATGAAGAATTTATCAAGAGCTTATCAATACCTATTCGCATCCCTTCAAAATCGTTCAACTTTAATAAAATTATAATAAATCAACTCATCCCCGAGGTTCACACGCAATCACGCTGTTTTCGCGCGCAACATACCCGTAAACCGGCCGATTTCGCCACAAAAGCGACACGTTTCCCACCGCGATCGTGCTAATTTGCATGTGCAGCCAACAATTTCACGCGATTTCCATGCACACACGCTCGATCGGTTCATTATACCGAATTAACCGCGTACTCGTCTAAACAGAGCCCTTGTCCCACCGCGGAAACGCGTTTCATCGCACCTAAATGTGCCGCAATTTAGCGACTCTGATCTGAAAACGGTTCATTCACAATCAATTCGACGCTAACATGGCGAAGAAAAAGAGAGAAAAATTGAACGACACGATGCATTCCAATTTCCTCGCGACTTAATGAACTGGTGGTCGGAGTTATTATCGATAAACTGCGCGAATATCGAGCGTGTACCTTTCGAGTCGACCGCAAACGCCGCGAGAGCAACCATTAACTCTTTGCGGCACGAGAATTTGAGAGGCCTTTAGATCATTAGTGCAGGGGGGAGCAGAAAAAAATTGTGAGCGGTGAAACACTTTTACTTTGTTTTGTCATAGTCTTGAGTTGATCCGCAGTAATGTTTCGCTTTGAAAAAAAGAAATTCTTTTCTCTGTTGTGTATTAGATCCATTTCAACAGAAGAAGAGCGTTATTATAATTCAGAAGTTTAAATAAATGTAATGCAGTCTGTGTTCCCCTTGTAAATATCATAATTTTTTTTGTTCAAAATCATTAACGAAAAGAACAATAACCTATGTTTTTATTTAAATTTATACTATTCCAAGTATCAGTCTTTACTTTTTTAGATTTTTAAAAGGAAGTACATTCGTTAACAACAGTGAGATCAGTACGAATATTGTATCAAGGAAATGTGTGGGTATTTAAGTGAACACTTTCCAATGCATGCAAAAGGACATTTTCTAAACGATCGCCAAAGTTAGGCATCGCGAAGCAAAGAGTTAAATGTGTGTCGACTCTGTTGTGTTTTCTCCATTCCGCGCTTCGTTCACACGTGGCGACGTATTTAGGACGTCAAAAAAATTGAGGTCACGGTACACCTGTGGGGGGATCGATATTCTTGAGTTTTGCGGATCTAATGCTCGAATACTGTTATTGTTTACCGCAATACGATGGCGTATGAACTTGTCAGAGACAAAGTTTGACAAGGTGTCATTACCACGATGAGGAAAATGCGATGAATGGCGTTCAACTGCGATAGGATTCAGAAGAAACTCTGCTATCAATCTGCTGGATCTGGAACTTATAATTACTTTGGATAGATACTATAATTAACAAACTTTCGATAGCATGAATTCATTCGAGTCACCAGATTCACAGTAGTTGATTTCAAGAGATGATTGTCTTGATACCAATGAGTACTATTAAAGGTAAACAGGAACTCAAATATTCAACATGAAACCTTGGCTAGCGAAGCATTGAACTTCAAAATTTCAACGATGAATAGAGCTTCAACATACTATATTCCAATTCTCTTAAAAATCGTGACAAAATCCCTCTCAAAATCTCACTGTTATATTGCAATACCATTACTGTTTACTTATTACAATTGTTCGTTACTATACTATAACATATGATCTTGTTATTGCTGAAGTATGATGGTGATTGATCAAGACAATTTAAGAAAGTTATTTTCTCATTAAACCGCCATTGAGTTACTTTCAATAATAAAGTGCACGAATGAGAAGATGATACCAAAGGGGACCTAGGTCTGTATATACTATAATTTGCTCTGTGGGGATGACAACGCAACAAGAAATCTTTTAGACCAACTACTCCCTCCACTTTATTCCAATACTTTGATCTATAAATAACAATATTCGTTTCAAACACAACCTAGAGACACAACCAAAATCATCCTCCAAAACACCATGGCGCATCAACCTGGCGACTCCAGACCTCAGGTGGTCACGATTTAAACAAGCACCACCGGCCAGAAAATCAACAGGTAAAAGCTCGAGAGTTCGAGATACAGTAACGGTAATCCCGTGTTATTCCAGCGTATCCAACCGCGCCATAAGTCGTTTACTTCGAGCACCGTGGGCACGGGTATCGCGATAGCAACAAACAGAAAAGGATAAAAACCTTGGCGATCTGGAAGAGGGCCTGCCTCCTTGGTCTCTGCTCCTGCTTCATCGTCCTTCCTCGACCCGCCAGCTCTTGCATGGAGGGCTCCGTATCGACAGGCACGCGCGATTATCCACCGAACGCTCAATGATCATCCACGATCGATTTTTAATGAGGTATCGCTAGCACTGTACATCATCCACAGGGTGTTGGTAAACACAGACACAAGACTACGCGAGGGTTGCGCGCAAAGCAGTACTCTCTTAGCCGGGCGTCGGTGCAACAATGCCCGGATAGGGCTGGGACCGCTTGAGACCGACGCCAGCGCCCGTGGGACTCCTGCGGACAGGTACGGAAACGCGCGGAACCAGCGAGCGCGTCTGTGGACCGGTGTACGTGCTATAGTGACGGGTATAGTACGGCGTGTAGTACGCTATAGTGCACTAAAATGAAACCCAAAGACCTCACAGGAACGCAATCGAGCGCGAGAGATCCTCTTCGTGTTTTCTCCGCCGCTCGGAGTCCTTTTCTTCTTCCTTTGGCGCGCTTTGACATCGAGGGTACATGCGACTGGGGGGTTGTTAGACCTCTATTGCATGAATTTTATATGAAGATCTTCTCATCTTTTAGTCCTTAGGCACGGCTGAATTTTCCGCGGGCCTGTTTATCTGTACGGCAGAGGTCAACGCGAATTACGCGTAAGAAGTAAGCCACTATGTATAGTGGCTAAAACATATTTCCAACGCTTATTACTTAAATTACACAACTGATATTCACCCCTCGAAACATAGTGGAGCTTCCCTTTCGAAAGGTTCGGGTTGAAAAAGTAGAGGAGCGGTTGGATGGTTGGGTGAAGATGATCAGCGCTGATAGGAAATGCGTCCCTGTTTTACTACAGTGTACACAAGCGGCCATTTTTACTACGGGGTCCCGGCGTGGGTGAGAAGCCCGGGGTCAGTTGTAGCGGCGCGTGGTGGGGGAAAAAGGGCGCGAGTAGGGAGAGCCAGGTTTTCGAAGGAGCGGAAAGGGGAAATGGTGAACAGGGCCTCGAAAGAGGGCCCGACGTGGAGAGCGGGATCGTTGAGGCGCGAGTGACGGTATCATACAGGGGCACAGGAGGACGAGTGGGGGCCCGAGAGACAGGGCAATCATGGGACTGACAACGTTTTTACGTTACGCTACGATGCTACGAGATTGTTACGCAATTTGATTCGGAAAAGAACGAACGGGTAATTTGGGAACTCTCCCACTTTCTTCCTCCTTCCTCCAATGACGGTACGTATCTCGATTTGAATTTTATCGCACAGGCCAACGCGCTAATTTGCGCGAGGGGAGGGCGGGTTCCTTTGTCAGCGTGTGAATTGATTGTGACTTTGTAATCGCGCGGGAAAGACACCCCTGTGTCATCGTTGCTTTGGTCAATGAATAATCTGTGTTCGTACCGAACTCGAATTTAATTGAGAACGATGTATCCATTGATCGAAGTTGTGTGCCCACTGATTAGACTATCGGTGTTCCTCTTCATTCATACGTATACTGTTTGCGAAGTTTATTATTTGGTTTATTTTGTAAACTATTGAAATCCTATATTCTCTTGAAAATGAACGACCATTTGAGGATGAGATTTTTGTTAGTCAGTACAATCAGAAAATGAGTTTATTTAATCTCTTCAAACTATTTAAAAAGTTCACTTTTGACATCTTAAATATCCGTAGAACTATTAATTTAATCTTTGAGTCAATATTTAGAAATTAAAATAAACCCACGCAGAAATTGTAACACTGTAACGTCTCCAGATGCAACATCGACTGAACGTATATTTTAAATTTATAAATGAACACAATTTGGCCCAATTTTTGGGCGATAAACATTACTTGCAAAACGCAGTCCAAGGTGAATTACGAAAAATATGGATTTTAAACGAAAGAGTGCCCCTTATTTGCGGTTGTTGAGTAAGCGAAATGGTTGCAATCGTTTTCTTTAATCGTGGGCTCGCATATGGTCGTTCGTCGAGCGCAAATCGATAAACGGCGTCAAATTTTTTTGGATATTCGTACAATGGAAAGAAAGGCCTGTTACGTTACTGGTAGTTGCAACAGAGTGCATACATAGGCACGCAACGAGCCTGTAATTGCACGTGCATGCGAGTAGCTGAGCCCCGTTCGAGCGCAAACGTCGACACGTGTTAGGCGTAAACGTTTAAAGACAAACGTTTTTTTCCTCCAATGGCGAAAATATGTTACGAAGTGACTTTCGTGTCAGAAAACGGCACGATAGAAGCCAGTTAAACGTCGTCTCGTTCCAAATAGGAAATATAAAAGGGGAACGATTTACCTGACGCCCTCGCAACCGGTCTTCGCTTCGCAACGCGTCGTCCAGTGCGCGGAGATACGCGATCCACACGGTTTTGCTTTCGAGAACAGTGTGTAATCTCTGGTGTTTTCTATTTCCAGAAATAGAGACAAATTTTTGATTATGAAAAGCAAGCATTCGTTCATTTCAAAGATTGGATTGTTAAAAGCAAGGAAGCATTTGTTTATTTTAGATTCTAAGACCTGAGTGACTTTCATCATTTGTAAATATTACGAAATTAAGGATTTGTTTATGTGTAGAAATTTTACAAAGTGGGAATTGTGTTACTTAAAGAAAGATTTTGATAATAGTAAAAAAGTGAAACTTAGGATTTTAATATAAAACTGAAAATATTTACAAAAAATAGAAGATCCATCTGAAATTGAGGATTTTCATACGATGATGTTCCTATTCACAACTTCCATTTCATAAATTCATAGAATATACTTGCCCAAGAGGACCTACAACGAGACCAAGCAAGCTATAATAATTAATAACGCTCAACGACTAACAGCATCGGTTAAGATCATTTTGCACAAGCTTCCAATGATCAAACACATTCCAAACATTGCATGATATCCCTTAGATTCATCGCATCGAAGAAAGAAAGAATATTTCTACCCGATACGGGTTTCCACCGCGGGAAAGCGCGAACTTCGTAACTGTGGCAGCGAGTTTAAGTGGCACTGGCTCCGACACAGCCACTTCAATTAGGGGACGATATTCCTAAGCACGTAGGACGCCAGTTTTCCATAGGTCTGGCGGTATTTGAGCATTTCCAGACGCCACTTGCTGGGACCGACGACAATGAAGGACTTTCTTTTCGGAAGAGCAAAACGAATCGTGATAACAAAGAGCCTGCTAAGTCTCACGGTCATGCTAGCCTCTCGTCTTCACTTCGGGATGCTTCGCAGACCTCCGAGTTTTACGAGAATCGTACACCAATATGTCTGGTAGACCTTCCACATTTCCTTTTTTTGCACCACACGTGTTCACTTCGATTCTTAACTATTCCGGAAACACTCCCCTGGACTGCGTGACTGTTAGCTTTTGTCTGTTCACCCCAAAATCATGTGTTCGGTGCGGTGACTCTGTTCCACCGGAATTCAATACAAGGATATCCGTGAAACGAAGCTATTGGAGTTGTTAGATTTTAATTGGAATACGGTTCTAGTATTTGGCTTTCTAGAGTACGTTCCTTTATATTTGGTTCAGAAATTATAAACGCGTATAGCTTAATCTGTAGGAGCTTAGGAACGCCTTTGACTCTCGTTAGACTGATTAGATATTTAGTTGAAGGGGCTCCAATAAAGAGGATCGCGTTTCTAATGAGTTGCTCGAGCGAGAGTGAGGTTCCTCCCACGTCAAGCGCAATAGCCCCGAGACCTTACTCTCGTTTGCCCGAGCGATCCAAATACAAATAGATTTTAATGAAAATGGCGGTCCCGTAGGCACATGGTACTATGTAGGTGTACATCACTCCAAAGCTTTCTCGAAATCATTGTCTTCGACTGTAGAAGACGAATTCTTGTGCACGTTGCGCGAAAGCGTTTATCTTGTCCAGAAAACGTGGGCGGGAAATGCAACAGCGACAGCCTTTGTTTGTGATGTTCGAATAGTTCGAAGTAGCGGATGATGAACAGACGGTAATGTCAAGTTGAGAAAGTCATCGAGCCCAGCGTGCTTGCGGTCTTTACACGCAGCCTATTATCCTACTTATCGACACTCCTGCAGATTCTTTGCAAATACATTCTCGTTAACACTAAACCTACCAACGTTCATTCGTCTAACGTTCATTCACTATTTATATCGCGATGGAACAAATGATTAGTCTTAAAGACACTTTTCTTAATTAAATACAAAAATATTTTACGTCGAATTAAATTGAATAATTGCGTGAAACAATTGTATATAAATCATGTGTTGCATGTAAAAATTGGGTAAAAAAGTATCAAAAGGGTCATTTCACCGGTCGTGGTAGATTTAGTGTTAAATGGGCGTGCACGAGGCGTATCAACAGCAAGACGGGGTTCAATGGCTTATTGTACACGGAGTAATCTTCTTAGTCTACCGCTGCTTTAATTTTATTTTATCTTATGAACATTATTTCACGATTTTTCAGAAGTTCCAAATGAAACTTATATCGACACATTTGATAAAGTATATTTGTTAAATCGTAATATTGCTAAACCATTCAGAGGGTTACTTCCGAGGTATTCAGTATGGTCTTACTGTTTATTAATTTGCTAGTAAGCTAAATCCCGTAGATCATGTTGACTAGGATCGTCTACGTGAAAGCGTGCCATTAAATTTCAATATTACACGACACGAGCCACGTTAAGACCGCGTCGAATAGCTACAGGGATTGTTTATTCATTAGCTCGCTGCGTACATCAGCGATATTAAAAGGCAGAACACAATAGCAACAAGGAGTAACAGTACTCTCCAACGTGAATAATTTCAATATGTGTCGAACAATTGAAATCGTCCAAATGACACGTTTGATGAACATACATCGTGACATACCCATGAGTTTTTTTTTTATTCAAATTCACACACATTCACACTCCATAAAAATAGAATATTTTTTTAACGAATATTACTGTTTTCTTCACGAATTTTCGCTCAACTGCACCCCAAAAATTTCGTGTAAAATCTAGTTTACGGGAGGTTAACCGAAATCTGTTTAAAATCCTTCAACTCGCACCCTTATTTCGAAAAATGCCACTCGAGAAACCAGACACTTTGTCAGCGAGCTCCTAACCATTTGGTGGTGCCTTGCATGAAACAGCCGTTCCTTTTTTTTCTCGATATTAGAGTTAAATACACAGCACGCACGTTCCAGGCAGCAATTCAACTGCCTCTCGATATGCACACCCCTTGGAGGGTTTCATCGGAGCATCTGTCGCCATGCAGCACCCTTCGACGCGATGCAGGTGGTAAGTGCGTGTCCTTCGATTCAAGTTTTACGCACTTTTATCCCTTCAGGAACATTCGCGTTTCGCTTTCGTCGCAATGACAGTACACAATCGATTTTACGATATGACAAGCAAATGCTATTACGTATAACTGTAAGCGAATTTCTGTTATCCACAGGACAGTGGTATAACTAACAGCTTCAAGCCTAGTGAGCTACAAATTGGGATGAGATTCTTGTAGTCTGTCCCTTTAAATCTTAAACAATCTTAAAAAAAGATGATACGATGTTTCTACTATTTTTTTATTCGGAATATTTAGGTCAATATTGAAAAGAAATTAATTGTAGCCAGCTGTATTCCATTGGAATTTTATTGGAAAATTTTTACTGAGTTTATACTACTACTAGGTTTATAGGTTTACTTGAGGCAATATCCAAATTAGATAATAGTCACTAATCTCCTACTCCAAGGAATTCAGTAAAACCAACTGAATTCAAATAATGATCACAGTTAAACGAAAGGAAAATATTATCAGCGTTTAAACTGCCAAACGAATCAAGTTAATCCATACAAGATTCAGCCCTGACGTGGTTGAATTTTCATCCTCCAGAAAAAAATATTCTGTAACCTGTGCGTCCGAGGGTTTCAAGAGCGCAGGTGTAGCCCACAGGATCAACGTGTCAGCTTGAACGTTGCTAGGTCGATGGAAAGGGGACGCAGGTTCAACCTACAGGTACAAAAGAAACAGGTAAGGGATTTTCGCTCCGAAGGGGTCGTAGAAGCTACCTGCTGGATTTACAGATACACAGGCGATAATCGGAGGCTGCGACCGAATCACCTCGACTTTCAGGTGTCTAGTCTAGCGAGTGAGACGAGTTTTCATTCGTATCCAGTGACCTGTGACTCTGAGGCCACCATGATTCCATCTCATGTGCAGGGAATATTTACATCTGAAACGATATCCACGTAAGGTGTTTCAGTCTCCAGACGGCCGAGGCCGAGGGTTTGAAACTTGAGAAGCACTTGGGGAACTTGGATTTTTGGTTCTGTTTATCGTCAGTCGATGAAAAGTACCAATCTCTTGTTACTGATGAGATAGATGTGCGACGAATATCTCTCTTTTTTTACGCATGTTAGAGGTTTGTTAAATAGGTTTAAAACTCCTGTTAAATTTTTCAATTGAATTATATTTTCATGAATTTTTATGAATTACATTTCCATTTTCATTTTCATTGAATGATAAATTTTACAATAAGTGTTCGTTAAATAGATTTAAATTATCTGGGGAACTTTCCAACTGAATTTACAGTAGCTAATAATTATTTCATTAGTAAATATCTCTCTTCGATGCCATAATGGCGGACGGCGTCTTCGGCTGGGGTTGCGAAGTAGCGGAGGACGAGCAAAAAGCAGAGTCGTGCAAGTATTCGGTTGGACACGTTGCACGCGAAACACTTTCCTTTCACCGTGATCCGAGCACGAGCACAGGGAATGCGTGGCTCTTCTGCTCTTACGGTGACATTTATTCTTGGCTGGATGACCCGAGAACACCTGCAATCCGCCTGATTGACCTCGAGTCCGGCAGAGTTCCTCAGTCTCATTGACGCTTAACGAAGACAAACTGCTCTATCGCATTAATCGATGGTGCATCGAACAACTGTGACGTAATTGTTACCACACGTATTGACATTGAGGTATGATAATTAATCCACGGCGAGAATAACGTGTTTGGTCAATGAGATTCGATTTCATTATTGGAATGCAAACTATGTCATCATCGAGGAGAAAGCCTGGTGTTTTTATTCCATATCCTTGATACAATTTTTAAATGAGTATTGTTGTGTGTGTTACATGCAATCCTTTGAATTTTTGTTTGTATAGTTGGTGCAAGCCACGTAATAAATAATTACTTTGTGTATGTTGCTAATTTTAAAGTAACGGTTGGACAGCGTATCTGCATTTGCGTGTTCAGAAACTGCACAGAGATTTTTCTGAAATTCTCGAGCTCGAAAATAAAACGTTTAGAGATGGGTTCGCAGATCCGAGATTAGGCGGTGTTCCTAGCATGCGCGTTTCCGGATTACATACATTGTTAAGCAAATGAATGCGCGTGCACTTCTCGTCGGCAGATAACAGTATGAAAACGGGCACCGTTAACGTCGTTAGGGTTGTTTACTTAAATCTCATTAAGTATTCTGTAACATCAGTCTTCGATAAGAGCCATCCATAATTTATAGGAATTACGCAGAGAAAGATTGCTTCAACCATTTTCAATTGTTTTCAGCTGTAACATTCACCACAATTTGTAATTTTCAATGTTTCATTAAAGTGATGTTCATGCAACGGATCAATGACCGTCGACCACAGATTCTTAATTGACCAGGGGACCAATCAGGTATACAAGGTACTCTAAGTAGATGACAACCACAAGACACGCCCCAGTATTGGTGCTTCGTTAGACCCCTGATGAAGCTCCATAGCTACAATCCCGAGGAAACATTTGAACGCTTTAGCAAAAGAGAAATTCAAGGTTCATTGCTTCTAGTTGTATTAATAATTAAAATTTATAGTCGTTGCACTCATCTATTTAATGAACTGAAGCTATATGATGATGATACTTTGGGGTTGATCAGTGACATACATAAAATATAATCTTATTTTACATTATATTGATTCTTCGGAATATCAAACTGGCAATAAACTAAACTTCATCAAATATCCCATTTAAAAGTGTCCTTCATACTCGAACAGTTATTTCAATCATCAACTTCATCTTAAGAAACTATTTCCAAAAACTTAAAAATATTTTTATATAGTCTTCCAACATATTTTTAACTTGGAAAAAGAATAAATAAATATTCATATCCTCATAATCTCATAAATATTCGTACCCTCTGTGTCTATTACAAGAATTCGTCTCAATTAAATCATAGATTTAATGTTTCCAAATAAATGTTTCATTGTAAATATGTGCATGAATAAACATAACGCATGTATATTTTTATAATGAAAAGTTAATTTGGAGACATCGAGCCTATCATTTAATTTAGACTTTCTTCAATAGATATAGTGGGTACTTATAAGTTTCGTGCTCCTTTTAATATTATATTTAATAATAATAATTAGGTTCGAGGATGTCGAAACGTGACGTCTTGCAATATACAGAGCCTTTGTAGAGGCTTGATAGTGGTCTTAATCAAGAAGTTTGCCAAGTGGGAGAATCCTCGATGAAGGAATTGAGTCTGAGTGGAGGTCACGCGACATTTGGAGTTGCTCATTGTACATTGCGCACGTGCCCGCTGTAAGCAGGAAGAAGCGGCAAGCCGAGCGCATTGATATCGTCCCAGTGCAGCGGGGAAGGGAAAGTGGAATCGTTGCAACTGCGTGCACCTGCGACCGATTCGCTTCCTACGAGATTTCGCGAGCGAATTCGCAACAGCGGGGAGCGGTCGTAACGATCGCAGAGAAAAAGGAGACCTCGAGAGTTGATTACTTAGCGATGAGATTAAATTTAAAACGTGCTCCTCGAATGGGAGGCAATTTCAGCGTCCAGGCAGAGATGGACAAAATTCTTCATTTAGGTAAGGATATTTCGAACACGAAATGAAATATACATTTGATTCATTATTTTTTCAATAAGAATTAGAATTTAAATTAAACAATGAAATTTCAGTCGAAGTCGTGCATGGATTTCTAAGCACATAATTTATTATAATAATTTCGAGTTGTCTCAGTCTTCTGTTAGAGTCATAGACTTATACGTAATATATTCTGTCTTACTTTTTTATACTTTCTGTAATATTTTATCCTTTTGCTAGGTAATTAGTACTGCAAATTTGATATAATAAAAATAATGAAATAAAAAGAATACATTTAATATATAGTATTATGTTCTGCTTTTGTATCTGTATTATTTGTATTATGTTCTGTTTTTAGGGACATATACATATCTTTTTTAAAATAGTTCGAGTCAAAGTGGTCGATATTGGAGCCAGTTTGTATGGTGTTCTACCCCATCGCTACTGATTACCGTGGGCTCCATAATCGATTCGCCGATTGCGTGCATTTCTGACCATAAATTACTCGGACCTAGCCCTCCTGGAACTCACGTGTAATATGTAGATTTATTCGCAACTGTGCACCTTCCCGAGAGTAAGACGTAACATGCAAGTAACTATTTGTCTAATTTAATGATAAGCGCGTTTCTGCTGGGACGAATGCACCTAACGATCGCGATCTCCATCAAACGACTCAAATAATCTGTTGGGCTGATGAATTCCATTCTGACGAACTGCGAATGCATGTGAAACAGCAATTCTGCATTGCAATTTAATGCGAGAGAAAATTATTATTTCATGCGTTTAATTTGTATACCCTTAATTTAAACCAAACATAACGTTTGCGCTGGCTGGAGTAAATAAACAAGACGTTACTGCTCCTGCAAACTGTGTATAATAATTATTGGCATATGAAAATTATTCTACACGATAATAGTACTTCTTCGCTCTATTTAACGCAGGAGAATTATTATTTTACGCGTGTGATTTGTGTACTTTTAATTCAATTAATAAATACTGCTTTTGTCGGCTGAATCTCTAAATGAATATTTGTTTCTTTCGGCAAGTCGAAACGTTTCCAATCCTGCTTAGAGAAGAAATAAGAAACTTCTTGCCTAATTGTATATCGAAATCGATTAAACATTTTCAACAACCCGAAAGCCTCGATTCCTAGGAAAAAGTGAATTTTATCGTACTATTTATCGCCTCGTCTCACCTTTCAAACCATTACCTCTATCATTAAACACAGCACGGTCTAATAGCACCTATCAGAAACACCGAAGTTGGCTGATCGTTCTCATCTAACTGGGCCAATCTCATCGGAACAGTGG
The DNA here is from genome assembly GCF_026225885.1 of Hylaeus anthracinus. Taxonomy (NCBI): domain Eukaryota; kingdom Metazoa; phylum Arthropoda; class Insecta; order Hymenoptera; family Colletidae; genus Hylaeus; species Hylaeus anthracinus. The sequence goes on along the minus strand of NW_026534344.1, from coordinate 13,680,699 downwards.
AAGACGAAAGTTACGCTTTAGAAATCGCTCTTTCCTATTTTTCCCCCCCGAATCTGACATTCCCCGTTAGTCGCTAATTTATGCCATTAATGTTACAGTTGCGCAATCGCGCGAATCACGAGTCCTTTCACTGCGGACAGGGTCTTCTGCCTGGCGTCTTTTCTCTACGTGGTTCTAGCTGAATCTCCATTTACTATGCCACATTTCGCACGTGCGCCGCTCACCGTCAGCAGTACACGACGAAAAGAACCGCGGAACACGACGCCTGAAACGGTACGAAGAGATAAATGATCGTCTTCCGAGGGGATAAGATTTGCTATAAATAGTGCAAACAAAACAACGCTTTATTTCAGGCCCCTGCAATTTTGCAATATTTCTTCGCTTCGGTGCGTTCATTAATTATTTCCCGAATCATTTATCTGCGATACCAGACGTCACGAAAAGTAACAACCATTGATTATACTATTCCCGGACCATTCCTCTACGGTGACTATTTTTGGAGGATTCCTGATAGTATGCATGCATGCGATCCTTTAATAATCCATCGTTTAAGATTTAAATACATCGGAGCTTATTCGTGTTTATTGTATTGTTATAAATTGTTTTATTTATTCCTGGATTAACTTTATGGTTGTTTCTCTGAAATAAATTATTTATTATTGAATTTTTTACTTCATTATTCGGGAAAGTTATTACAAATCTAAAAAGTTCTGATTATACCAAGTGCTTTGAGACTTAAATTTAAGATTTTTCCAAAAGTGGAGTAAATTGATTTGTGCAGTGAACGGCTCTATTACAAATACCAGAACTTTATAAATCTTTACCTATAAATTATAAGACTATCCAGACGAATAGACATTACCTTTCCCATTGCACCTTCGCCTTTAAAGAACAAAAATGGTCTTTGACACTACCCGTTCGAATTACTAGCGACACGTTACCAAGAAAAGCCTAGAAAAAGAAACGAACGTGACTGCAAAAACGAAAGTCGGCAGACAGGAGTCTTCCTCCAGCAGAAAAACCAAAGCAATCGTGAACTCTGAACCCCAGCCCTTTCTTTCCCTAGAATTATTCAGCATCCCGGCTCGTCCATTTCCCTTTCTTGTGCCACCGCGAAGATTCTAGCTCTCCGTTCTCCAAGGTGCTGCTCGCACGTGCGCCGCTCGTTCCAGCAAAAGGAAGAGAAACGCGGTCGAAGAAGAGGACGCTGCGCGCGGCGAAACAGGTTTCCTCAGGAGAATGCTGGGGGCACTCGTCTCTCGGTCCACGAAAACCGTCAACACGGAACGTACGTGGCGAAGTGGGGTGAAATTCTCATCTGGATACAAATTTCGAATAATTAATATAAGATAAACCACTGATCCCGTTGCTCGATGAAGAAAACTCGGAATTCGAGGCAGTAGATGAAGTAAAACTTTCTTTTGGCCTCTGCACCAAATGATAATCGTCAGGTCAGGACATATGCCGTCGCATCTTGTGGCTTAATTAAGCTCTGTCTATTCTGATTCGAGTTTTAATTAGAAAATGAAATATTTTATAGCGGATGAACTAACTGTTCACTGTTACTCAACTGTTTCATCAATGTCGTTAATAAATCACTGGATGTTGGTTTTATTCCGTATTTACTACTCGAATTAAATTTTCCCTAACCCTGATACCCGGTTGCGAAGTTATACTAACAAACAAAGATGGTAAATAAAACGGTGTATAAATAGACAGTAAAATTCTCATTCGTTCAACGTAAAGTAATACAATATTTCATTTCACGAATCAGATTTTGAATATAATTCAACGTGCAACGATCAAAGAGTTGTTTACTTTTTATTCGAGAGGCCACTTCCAGGAGTTTGTGGAACGTGCTTCTCTTCTGCTTTTGCGCCGGCCAGCCGATTTATGCGCACAAGAAACAGTTCCGATCGAACGAGCAGAGTGGCGCAGAGGAGCGGAACTTGCGCAAACGAGAAACGATCTCGCAACTGCTGCGAGTTTACATGGAATTCCTGGCGAATGTGTTAGAGCTGGAGATGAGATTTAGATCAAATATCAGAATCGACGAGACTCGGCCTTGCGTGAATTTTTCAGCAAATGCATAGTCTGCGAATGACATCGAAACCTGATAGAGCATGAATGACAGATCTAAATTGAGGAGGTCATAGTAAGTGATTTATTAACATTTTCGACCGCTGGGTTTAGGTCATTTTTAGTTATACCATCAGTACTGGAACTACAGTGGGACTATCTCCAAAGGCAAATGTATTGATTCAGACTTATGTCTGCAAATTGAACTAGATCCTATCGTGCTGACTCCCAGGGATCGGTATGACGATGGAGAAACAACTTTATGTAAACCATGCACTCATGCTTGCAATTACTGATCTGTAATGAAGCGTTCCTCGAATGGAACGCTGCTCAATGTAGCGGTCTTTAAAAGAGGTATAAGAGATTCTTACGAGAAATGTGTCCTCGCGGTATCAAGGCTGCATTCAGGCATTCTTAATAAACAATGTCGGCTGAGGTATACCAGACGCGGTATCGACACGCAAAGAGATAGAACTAGGATGATTGTGGACTCGACTTCATTTTATTTTCAACCTTCTTATGCCAATGGAATATTTTATGTTGACGATTTTAGCAAACATTGAATCTTTCTTGCTTGCGGAGCCAAGGGAGCAATTTCTAATCCCTCTGATTATAGCCACATTTACAGTCAAGAATATAAATATTCGTACCCCTATGTCTATTGAAGAAGTTTGACTCTTGAGGCATTCTTGAGGCACTCGAGACTCTTAAGTTTTTAAGGCACCCGATTTAAGATAAAAGTAAAGCTGAGCTTGTATAAAAGACTCGTATAAATCTGTCCCCATTTATTTAACGTAAAGAATTAATTCGTACCTTACCAATCGAACGAAGAATTTCAACTAAAATATTACAGCTAAGCAACAGACGAGGATCGAACTTGAATTTATATATAAATTCAACTATTTGAATTTATATTATAAAAGAAGTTTAAAAAAACAATGTGCATTATTTCATCGCATTTTTCAACCTTTTCTTTTATGGAGTTAATCGATTTACGCAATGAATAGCTCAACTCTTGATCCGCCTAATCCTAAAAGTAAAACTTTAAAAATGGCGGAATCGGCGCATCGAGACGGAGATCTTCAAACTATCCAACCTCAATGGACGATTTCACAACGACGATTACGTGTTCCCATGTCGCGTAAAAGCAAAAAGTGTAGGAGGAGGAAGGTAGAATACACATCCAGGCGGAAAGGGGTTAGCGTGGCTGTCACGCATTTTGAATCCCGCGCAAGAAGGACCGCACGGTAAAGCTCGGAGTCGCATCATCCCGGATCGAGCAGAGAAAACCCGTTGCCGCGTTGTTTTCGTAGCCCGCAGGAGGCCGTGGAACCCGAGAAAAATGGGAAGACGAAGACGCCAATCGCGGCGGACAAGGTTCGGAGGAGGACCGAGCTGAAACCGGTTCTCCAAGGAGCACGGTGACCACGCTGGGCCAGAAGGGGAACGCCGTACGAGCGTTAAAGGAGGCTAGCGTGGCCTGTTACGAGAGAGAAAACCGGTTTTACGATACAAACTGGAGTAAAAGTGTACTGCGTACACGCCGAATCCGTAACGCGTGCTTCCATGTTTATGATGCAGGAGGTGCCGATAGCCAGACAGCGATTGATAGACCTATGCTCGAGGACGGAGCACGCGGGCGCGACTGGAAAAAGGACCAACCAAGGAAATCGGCTGATCTCCAGCTGTACTACTGAAATAAGAATGACGACTACGTTGGAGACTCGTTGGAGTATCGTGAGTTGGAATTCTAATAGGGAAAGCTGCTGGCTAGGAGTTTGGATAATTATGGAGAATGATAAAGTGACTTGAAAGTGGAGACAGAGGTATGACGATGATTGCAAGGCTTGTTTACAAAGTGTCACGGATGCAACAGGTCCAAAATTGTCTAAATGAAGAGTTTTTGAGGGATGTTTGAGGCATTTTGATTTAGATAGACTAAACGAGGTATATTGTTGCTGTTAAGGCGTCTAGTAAATCATCATACTTATCACATCGTTGACAAATAATTGAATGTGAAATTAAAACAATCTAAATAAACTCCAATAAACTTTATTTATATTTTACCAACATAATGAATCAAAATAGAATGTCAAATATGAGAAAACAAACATGTCACAATTCATTGCCACATAAAATTTCATGCATAAATGTTTTCAACCTCGTCAGTCAGCCTTAGATATAACAAACGATAAGAAACTTCTGTGAAAAAGAAAACTACATTTTGAATAATATATAAGACGCACTTATGGCAGTCCATTCGGAAATGGGAGCTGAAAATTACCTACGGATCAAGTCCGATGATGTCATTGCGCGAATAGATGCAAGAACCGATTTTCTTCGCCGTAGCGGGCACTAAAGAAATCAGCGTTTGTACTTTGCGTAGGTCGTAAGCAGCATGTGGGAGTTTCATCCTTTAAAACCCGGGGGGGGGGGGGCGACAAGTTTTTAAAACAGTAGTACGCCATAACTAGCTTCCTCGGACAACAAAAGTCTTTGTCGTCCATATTAAGGGAACCTTTGTCTCTGCTAAGTGGCCCGTTTAAACTCGACACGTGCAATTTACTTAGAGGATCAGAACGTCATTGTGTTGCACTTTTATTTTTACTTTAAAGAGACACTTTCAATAAGGAATTTCAATCGTTAGATACCCCTTAAAATAATAGCGGACCATCTAAGGAATTTTATTACTGGAAAGCTTTTCTTTAATAAACTTCTCTTATAGAAATATCTCTATTTTTTTGAAAAATGAAATAAAATGCATGCAACAGAGTCAGTGATCTTAATCTTCGAATTTTGCAATGATAGATTTCTTTCAGTCCCATTAATTTGTCAATCGATAGAAATTTTGTACCATTGCGAGAGAATTAATTCCTTTAAGAAAATGATCTCACACCTACGCGAAGCAAAGACGCGCAATTCCTTCCAGCAACTTCCCAGAAAGTAGCAAGCAGTTACGAGCAAAACACTGTAACTCGGTTGGTATGTGCTTTAGCTTTGTGCGAAACAAAAAAACAACTGTCGCTTTCAAGGGCAGGGAGTCAGCGCGGGAAACGCTTCCATTGGTCCAGAGTTCCCGGAATTTCTCGTTGGATACCCTGGGAGATTTCAATGCCTCGAATAGTGGCGGGAAGCGACGCAGGGACGCCATGTTGGATTCCCGTCGTGGAGATTCAATTTTTCAAGAAAGAAGGTTTGAAGATTCTCTTTATGAAGATTCTCTCGCAAGAAAATACGGTAGAAACTTCGTTCGAATTAACTTGTAATTGGTAAGTTTCAACTTCAAGAATATTCAAAACGATTAGAAGATGACAAATGGATGATAGAGTATGAATGATAGGAATTCATAGGAATTCTTTTCCTTGAAATTATTAAGATTTTTTTAAAGACTAGCGAATGTTGAATAATAAGTGTTCTACAGATTCGAATACTTTAAAAAACTAAACAGCGTAACCTTTACGCCATAAAGAGATCATGCTTCGGCCGAACGGCTTGTATGCATTTACGATCTCTTTTACGATGCAACATAACAATCGAGCGTTTCTTGGTACACCCTAGTAGGTACAGCTAAAGCAGAGATGGTCGCGTATCTTCCCTAGATAAAAAGTTTAAACGACACATAGAAGAAACCTCACGTCTCGAACAAAGCAATTTATTAGGGAAAAGATATTCAACTAGTCGTAGAAAAATTGATTCATGATAACTTTTATAAGGTCTGTTTTGCGATGGTTTCATTCCCTAGTCTACAACAGCCTTCCTAATATAGAGAACTTAACGTTATAAACGTTAATCTCATTGATAAAGCGTGCCCTATCAATTTGAAAATATACAGTCAGTCCCATAAATATTCATATCCTGTATATTTATTGAAGAAATTTGTTGAAATTAAATGATAGGTTTGATATTACCAAGTATATATTTGTATAAATATGTTCATGTATAAATAAACATATACACGTTAAAGATTATTCATATACATATTTGTAACGAAACATTCATTTGGTAATATCAAAACTATTATTAACTTTAGTTAAACTTTTTCAGAGGGTACGAATATTTATGGGATTGACCGTATATATTTTTAACAATCTACCTAATAATCTAACCACACGCTTCACAAGTTACATAATTACATAATTATACTTCTGAAGGTACATGTGTCTCATTCGCACTTTCCTTCGACGAAAGCCGTTGAAGCCAACGGTTCTCCGCGAAGGGTTTGAAATGCTAGAATTCAAGAAGTCCTCTCGATAGATAGAAACCAGTAGCAGCTCTTTGTTCTTCCGAAGATGCAAGCCGAGGTCAAGCGAAACGTAAACGCGCGGTCCATGGACGCTTCTGAAACCAGTTCCCATTAAAAAGACTCCCAGTGGCGCCTCAGAGCGGTGATTCCCCCAAGCTGCCGCAGGATCACCGTCGCCGTTCTCCAGCTTGACAGGATATTGACCCAGCGACGCCATCTTGGATCACGGTGAACGTGATCGTAGTACTACTCACAGCTGGTACCCACGTACTCGTGCTTGGGCACGCTTGCGATTCGTTTCAAAACACGTATCGGTGTCGAGTGGTACTACATTGATTGAGCTAGGCTCGACATCTTTGGTCCTCCGTGACTTGCACTCTGCGTCGTCGCGAAACCAGACAACAGTGTAAGTGAAATGGAAATGTGTTGTACTAAATAATCTGCTTTTATAAAGTCGTGAATTAATTTTATATGTTCTTCTCAGACACTGACAACTAATCTTTTTGAACATTTACGTTTTGACCTTTTCACACCCTTGGCTACGTATGTGGACGTTTAGTTTTTTACAATTATAATTACTGTCAATAATAAAAAGAACAAAAATTTGATAATAACAAAAGAAAACCGTCCCTGAAGGGTTTAAAAATAAATGAATACTAAGTTTTCATGCCTGAATAACCAACTGTCTTATAACTAATAAAGTAGGTTAATAAAATTCAAGTCAACCTAATCTAAACCTCCCTAACCAAACCTAATATCTTTCTTATCCCTATACCTGTCAATATACTGTATCCTATCCATCTAAGTAAACAAAGAAGAAAATTGTTATCAATCTCCGTATCCTCCCAACGATTCCTCCGCCTATTCCATCCACTCGAGCCACCAAAACTCGCAGAAAGATAAGCGAACGTCCGCGTTGCGCCACCACGTAGGTACAAAAACAAAGGAATATTAAGCAGCTACTGAAAAACACAATTGTCCGTTTATCTCGATGATTTATAATCGCTTGGCATTGTTGACGCGTGCAGGGTGTGGACTCGTGCATGCGTAGGCGTAAATCAGCATCGGCATTCCCTGCTCGTTATTCTATTATGGATGGAGAAGCGTTGGGGATCTCCTAAGACTACAATAGAGAGTATCTTCGCTTATGGTCGCCAGCATCGTCAGGAGGATCTCTGAGTCTCGCAACTGTAACACTTTCCGATCAGAAATCGAATCTTCTTTCACTGAGACATTATAAAAGGAAGCAGGAAATCTTAGCTCGTTTCGAAATCATACGAATGTGCGTATACCTAACGCAATACCTACTACGAAAGTCGAAGCAAACCATTCAGTCCCGGTGAAGGGAAAGGCGCCTGAAAAATTCACCGCCACTCGCGCGCGTATGCACGTTGCATGACTGCAGGCGCGACTGCATTCAAGAGATGCATTGCGATAGCAGAAAAATGTGTCGTCCTTTCTAATATTCAGTCGAGTGCCAAAGATTGTTGCGGTGTCGTGTAGCATATTTTATGGATACGGATTACATCATTTTTGCACTACGTCTATAATGGTAAATAAAATAGAAGGAGAAGAATTGCTTCATTGAGTCATCGAATATGAATTATTTATCAAGAGGTATAATTAAATCACTGTATTCTACTTCAATTTAATCCACGATATGAGAAACCCATACTATTTCTTTATAAAATAAAATTTCCTTTGTGAAATTCAGCTTCTTAATTTCAGGTTATGGTTCTGTTATCTAAAAGTCTAAATGAGAGAAAGGAAAGAGAATTGACATATCAAGTTTGCTGACAACTTTCACTCAGAATTGACGGAAATGAATTTACCAATCTAATTTGAATTTAAACGTCCAACGATCGGTCCATGTCTTTAGTCGGAGCGATCTACTTTTCCCTTGTCTTTCGACCCTCGAATTAGAAGTGAAAGTTGCTCCGACGTATTCTATACGAGCCTTTTTAAATGCAATCGATTTAGAGCCACGTGAATGAGTGAAATCTCTTGATCGGATGGAACTAGGTGTAACCTCTGGCGCCGATTACGAAACGCGTGCACCTGTCGTTACGCCATTACCACGCGTTGAAATCACTGCTTCCCCAAGACACTTTCGTTTCACGGTATTAACCCATTTATTTCATTCATGCCGTGACTCGGCGCGCATTATGCAAAATACGCATTTCATCGAAGCGTTTCAAAGGTACGATGTGTAACTCTCGGCTTGGATAGTGGATAACCTCGGTAATAATTGCATGAACATTATTACCGCACGTAGATATAAATTAAAATACTTAGAATGTTTCATAAATCCGTAAACATCTGCAGGTCAGACATTAATGATTTAAGAACATGGTTACTACGAAGGAAGGACCATAATCGATTTAACTTTTCATCGAAACAAACCCACACAAATTAATTCAGAGCGTAGAGCCCCTCTTCATGGGCCATTACTTTTAGAATCTTCGTTAACATAGGGGTGTGTTCTCAAGGGGTAAAAATCGATAATTTGCTCGGTGCTATCGGATATCCTTTCTGTCTGTATTACGAAGGGATACTGATAGTTGAAGCATGAAGAACCTGTGCAACGTCTTCACGAATACTGAACATTGTACTACAATTCTGCTCTGGTAAAAATACGAGCTTTACGAAACTTTAAATATATCATTTCGTATGAAATATAATAAATTGATTCTTACTTCATAATGATGGTAAATACCTGTGACGAGAAATGCCTTAGGAAGTTACTCGTGGACTCGTTTATGTTAAATGTGACTTACCTGAAACAAAAAAAGAAAAATTGAATTAGTGACGAAAAATAAGAATTTCAGCTTTGGTCAGATCACATTCAATCAATTTTTGAAAGTAAACTATTTTGTTTCACTTGTATTTCTTATTCATACTTCTCTCGAACATGACGAGTAACACTTGTACCACGACAAAGGTTAAGAACAATGAATTTTAATCAGAAATTTACGTCAAACGACGTAAGATTATTCAGTTTTTATTTGCCCACTGAATTGAAGAAGCAAACGAGGTATTAAATCGAAGAGAAAGTGTAAAGAAAAGTGGGAAGGGTCGTTGAGCGCCAGATTATGGTAAATTGCTCGAGATGAAACGAAGGTGAACGCTGAAGTCGGCGATATTTACGAAGGAACACGTGAACCTGCAGGTCCCACGTGGTTCAGCGAGCGTGACCACGTGGCGGGCAATAGTATAGTAATGTGCCCACGAGATAGAAACGATGTCGGCTGAATGGAAGACCAAGACGGGAGTGGAGTGGCGAAGGAGGGTATGGGTTAAACCGGAAGCCGTCACCGGAACAGCTACTTCGTAGGTTCACATGGTCGACGTACTCTGTAGAGGTCAGGATAATTTCCCCGTGTCAGCGCAGGTGCTCGAATCACGTGAAGAATGGCTTCGTAACGCGACCATCGTGCCTTTGGTTTTGAACTTTGAACTCTTTGCTCGGACGCAAGGTAAATTAGAATTTTAATACCTAAACATTATCTCAGAATCTTTCACGTAAATTGGTACCCATTTTTTCCTTACAATGACCACCATTACATTTCACTCTTATTCTTCATTACACCTGTATTAACTGTTTTATAATGTAATGTACAACTGCTTATATATTTCTTACATTTTTAGTTACAGTATAAATTTGATATATTTTGAAGATATTCTTCAACCTAGGTCGAAACGTCGTGTAAATAAAATTTTATTCTGCTTTTCTTTCGTTAGTTTTTAATAAATATTCTTTTTCAAAGTGCAATATTGATACAGTACAATATTACAACAAGAAAGATATCAATATGTGCTTTTACGAGAAGTCTCCAAGTTGTCCTACGACACGATACGTAATGTTAATATGATGGGAATTGAAAATCTCATCGTGTAATATAATCATAGTTTCTTTTTTTGAAAAGTGCTCATTTCAGAAGTGCTCCTGGTTTGTAATTAAGTTCGCGTGGAGTATAACGATACTAACACGGATAAACTTGTTTACTATGAGAGGGGTTGATGAACAACGTGAGATCTGGCGCTTCGCGTACACGATGTAACTTATTAATGTAATCTAACGAGCAATACTTTTTCTCTTACTTTATTTAATCACCGTATAATTGCTCGGCTGCTCTACTTACACGGCGAAACAAGACCTCTCCTTTAATTTGCATGGTCGTTCCAGGGACTCAGCAATTACCACGAACATCGTGCAATAATTGGATTCGTGATATATTATTCGAGTAAATAAACCGCGATATTTTTCTTTCCATATTTTAATACTGTTTGGAAAGTCACACGTTGTTTTAATTGATAGGCACTCGGTTCAGGTCCTTTTGCAACAATTATCCAATAAATAGATCCAGAAATAAATTTAATATGCAGTACCGCGCATTCGTTACCTTCGTATGACGTCTTAGAATTTAAAATAAAAATCTTGAGGATTTCGAAGCGATTACCTTCCGGTCAATTAAACGTATTAATTATAATTCTTTTACTTCGATTTGATCGCCACGAGTCTGTTACTTAATCATTGAGCACAGGATACGCAGGATACTGCACTGAAATTTATTGCAGTATGCAACTGGTTGCTCAGACGGAATTACTTTTTCTGACGTTCCCAGAAACTCTGGCGCTAATGGAATTAATCTTTACAAAACTTTTTCGAATCCAAAGTGAAAGCTATTCTATCACCAAGAAACACAAAATAAAATTAAGAAATCAAAGCGTTACTCTATCTTGAAAATAAAATCACTGAAATATACGACATAATTCCTTGAAATATGAACATAAATAAATGAATACAGTTTGAAGAAGCTATCGATGTAATGCAAGTAAAAAATTCACGAGGAAACGCCTTCCGTTAGCGTTCTAGGGCAGAAGGGCTCCCGGAGTTGTGGGCTTTAATGATGGCGGTATCGTCGCAATCGAAGATCGACCTAGAGGCGCCAGACTCCGTCGGGACGCCGACTCCCACGTGACGCAGCTACCGTGTCCGCGACAGGGGCTCGTTATTCTTCAGCTCGATTAATTTATAATCGCGTATATCCACACGTGCAGAACCAGTCTGAGAAACAGCGCCCTGCCCGGTCATCAAACCCTCCGATGAACTTTTCGCGTTTTGCATCGCTAGGCGTGTATCGAACGATGATTTCAGCGATGGCTATCTAACAGCAGTTTAACTTAACACTGCTGCCTTCGAGTCGGCAATTAGACACATCGTTTGAGGAGTTTGGCAGTGGTTCGATTAGTATTGCAATTGGAATATTTCTGAAACTATGGAGGATAAGGAAACCTGTTTAATCGATTAAGCAGGGAACGGATTAGGTAAGGTTGATGCAGTTAATTATTAAGAAATGATAAAGCAGGGCATTTTTGGCGACAGAACACAAATTAGGCAATCTGCACTATCAAAAAGGGTGAACATTAAATGCTTTTAACGACTATCACTTCCAGAACCCTTCCTTCCACAACCAGAAAATTATTAGTATTCCTCGCTAGGACTATACGCGTGTCTTCGAAAGTGAGACGAAGCCTTCCGTTCCACGCGAACCAGCGCGAAGTTGGAATAAATATCTTTGTAAGATCCAGAGCGGCAGAACAAGCGTGATAATCGACTACTCGCAATTATTTCACGGTCAATTTAAGATCCGTTGCCTGAAGCACGCCACGATAGCGATCTGAAAGAGAATCGTGGCGTTAATTCGACGCGAGTGCATTTAGGCTAGCTTCATCCACTTCGAGAATTAAGGGGCGTGCTGCAATAAGGAGATAGCACCATTTTTCTTTTTGGTGCAATAAGGAGGAAAATTTCAAAAAATGGAGCTACCTCCTTATTGCAGCACACCCTTCAATTTTTTAATATAGACTACAAGTATCCAAGGCATTATACTGATACTGCTTTTAAGGATCAAAAACGTCTTTTCTCTCAAAAAAAGCAAAAGTCTGATCAGCCTGGTATGAAGCACGAAGTACATCGTCGTAGCGGCGCCAGAGGATGCAAAGGGTTAATGTCATTTTTTAATAGATTCCTCAGGGCACGGTATCTGCCCCAGTATGGCCGCGCACGCGAACCTTCAAGCGAAATCGCGATGCAGAGCTAGTTAACAACGATAATAATCGCGACGATCGCGGCGCATTAGCTTACCAAATGGTCGGTGGCGCTGACTGACGGCGAAACGCGTCGCCGCGACGCGTGAGAGCGACGAAATTACGACGATCGTTACACGTCGGGGCGTTAATTCACCCGCTAAAAAGATTCTCAGCCCCGCGTATTCCCACGCGAGTGTGTTGTGCGCGATTGTGCGCCCACGCGCATCCTCAGGAAGAGTAGAAACGCCGAGACTACAAACTTGTGTTTGCTAGCACGCTTTTATTTTCTTTATCGCGCGATAATAAGAGGCGTCCGTGCTACTAGGACCTTCTCTCTTCGCGGCAACTTCTGGCCGTCCCCACTTTAAGTCGTTATCCTGTCTAAAAGACGCAACCAGGCAATCTACCCTGAATGAAATTAGTCTGGAGACTTGATGGTTCGTATTTTTCAAGCTTTAAATCAATCGATTCAGAATAATAAGTCGATGGAAATATTCGTGCTATCAGGATTGTTTTTTTTTCGTATCCTGTCTGTCACCTTTCATCCCTTAGACAGTTATCCTGCCTAAAAGCGACGTTAAGTAAAGTTCTAAGTGAAAATAGTCCGAAGATGGTTGAAAGGAAAACTGTTTCAATGAAACATTTTGTTTTCACCTGAAAGTAGAATAAACGTAATTCGGAACTATTACCTTCCCGAAAGACGTTCGTATGATAATCTGAAACTCTGCAATTTTAATTCAGCAAATATTTCTGTGAAACATACAGTTTCGAAGATATATAAGGTGCTAATAGTTATTGCCCCACCCTGTACAATATTTACACATTTACGCGTAACAATAACATCAACCAGTAATGCCCATACAGACCACCAACGTATTCAATCTAAAAACGCTCGACCAATTACCAGCATCTCTTCCGCGAGACAAACGCGTTAATTTCGCGTGGACGACACGCGTTGAAATCTCCAGATGCTTCGAAAGGTAGACCAGATGCGTGGCAATGGCGGGAGCATAGAGGAAGACGTTCCAACGACATTCTTCTGCTCCGTAGAAACGCCCAGGGATGGAGAGACCTTCATCTAAACGGATCCATGAAGAAATACATGGACAAAGCGCGCATTATCTCCACGGTTTTACGAGCAAGACCTTCGGTGAGGCTCGGTGAAAAAATCGAGCTGTACCCTCGGTCAGAAATTGCCAAGCGAGATGGCTGGCACGAGCTAACAGCCAGAAGAACATTCGAAACCATTGTCATTAGCAGACCCACGTTCCGGTGCGGAGAAAACATCGAAAAGACATCTGTAATTCCATTGCCAACGTCTCTCGAGCTTCGAGCTGACGCGGGGAATGTTTTTTTTTTCCACGGACGTATCTTCTAGGAATGTTTTAAGTAATTATTTCTCGCTATTTGGTATCTTCCGCTAAGAAACAGGGCAAGAGATGTTTAATTCTTCGAGACCTTGCGATTTCAGCCTGGAATTTCTTCTGGAAACATAGTTTTTACTATGGATACTGATTTGTGTAACAAATGGATTTGTATTAGTCATTTAACCTATTTTTTATTTTTAGTATTTTGAAAAATGAAAGAGTAAATCATTACTATAGTTGATTTTGTTATGTCTCTCACTACTGTATCAGGAAAGGACATCTACGAGGAAGATTTCTGATAGTCCACTTTCCAAGAAATATTTCTTGAGGTAAGTTTCTACGTAACTGATCATTTCTCGCGCAATAAGAATTCTATCGATTGTAAAAAATTAACAGTTCAGCTTGCAACGGTTTGGTGAAACTATATTATTACGGCGGAACTGAAACAGTTTCGAAAGGCACACTTCTGATTTCTTATAATACGAAGTTAACTTCGAGTGTAGTGAATGAGTTTGGCATGTAACATCCTGTAATACACTTTAAATTATTATGTAGTTGGCAGTGATATCATTGCTCTGATAATTTCTATGTATCTTGCAGAAAATTCTTCAAATCTCCTTGTACCTTTACATCAAACAGTGAAACGTTACACTCGAGGATTGAATAATTAAATCCTTTGCTTGGAAAACCTGTCTACCTACGTAATAATTCATCATTATTCAGAGCAACCAAAGACAATCATGTTCCTATGACCCAGACAATTAAGTTTTTTGTCTCCATTCAGGCCACCTAGACAGTTCCGCGATTTTAATTAAATAACACACACTGAAAAAATAACAGCCAATTAATTGAAACGTTAACCACCAACGACGCTCAAGGGGATAAACATTCCGACGCGGATTAAACATTCCTCCGACTGGTAGTTAGAGTTTCACTGCGAGAAACGTTCCGTAGCAGGAAGGTCTTGGCGCTAAAACGAAAAACAAAACAGGGGGCTACGCGTGGAGAACGGAATATTGCTCCCGAGTACTTGGAATGCATCGAACGGCCGTGAAATAAGAACCGCGAGAGAGCCGAGGTGCGCCTATCAAGCTCCAACTAACTGCTGGTTACGCCATTTTTTTCTTTCCTCCTCTCGTTCCGCTCTCGAACAGACGACCGCGCCCATGGTGCACCCGCTCGCACTTGAAAATTCCACGAGACCGTCCGTTTACCGCTACAACGCTTCTAATTGTCCTTCGCGGGCTCATTCTTTCCCCTAAACAATCATTCGACGAATACAGATCACTTGGAAGGAAACGGAAAGCAGCTGCGACCAGGAAACTTACGGTGGAATCCGAATGATTCTGAAAAACGTGGGTTATTATATCGCATTCAGCTTAGGAATGTTTACTTTGTTCCTTTTTTTAGATAATTGCATATATTTAAACTTCTTTTCAGGTTTGCAAGGTAGGATTAGGTTCTGCCAAGAAGGCATTCGCGAGAAGAGGTTCTAATCGCTCTTGTTTTTCGAGAAATGAAATACATTAGGGGGACCGAAAAGTAATAAAAATGTCTTCGACTTGGAAAAGTTTTTCAATGAAAAATCGAGGGACTTTTTTAAAGAGGGAATAGACCGACGGCAACAAGTGTTAGAAAATGTTGGAAATTATTTCGTTGATCAGTATTTAAGGCTTCTTTAATTAATAAATGTTGATACAATTTTGATTACTTACCCCTTAATGAAAGAAAATATTAAGCGGTTACAATTCGAAGAAACTTTTTTTATATAACAAACTATCTAAAATGAATTCTCCTCGTCTAAAATTTAGGTAGTCGATCGATTCTAAAATCGAACAATAGCCCAAAGTTGTTTAAAAGTTTCCCTTGAAAGAATATTCGGCAAAAGTATGTGCAGCAGCAAGAAAGTAAGGTATTGCCATAAATAAAACATATGTCGCGTAGTGCAAAGGGTCAACTCTCTCGGCGATCCAATTTCACCAGGTCGAGATGCAATCCTCGTAAAACGTGACTCGTAGCACACGACCACGTTTCCCGCGAAAGGATACGGATCCGCTAATAGCTCGGGGTAATCGAGTAGGCGTGGGATTACGCGAACGCGATGACGTCAGTGGTAGCGCCACGCATAATTCGCCGAAAACGAGTTCCTTGTCGTGTCGGGGGCTGATGAGGGAGATAAAGCTAAACGGTTTTCGCTATCGATCCAAGTCGATGGAACGGACTCGACGGAAACGCGTGCTCTAACCTCGACACGTTTCGCTATGAGTTCTCGTTAGGATCGCCATGCGATCGGAGACCGTCACAATGGACTCGGGATACGTATGAGTGTACCTACATACGTACGTACGTGAAACTAGGCCGAACGAAACGGGTTTCGAGCGCAATAACCTTTCGATTCGTGCCGTTACACCCTTTGATTTATGGGTTTCGACGACATTATCCAGGTCGTAGTAAAAATTGTGACGCGTTGATGAATCGTTAAACGCGTGAATTATTTCTATTTATTTTATATGGAGTAATACAAGTAGCTTTAGTACCATAATTCAAGGTTGGTTTCGATTCATAGGTAACATTTCGATTTTTGGTTCGATAGATTACAAATCACGCTCGACAATCCTACGATTATTTTACGAACCATTCTCTGTAGTGATACAAACGGTTTTTGTAACTTAATCATAACTGTAACAATTGTAATTTGTGATTGTTGTCACTGTGAAGAGAGGAGCACTTTGAATATATTGATATAAAGGTACAGGGGTTGAATATTCAATACCAACGAAGAGCAAGAGACACAATTTCTAGTTTATAAAGTGTGTCATATAAAATTGATCTAAATTAAAACTGCGGGTGGAGAGTACAGACATTATCTGGAATAATACTACTATTTTTCCATAAAATAATATTAAGAACCTATATATATATAATAATGCTTGTACTCGCTACCAAAACCAAATTAAAAGCATTACTAAAAATTCTATAACTAGGATATTATAATAAAAGGATCTAACTACTCTAAAATAACATTGCTTGTACTACCCTCGCACTTTAAAATTACGCAATCCACGATGGCGTGGTCACAAAGCCAACAATTGAGCAAGAGCTAATCGCGTAAATTGCAACTGGCACCCCATCCGTCGCGACGAAAATAGCGAGGCGTCGAAGGATGTGAAGTATCTGTCATCATCATCATTCCAGACGAAAAAAACCGTACGTGACGTTGATATCCGCCGTTACACGGATTAGTCGAGGCTACCACTCGATACAAGCAGGATCGCCAGCTCCGTTCCCAGAACCTGAGATCAGTGAGACAGTTCTGGTCCACTAAGACGAAGACCAAAGGCGCGAAGACTCGCAAGGAACGGCTCCAGGAGATCGTCGAAGCGTCCAGGAGCGTTAGATTTCACAGGCTGATCCACGGTGTGGCGAATTCGCCCAGGCAAGAAGATAGGAAGACAGATTCCGTCTTCGAAGACGTTCGAATTAACATGACAACTCTTGCGTGAGCCGCGACCTAGAAAATTCACTCGCCTGGGACGCGTGGACTATTTACCAGCGAGGGTGGAATATCGTGTTGCTAATCGGCTCGATGCCGTAGGAACGATAGCTCGAGAACCGTGGAACGATGCGTTGAGAACGGGGCAGCGGTACTCGAAGCGTGAACGTCGGACTCCTTTGGATTGCTTCCAACAGTTTCAACAAATCGAGTTTCTGGGTGACGGGAGCTCGTTTCTCGTTGGCTATGGGTCCCCAAGAATGGACGACATTTCATTTAAATAACGAATGTTGAAAGCAAACAACGTATAGCGACGTATTTCTAGTCGTTCTCTGTGAATCTTCCATTCTTTATTTAATGAGGCAGGGTTAGCTAGTTATCTTTTATTCGTTACTTTAAATTTTCATATGGATATTTGCCTGAGAGTTTAATTTATTAATTCTCTAGAAACCTGTCAGATATTAAATGTATTACAAAATGAAAGACTGAATGTAGATTGAGTGTAGAACAACCCCCAAAAAGTATAAGCTAAAACTACCCCAAATGAACTCAATTAAACCAAAACATCGTTCCAATAGACCAAATAATAATAAATTCTAGCCAACAACATTCCAATTTAATTTTAGAAAAATAAAAATAGAGCTGCGACAGTGCCAGAGTACTTCAACAAATTTTTTTCTTCAAAGTCGTCGAGAAAGTCTTGGATTCGACGTGTCCAATCGTGAAATCGCTACTCGAAGTCGATTAATCAGTTACGAAAGTCGATTGAACAACGCGTCGCTCGTATCCGAAGAAAAGGAGAGCTGTTGCGATACGCATTCGACTCGCGTGGGCGTACATACACGTAACCACACACGTACGCACGTGCGAATTCACGATTGAACGCACGCGTTTCTCAGTCTCGCATCGTGGAGTTTTCCCACACGTGGTTCGTAGACTAAGCCACGGTGGTTATTCTTCTCCTTCTTGGATGCGTCCCAAACCCCCTTCTACCACTTGTGTATTCCTCGTTCAGCTCTTCCGCCACCTTTGCTCCTTCGTACTCCTCCTTTCTTTCTTCCTACATCGAGCAACCGTTGCGCAATCCGTGCATTGGATTTTATTGTTCTACGTGCTCACGTGCAAAATCGGTGGTAGAAAACTTTACGATCAGAGATAATGGTCACCATAGCCGTGTTCGATAGCGTTAGGCTACTGTGGAATGTTTGAAACGGTTTATCGTTTAAAAAGATGAAGTCCAGGTTGAAGATGGTCGATGGATAGTTATTAAAGCTGTGATAGAATTAAGTCTAAGAATCAATTTTTACGTCCACGAATTTATTTGAAATAATATTAACCCTTTGCGCTCCGAATTATATTTCAATTTTGTTATGAGCAACTCTCAACGCTTTCAAGTGCGATTGATCTTCATTCATTTTTAATGCAAACCTCCTCCTGTTATTTCGTACAAAACATCGGAAACCGTCTAATCCAATAATACCAAACAGCACAGTAGGCAACACTGACTCTAGACTTCCTTTGTTCAATTAGAAAATTAAAAATCACGCGAGACAAAGGCCCGCGCCGTAATGGAGTCGAGAGCGTTCCGCATGATCGATAGCGTCAAGTCGAGCAAGCATGAGCAAACATCGACCGCGACGTCGAATCATCGAAGCAGACGACGGAACTCTCGTTCTCGTCTGAAAGAAACGGTTTGCCTTCTGTGCGATAGCTTCCGGTTCCTTCCTCGTGCCTGGTAGACATCACCTGGCGATGAGTCAGAGAAGTAATTCCCTTCCCAGACACCTGCTGGCCCCGACTCGGAATTGCGTAGCAGGTTCCATCCGCCATTAACGATGCATGTGGTTTTCTTTTCCTTTATTTTTTTTTCCTTTTCTCGGGGGTCGAGAGCTGTTAACGTATACAGGTCGCCGGCGAACGTAACTTCGTTCGCCTATTGTCCCCGAAACGAGACCCGGATTCATGGGCCAGCGACTTGCGACATCAACGGGACCTTCGAGACCTCGACATTCACCGATTCGTCGTGGTAAAAGGTCTTGCTTCGTAAATGCAACGACGCGGGGCTACGTGCCCTTTCAAAAGAGCAGCGAGACTTCCCTTGATTATTTTATACAAAGTAGTTTCCCTGAAACGATTTTCACGTTTCGAAGAACAGTGGTAAAGATGGTCCCCTCGTTTGTGGAAAAAGTTTCACGTGGTTTGGTCGAGTTATTTTGAAGCTATGTCTCTTTTGCTCTATATTTCATTTATATTAGGGGGACCAGAATGTAATGTCGTCTCTTTTACGTTATATACAAACAAATGAATTTATAGTATCTTTTTATTTATAATCAATTATGTAGTCGTCCTCGTTATCAACAATCATTTACCGTCTAGTGTGCAAATTTTTAATATCTGAATCAATGAGATGACTGAAAACGTTGTAGCCTGTTACGTGACGAAGAAATTGGAATTTGATTCGTGTTAAAATCTCAAGAACCTCGTTCGACGATGTAATAATTGGAAACACTCGGAATGAATTATATGATACTGGGCTCGTTTGCGTAACGATGCCCGAGCGGGTGTGAAAAACGACCACAGATGGCAAGGGGCCGATGTAAAATTCCACCAGATCATCTTCAGAATCTGACTGCTCGCGGACCACATGCATCTGCGTCCAACGGAGCAGATGTTTCGTAGAACATAGCACGCGCTGTTCACCTACACCGATGTTTCACCAATCGCGCAAGTAAATCCTCGAGGAACGGTCGGGTCAGGTGCAGATCGGCCACGTGCCAACAGATGGACGACTAGATTTCCTTTTGTTTCGAGAAACCACGTACCTTTGCCTCGGCAGGCACATGCTGACTTGCAAAATTATTCCCCGAAATTATTTTCTTGGCGAAAGCTGCATGAAATTCAATTCTGGGGCATCGATAACTGCAACTGCATTGAATAACTTGTCATTGAATGTAAATAGCCCTTGTACTCATTGCATTATCTATGATACCCAACAGAGGAACAAATTACATTAAATTTTCGATAATTGAAATGTACAGAATGCGAACGACAAGTTGATTATCTTCTATGATATTTCAAATCCAAAGTTTCCAAACTTTTATGTAGCCTCTTGCATACAATACGTAAATGTTATACGATTGTTTCATGCATTATTCCATTTAGCAACAAGTGAAATATTTTTCCATTCGATTGAGGAAAGTGTCTTTCAGACCAGTCACTTGACCAATAGAGGTTTGAATAGGTACAAGATAAACTGTCGGTAGGTTCAGCGTTAATTCCGAAGCAGTCTGAAAATAGTGCATAGAGTTCGGGCAGAGATCAATTGAAAGGTTTCTCGTCTCGCAGTAATGGTGTCAATTTCCCTGCTTGAAAGCTAGGCGCTGCACAAAAGTACAATTTAGCCGACGAAGCAGTCGTGACAGACAGCGGCGGAGAAAAGCGTATTGTGAACGCTGCGATAGAAGCGATTGCTCCAGTAACAAGACACAAGAGCTGCATTTAAACGCTTGACCGCTCGTTTACGGAAGCAAACTGCTTCTTTCTGGCTCTGTGCGTTCAAGAGACTTTAACGAGGGAACTCACTCGAAGCACGGGTGCTTCAATTTTCTATTCGCAAACTTTTCCCAATTATTCTTTCGTCGACGAAGAACTTGGAAATTGAAAATTATTGAAAGGCTTAACCGGCTGCGATGTTAGTGCAAAGTCTTGTGCTGCATCAAATATTTTACATGCTCTTGAGAATTAATGTGTTAGTTTGTGAAGTAATATTTTGCTGTGTTGTTGTAGCCCTCAGTGACATGCATAAGATAATAAAATGTGTACGAATAATAGCACAAGATTTCAAACTAATATCTCAATTAATTTTTGGAGTAATATTTTGTAGAGTTGTTGTAGCCCTCAGTGATACACATAAGATAAGATGTGTCTGAATAATAAGTGCTAACGGTACAAAATTTCCCAAATGAAATATAAACAAAAAAGACGTCAAGAAATCATGAACGCCAGTTGTATGATGCCTCGCCCAAAGAAGAAGAGAAACCAAGGCCAGAAGAGCAATTGTCCGACAAATCGAGGCAATGACATCGATGTCCACGTTCGCTGCACCCACGCCATGTCGATTCCTAGAGTTCAAGGTTCCATCCTCGGCCGCTCTCCTCGCAACTCTACGCGAACTCCCTTTCGTTCTCACCGTGGCGCAAAAAGAGTCCGCTGCACGAGCGCTTTTCTTATCGATACTCCCACTGCGTCACGCTAATCCGAAATAAGGGAACGTGGCACGGTCTGCCCTGCGAGTGTAATTACCCAGGCCAGATGAATCAGTTTCCTATTATAATTAGCCGTCGACCGCCGGAAAAGGACGCAAAGTGGATACACCCCTTTACACCTGCTACCTGTCTCGTCTTCTGCGTGTTATTGACACTGTCGCTCCCATCGCACGCTACACAATGTGCTTTCCTCCCCCCCGTCGACACCTCCGTGACTCGAATTAAATGGACGTTTCCCAGGTGTGCTGTATTTTGCTCGACTTACGATTACTTCGGCTTCACTCCACACTACTTGATGGTGGATTGGATTCTTCGATGCTTTAGCTTCGCGAAAAGTGCAAGTTTTGGAATAATTACGGTAGTGGGTCGCTGGACTGGAGGATGTCCGCGGTTTTCTTGAAAAATAGCACGACGTCGCTGTGATTAATTATCCTCTGCACTAATACAGGCCCCAGAAACCAAGCGGCCAAAACTTGGAATAATTTCTGTAGTTGTGGTTCTCTCGAAAAATAGCACGACGACCCTAACTGTTCGAGTATATTAAAATAAAGATTCAGTGTTTAAATAGACATTATAACCAAAAAGTAACAGATAAAGTTTGTAATACACACTGCTTGTCATTATATACAATTAATCTGAATTTATCATAGACATACATCATTTCTCCCGAGTTACATTTTGCTCCACAAATCGCTTAGACTTTCACGAAATTGAATCGATACTGATAAAGAACGTTTCAACGAACGGCTGCTTGATAAATAGCTTGTCAAATAGACTTCCTTAACCGTGTCTAACAGAGCTATTCTTCCTCGTCCGATCTAGCGTTTCAGCAAATGTAAAATTACACGCGACCGCCACAAATTGCAACGTTTTAGCGAAAGGATATCCCATATGCTCGAGTAGCACTTTTCAGTTCTCGAGTGTCTTGAAAAAGTGTGGTAAGTACACGTACGGGGATTAAGGTGGAGTAAGGCGTTACCTAATCCTCGTCTGGAAGACTCTCCCAGCTTTTGCTTTCAGCCTTGTCGACGAAACGTTATCTCGGTGCATAGGCAAATACGTGCGTTCCAGTTCTTCTGTCTTTGGACAGTGTAAAGCCTAGCTCCATTAACGGACACGACTCGGCTGATAGCGCTTTAGTCGCGAGATAAAACGATACAGGGTGTTCCTCCTTTAAATGGCGTGACAATACGGATGCACTGGTAATAAATGACGTTGCACGTGGTCCAACGAGTGTAAAGTCCATTAGAATGTACTCGAATTGTAGTTTTCGAGTAATCCACAGTGATGAACGATTTTTTAATACAAACAACTAGTTTAGAATTAATACTATTTCACGACAAAAATAATTCCAAGTATTCGATTAATTAAATAAACCAGGGTTGCTCCACTTTCCAGGCATTTTTGTAATACTTCTGTCATTTTGTAATACTGTTCACCCTCTCTTAACATGACGATGAGTATGTGCACGTGTATGCATGTGAGATTTTGAAGAAGAAGCACTAAACGACCAAGACTGTCCCTTTCAATAAAATCTCGTTAATTACCCAGATGGATGAGAGAGGCACCGTTGGCGCAATGATTCTGGTTTCAAGTGTCGTTGACATCCATGCAAGCAGAGGTCAGATAACATCTGGTAATTAAACGGCGAAAGTAAACGTGGGCGTTCGTTACACTTTCTTCTATTGTCATTTTTATTCCGTAACTACTACGTTTTACTGGATTAATGTTTGTCTGCGAGTGACTGGAACTGCTTCAGTTATTAACTGGATTTCGATCCACATCTAGAAGTATGTCGTTAAATTCCTTGCTAAATTCGGAGGCAACTGCTCGACGAAAAGTGAATCGTAAGCCAGAATTTGTCTCCAATTAACGAAAAACTCTGCGGAATGGGAACGAAGGAGAAAAAAATGAAATGAACAATTGGGAAATCCTGTCGATTGCAATTATATGAGAAGTGGGTCACAGATCGAGCTCCTTATTTGGCTCGGTTTATCGATGAAATAGACGCTTTCGGGGTGAGACAAAATAGATTGTTTACGTCACCAAGTGAGTAACTAAAAATGGGGGAGGACGTAAGAATTAATAAACATATCCACTGTTAAATGAAAAAAGAAGTAGGTGCGTGGAATGCCACGCATTAGGAGTGTAAATTCTTTTAGCCACAAGTTCGATAAAGAGTAATTAAATTAGTTACTTTACATTTGCAAAACATAGCATATTCTTAATGATTATTTATATTTCTGCTTATATCTCCGACACCGTGGCTATTTTGTCCAAATGAACAGTGGTACATATTTTCTGGTAAACGTCCAAAGTGTTATTTACGAACAGGGGGCTCCGTTCGCCGATAACGAGAATGATTCAACATTAATTGGTATCGGCGACGAAAGTGGCCAGGCACGCCGTTAGTCTCGAGGTGCCATTATGGCTAAACGGGACGAAACAAATTTTATATCATTAATTCAGTCGTTAGCTGGGTCAGGCTAATGAAACAGATCCCGAATGGACCCTCCAGCGATACACTCCTGGGCTGCATTAATCCGTTCTGGTAATTTATGGACCGATAAAATCGTATCGATAAAAAATTACCATTTATCGGCCGCTGCCCCGACAGATACAGGCCACGATTGTTTCAATTCGTCGTTCACTGGCGGACAGGGAATTGGAAAAACATTAATAATGTAACGAAACTGCGAGTGGATGAGTCGTTAACGAATTAAATCTGCAGAATTGGTAATTATTCGAAAACGGTACCAGTGGGGATTATAGAATATCCTCAGGGACTCAATTGGTGGTTAGTCAAAGCATTGTTATTTAGAATAATATGTGGCATTACATATAAGGATTAAACAATTTACAATTATAAGAGATAGTAAAAAGAATGTTAGAAAGCACGATTTATTTATAAAAACATGTTCCTAGCACCACCTAAAGCAGCAATTTACATATCATTTATAAGGCAGTATGTGTCTATCGCATTTACATGGCTGGTGAGGCCATCAATCAGAACGAACAAACGTCGGTGAGTAAGACTTGACTCGAAAGAGATTAATTTTCAAGACGCGGCGATCGGCGTCGAGCAAATAGGAATACATTATGAAGAATCAGGGGTTCTAATCTATTAAAACAATCCTACCATTAATTGTCGATCAGCATGATGCACGCATACTCAATCCCTCGGCTTACGTGACACGTGATACATACAAGTGTCTCAAGCGCACGCAGCCAGGGTGTGGTAACTGCTTTATCCCGTGTCACGAATTAAAAGTGAACGATACGAAACGAAAGACAGGCACAAGGCGCCATCGCGATTCGAAAGGATCATCTGGGCATTTCTTCTACAACTGTCCGGGAAGCTAAACCATAAAATTGTACTATTTGGTCTAAAGAAGACGGAAAATATTATCTACTTTCTGTTTTACTTAGAATCAAGAACACATACACTCTACCATGGTCTGTACAGATAAATAGATAGAATATATTTTCTGATTTATTTCAGATCAAGGTATACACGTAATTGAAAAATAGATAAAATAAAGACACAACTACAAGAAACATTTTTTATACATTTTACTTAGCACCAAGAATATACAAGCTACTTGTTTTGCACGTTTGTTTTGCTAACTTCCTGATTTTTATTAACCTCAGTCACGAGGTAGCAATTTATCCAGCAACCTTCAGGAATCGCGTCAACCAGGAACAGAGAAGTAGAGGACCTTTCGTTCAGCTCCAGGTCTCATAACCGAGGAAACGTCGTGGGCTACCGGTACATTTTGAAACTGGCTATTAAAGAGGCTCGAAAGGCAACAGGAAAAAGATGGGGCCGATACGAGCACCGAAGGAGATAAAACGAAAACGTGAAAGCTATAGAGAGAAAGAAGGAGCAACGACGATGGCGGCGTAAGAAGATTCTCCACGTGTCCTGTCACTTAGCGGCCATGAATATTTACGTCCACCTCGGAGGTTTTCGAAGTTAGGAGCCTTACAGATTCGGTGGCCACTCGCGGCCATAAACTATAGACGTGGATCACGGAGTGTAGTCGTAAAACTGTTCCAAGAAAAAGTCACGAATTCACGTTAAAGAGATTTACAGACGCTAGAGATTCGGATTGGTGTCGCAGATTATGGTCCATTCCCCTTTTCCCGTCAGTTTCCAACGATTGGAAAGTTCCAATTCGAGCAAGTTTTCCAAAAGGGACTTTAGGATTTTATTCTTTAAGAAACGAAATGCTCCTGATAGACTACTTTCATTTAAAATTTAAAAAATTGGATATATTCTAACAGTCCTTTTGGAAAATTCTTTACCGTATATTTACCGCTCAAAAGACGTGTAAAATTTATGGTCCTCGTCATTGTTTCAAGATTCGTCAACTACGATGTACTAAAGAAATAATACAACAATGTACAGGATCTTTTCTTTTGCAATAGATAGAAAACCATCTATTGCTAAATTATAGAAAACATTTTCTACCAAAATGTAATCCATTTTCTTTTGAAAAATACGAAGGTTGAATTGGTATCTATCTTGTAGAATAGCGTTTCTAGAAGACTGATGTGCAGGCTCGACGATCAGGTTGCCTGCAAGAAGGCGCATGCTGACCTTCAATCAGGTATGCAGCTTGAGAAATGCAGCGGGGATATTGGCGCCATAAATAGGCCTCCGAAGAAGCGACCAGTGGTTCCGTTAAAAATATGGAACGATCGATAAAAATATATGGAAGAGAAATTTGACTCGATAAGCTTTTATTATCGTCTGATATAATAAAAATGATTTGAATTGTTGCTTGGTAAAAGATTATTAGGCAACGTTATTCCGAGTCTTCATATCGAAGTTTCGATTATCCATTACAAGTAAACTTGTTTTTCTATCACACCAAAAGGGTTCGCTTTTGTGCAATATTACTTTCACACCACAAAAGGTAAACTTGGGTTATGCGTTCCAAGTACTGCTTTGACTCTTTAGTAAATGGAGACCTAACCGTTCTACGTGATCTAACATGAATACAACTAAGTAAATCTATCTCTTGTCGTGGACTGCATATATCAGGAAGTAATCAAACAATGTCTTTGTTTAAACGGTATTTCCTATGCCGAGGTAATGTTGGGTAATTCAACCAGTTTGTGAAACATGTCGCGGATATCGCAACCTTTCCCGCGAATAAATGAAGCAATTACAGTTCGATTGCAAGAAGAACTGGAATCTAGGGTTTTTCGTATTTCAGACACGCATTCGCTGTCGAGCCAACCCGTGTCGCTGCTCGAATTACTCGAACACGCAGTCTGGTTTCTGAATCAGATTCCCTGATTAATATTTCGAAATTCCTTTAAAATAATCCACGGGGGACACGCGAATCAATTGATGTATTGAGTATTAAAAGCTGTAGTTTCTGCATAATTGTTGTATGTACACTCAATATACTGCTAACTTAAAAATGGATATCAAGTCTACCCCAATGTTCTAATTACGAGTTATACAAATCTGTTTGGCTTAAAATTGTACCTTCAAATTCTATAAATAATATTTACTGACTAATTTGCTACCTATTATGCACACTACAATCGCAACAAGTGAACCGAAGGTATCTATGTGTCATTTATTAATATTCCTATTTTCTATTAGAGCAAGTATGTAGTTTCGTGTTTTTTAGGTATTAAAAGTGGATCATAAATCCATTTTTGCTTTCACCATTCTACTGGGGGTTGTTTATAAGATCTTTGACGAAAGTGCCGATATGTCATAAGAACTCATGATGGTAAATTTTATGGCGAATTTAATACGCTACGCAATGCATTCGATCATAATTTTTGCATTAACTTTTTGCTGATTAATCTCTCTCACCCTCAGAGTTGAATTCCATAAGTCCAAACCTGTTTTAAGCTGACTCAACACAGGATCAATTAGTTTTCAGTGAGAAGTCTTCATGGGGAAACGAGAAGTCTTTATCAAACAACCAATACAGAAGATGATGCATCCAAGGTACATGTTTCCAGCCCATCATCTATTCATTAATCTAATAAATCGTTAAACAAATAAAGCTACCATCGCTTTCCTTCATATCAGATTCCACAAAACAACTCTGAAATCGAAGTCCGTCGGTTTTTCCTATTTCAGTCACGTCGACCACGAATGGGCCAATGTCGTTCCTCGAATTACTTCGACGCGTCATCCGTCCCCTAATCCAGACCATCCTGGCGCGATTAACGTTTCGCAATTCCCTCGAAACGAGAAGCTAAAGCTCGACGTATCGGCGATCGTTCCGCGCGGCTACCGCGAAGCGTTTCCTATGCGATTCTGATCGATTGTTCTAATCGAGCTCGATCGAGTGTAATTGCTTCCTCCGGATGTTACAATTACCGCTACGTATCGGACAGCGCGGCGCACAAAAGCTGGGAAAAACAGTTCTGATCGGCGTAATAAATTCTAACGGTCCGTGGGAAGGCTCCTTTTCATGCAGCGGGGAATTATTCCCATTAATGAAGCGTGCAACCTTTTCCATGCGACGCAAACCGGCCCATGCTGCTCGTCAATTTATTCCAAGTGCTCGGTGGCGATTCCTGGGAGATCGAATCTCGATCGTTCGGGGTGTCGATGACACCTGGTGGACGATAACTTTTTTTATCAAGAGAAAGTTTGTATCTTGTTATTTCTCTTGGACGTTGTTTACGAGGTTAGAGAAGTCAACTTCTTTAGGGACTATGTTGGTGGACTAATAAGGGGTTGTAATAAATGGCGCTTTAAATTCTTTTTGATTTTGATCATTTGGGGTATAGATGACACCTGGTGGACGATAACTTGTTTTATTGAGACAAAGTTCGTAGCTTGTTACTTCTCTTGGACGTTGTTTACGAGGTTAAAGAAGTCAACTTTTTTAGAGACAATGTTGGTTGACTGATAAGGGGTTTTCATAAATGGAGGCTTAGAGTTTATTTTGAAATCGTGGTGAAGAACTTAAATCCACGTGTTTCTATTTCAAAAGTATTATATAGTGAAATAAAAGAAGTGGTTAAGAAGGTCTTATAGCGTAGAACTCTGAAAGAGCGACGTTTACACATTTTTTGTCCCAAAATAGTAACCTTTCCAAAATTTACATACCTGTCTACACCTCAATAACACACTTCACTCGACAAGATTCATCGAGAGGATATGTTAATACTGGTTTCTCAAGTCCTGCCATTGGGACGAAAAAACTTAGATTCGTGAATAAATGAATGTAAAATTTGTCTTCTATCAAATTTATTCGTCTACCACTGCACATTTTGTTCTCTAAAAAAACTGAGTACACTTTCGGAAAATAAGAATGAAATGTTCAGGTCTTCGAGTCATCTGTATTCCTGTCAATGATAATTTATCTTACCTGGACGGCGCTGTTGAGGAAGCAGTTGTTTTGGCCAGGTCCATTAAGTAATCCTTTGGTGCTGGTGAAGCTGGTGTTATGGTCATTGGATGACGATTTCTGACCAGACGGGACCTGCCCGTTTGGCTGGTTTCCATGTATCTGGCGGCACTGCGACGACTGCAGGTAACCACCGTAATCTACGATATCCTGGGATGCAGCTGGCTGCTGTAACCCCATGATGGACGCCATCCTCGGTCAGCTATGTCGGTGTCATCTGAGCAGAAAAGAAATTCAAACTCGATTAGTAAAACTCGCTGAAACAAGTTGCATTGACCGTGGCTTTCCCGGGTGGTTTGTGCTATTTTAAAAAAAATTTGAACATTTTAGAAGATCCCCAGGTGCTTGATGACGTAGTGACCTCAAAGGATTCAGATTTTTATTCTCGTTAAAGGCTATGGGACATCGTCAGACTTAGGTATACTATGTGTGTTTTTTCTATATCTAAATCAACTAAATTAAAATGGTTTACCAAATGTGTATAATTACAAAAAATAAAAATTTTGTATTGTAAACTTAGGTATATTCTAGATATCTCTGAATATAAATTTGGATATTGGCATTCTCATTTATGGAAATCAAATTTCGCCCCATTCGTATGCGTTTTGTATGCCGTACAATGAATGTAATCACGCACAGTAGCGTTTGCGTAACGCGACACGTATCAAACGATTGTAACAATACCGAGAAATCATGTTCAACGAATCAATGGACGTCGAATCGATATTCACGAGCCATTCTCCTCGATCCTCCAATGCTCCACCTGGAGAAACGCGACCTCGATAGAGAATCTTCAAGGAAAACGACATAGCAATGGACATTTTTTTAATTGCTTGCAAATGAGCAGGTATAATTCAGAAGCTCAACAATCTTTGCTAAGTGTCTGTCGTACATAATCGATGTCCATGCTCTTGAATAAGTAATTCACAGGGTAAGAACAACTGGGTATCATAGGAAAGAATATTTGATTGACACAGAGACCAAAAGAATGAATAGTTAAATATAAATTATAATCTTATTATACAAAGTAAATGTTACTTTTACGTCTATAATTTGAAACCCTCGTAAAGACAGCGTTATATTAATTACTAGCTGACCACCAAAATAAAACATACAAAGCATTGTTTATAACGATCAATTTTTATAAATATACCATTTCCAATCAATAATCTTTTCGTCTAGGTGAAGATATATCTTTATTTATTGCTCGTTGCGAACCACCTTTATATTCATGTAAATTAGTTGCTCTCTTTCTCACAGCGTAGTTTTACACGCTGTAAAAGCTGTACACGCAGAGATTTCAATTTCAATTTACCTCCATATCCCACTTTTAATCCATGCGACGCGCAAGTCACACGGGATCACGCTAACGGTAAAACTCGTAAGGTATCGACTACACCGTAATTTCTTAGCCTCGCACTCTCTATACGTCCTCGTTTTGTCCACCGTAGAATACGTCGGTATCAGCTTGGCTGTGTTTTAACACCGTTATCTTATACGAATTTGAAATATAAAGACACATGGAAGCGTTACCGCTCATTTGCTTCGCAAGAAACAGGATGGAGGTCGCGAACGTGCACTTTCGCGGGCCGTGCAACTGAAAAGATGATTGCAATCCATTTGTACGGATGTTTACTGTTTACCTTCTTCTGCACGTATATTTATATTTCACTCGATACCAGGCGTCCTTTCACTGAAATTTTCAGATGGTATTACGTCACGACCACTTGTTTATTTTGGGAACGTCTACCTAACGTGAATTTTAAATTTAAAGGTGGGGATGTTAATTAGCTAAACAAATAAAGAAGGAAATTAATTATGGTGTAATAGGATAACGAACAAGATTTATTCTTTGAAGTTTCCGTAATAAAATATATATAAGAAGTATAAAAATAAATTAAATTAAATCATTTCAATGGGAAAAATAGTCGGCAAAGTTTTTAGAAAATTCTATAAAACGATTGATTAATTCGTGAATGATCTATTGCCGACGGAAACAGTTAAAGATCACCGCCAACATTTTTCTGCTTCCGAAAAGCAGGTCGACTTCGCGGCCCCCGCTGTCGATTTTTTTTAAACTCCAAAAACAGCACACAAAAATACCCTCCAAGAATTCTGCATCACTCGAAGCGCCTCGTCATCTTCGACGATCGTCAAAAATAGACTTGGTCCATGCACATCCCGAGCGAAAATTCCCGCCGAGACGGTCTCGCCGGAAATTTGAAAATAAAATTCGAGAAAATCGCCGTTTGGCAGCGTGTTGCGCTTTCGCGAAAGTATTACAATTTCTTTCGCGTGCGAGCGGCTTCGATCGAGCGGAAGGGAAACGACTCGTTTTTCGCGCGGAAGAAGCAAATTGAAAGAGAGGGGTTTTTTCTCCTCTTTTTCCTCTTCGGTTTGCATCGCAACAATTTGAAAATTTCGTCAAGTTCCACCTCTCTGTCATGTTCGCGAGAAAATTCTTCTATTTCTCCCACATACAGGTGGTGAATAACGTATTTCCTCTTTCGAAAATGTAAGCATTTGAAAGGGTGGGAGATTATTTAATGGCAAAAGAAGTTTCTATGCTTGTGGATAGTAATGGAATGAACAAATTCATGAAAAAAGAGATCTTGAGTTTTGTTAGATTGATAATTTATTCATGGGCGTACAAATAACCAGATAATAACACAGGACTACTTTGTTTAAATTAGTCGATACAACCCCTTCGGAAAGCTGCTATTAGATTGGATATTCTAATTACCTCGATTATTGCAGATCTCTTCAGTCTCGATTCTTTGCAATAACCGAGGTTCTGTACTCTATTGGCCACCACTAACTTTACAGTCTACTGGCCTATAAATACACATTTTCCTTGACCCATCAACCGGAACTTTCGATGCCACATCCTAGGTATAGTGAAAGTTTCTGTTCACACTAACCACGTGTCCGCCCAGAGACCTCACTCTCGCTCAAGCCACACGATACCTTATCATCTTTGTGGTCATAAAATATTTTCGCGATAGGAATGCTATCATTCATACATTCCTAAGATACGAAATCCTGACGAGATCCAGCCAGGGACGTTGCCTGCAGCTCAGCAGCGTAGGTGGTGGTTTGATCGATGAGTGTGGCCGAGACGTTTCATCCGCGTGTTTCGCGTCGAAAAGGGAATTAAAGGGATAGAGGAGAAGGATGCTGAGGAATGACGATATTATCGGGCACGAAGGGGGTAGAAGCACGGGGCCAAAGAGCGCCCGGACTCGCATAGCCGACATACTAAATGGTACGGCTGAGTGGTCGGCGTTAATTTCGAGGGACAAGAAAAGTGGTCGCGGCGAGTACGTGCTCGAGAGCTAACCTGGCGTTGCTGTCTTCGTGTTCGCTTTTAGGGTTCCGTAACAATGCAACCGCGGTATTTTTCGCTCGTCGAAGGGGTCGGCGCTGTAACTCTGGCTAACGTCGGCAACTCGATACGCGTTAGGTTTCAGACGAGGTAAATACCTTTTTGTTATTTTTTTCGCTCCCCCTCCCGAATTCGAAAAGCCAGTCTTCCGACGGCCATCGAAGCGTCAAACTGGATCGTTGGAATCCAACCGAGCCCCTCTGTGGCTCTTGATTTAAATGTGAATGTTCCTGGGTTCTACAAAGCCCTCATTTGCGGGAACAAGTTTATTAAAATTCCACGACGTTTCAGGAATAAAGCCCCGCCGACAGTTTAAATCAAAGTATAGATATTCTTAGGGATCGCTGAGAACGAAGGTATGAGAGTATGCACGTAAAATAAAGAAATTTGTGTATAAAGAAGAAATAAAAATTCTGTTTTGTATATAAATAGATCTCTTCGGAATATATGAATAATAATAATAGTATACAACTCTCGACGTTCTTATCTGAATCTAATCTAAACATAATCCTGAAAGATATCATAAGAATATGAAGTATTCTGAATGTTCTTGAATATTTGTTAAAATAATAACGCATAGACGATGAGTGGGTAATGAGCGCCAGAAGGAGTGAGAGAGCAAGTGGAAGTAGAAAAAGGCAGCCGCAAACAGACAGAATTCGAAGGAGATTAGGGTCGGCGCTAGCGAGTGATTATAGAGCGAAGTCTTTATGTGCTACAACCGTATTGTATTTTTTGTAATAATACGTCTTATATACACATTTATATACAATTCTAATATATATATAATTTATTTGATTTCCGTATATAATCTTACAGACGTAAGACGCTCCCCAAATTTTTTGACCACTCTAATCCAAAGTTCTCAACAATTAATATTAATTTCTATTTCTACCATAAACCTAGTGGAACCATCATTGGAAACTCTTCCGAAACCCTATAAACACCCGCGACCATAGACAGCACTATGAAATTCGCATTCATCAATCCTCCGTTCCCAAACGAACCATTGTGACTTCTCGATTTAATTTTAGATTGCGTTATCAGCACAAAATATCGCGCCACGTATTAAGATGTGTGAATAGATGTGAGAGACAATCACGCTGATCGAATCCGCAGTATGTTTTGCAAACGCAGACAATCTTCGGGGCCTTCTGTTTTTCATCGACGATAAGTATACGCAGCATTCGATTCGTTCACTGAATAACACCCTGTCGACATAGGGAATTTGATTTCTAGAACAGAGAAGCTTTCAAAGGCGAAAGAAATATTACAAATACAGATGTTTGAGTTCGTAAATTTATGTAACACCTGCATGATAAAATTGAGATTATCGTAATTATTTTGCGTAGTTTATTTTCATGTTCAGAGTAATGTTTAGAGCTCTAGTAAATAAGGAACGATTATTTTATTCGTTCCAATAAGGTCAAAGATACTGTAGTCATATTGATTCGTGACATTATCATACAGATAACATTTGTACACGTGCCAGTTTAATATATTATCCAATAAGACGTCATTACGTGAAAAAAAAACGGAAAAAAATAAATCCCGATACCGGGAATCGAACCCGAGCCTCCTAGGTACCCTCCAGATATCATAGCCACTAGACCATACCGTAGTGATATCTGCTTATTTCAATTTCGTATACCAGGTAAAAGCTGGCTGGTTTGTTCATTAACAGAATTTTATTTAATTTTGCATTCTATGTAAACAGTCGTATCGTTATAGCTTTACTTGTTACATTTGAACTCCAATACTTGAAATAAAAAAATAATCTTCGGAGTAATAATAAATTATATTCTCAAATATAAAATGTCCAACGCTCTTGATATATTCGTGTATGTTTTACTTATAGAAACTATTTATGATCAAAGGGAGTCAAAGCTTCAATTTTGTTCATATGTTGCATTGGTCAGTTCGTAATTTATATTCTACAGGGCTTTTCTATCGATAGTATGAGTACCGTAGCTTTTAAAAAATTGAAAAGCTCGAGTCTTCGCGCTGCGCGTTATTTTCCCTCCAAGACTATCCCCTACGTGTTATGCATGCCAACGTAATAAGGCTCCGTTCTTCCGAATGACAATGTACGCAAGCGTATTTATAGACCGACCACCATCCACACGTTTACAGAGAGTTTCTTTCGGTTTCTTTTACTACTCGCTTTTCTTGGGATTTATACGGGACTCGCGACGACGCTAACGGTATAAACGGCGAACTTTCTGTAACCAGGTTAAACGCACGGTAAACGAACGTCGATATCTACAGTTTTTTTTACTAATCCTTCACAGCTATTTTTCAATTTCGATTTGATTGTAAAATTGAACCAATAAAAATGATTAAACTACAGCCAAGTTATATTTGATAAAATCATACAAAAATCACAAAAATTATAAGTGGACTGTGGATAAAAATATACAAGAATGTGTACAAATGCATGAGTATATAAAATATGAAAAATAAAATACACGTTATGATATATACATAAGAGACGAAAGATACCTGCTTTTTCATCTGTATATATGAACAATCTAGTGTCTGATAAGTGATGAGTTTTCCTCAATGATGCCACGTTGTTTACATCTTCTTACATTCGTACATTAGATTCATGTATACAACTACTCTTTTAATTCCATCTTCAAAGCGAAAAGAAATTTCTTTAACCCATTGGCGTACAGATCTTTTCACTTCGTTCGACGGCTGAAGGTGTTGCCCTTTGTACAACTTGTACCAATTCAAATGGATACTTTAAACGAGTTAAACTGGAAGTTACCGCTTCAATCACCGTATCCGCCAGACTTTCATTTCACTCGTTAGACGAGACGAAACAGGCGGCACTACAATGAGTTCAACTTCATTCATGAAAATTCCTTTGAGCGAGGAATTGAAAAGGCGTAAAATAATCACGTTTAAATTCATCGACAAGGAGTGCAGATTTTGTAGTAAACTTCTCATTATTCGCTAAACTTTATATATACAGAATGAAAACAATGACGCACAAACTCACAAATGAAAAGTTTCACCAACAATTATTATTTAGTAGATTATTTCAGATGATCCCAAAAAACAGTGATAGAAAATATTTTGAATAAACATATTTGCAATCGAATGACTCCTTCAATCGACTGAATGATTAATAATTGTTTTCCCACGTTTACTCGCGAAATAAATATAAATTTCTTAATATTGGCAACATTCCAATGACTTGCACCAATAACACAGACATTCGTTCAGCCTTCGTTGTTCCGTTTTAGTAACTTCGAGGCTTCTATGGAAAATCGAGTTCCTAGAAAACACATCGAGGCCGCTTCCGGTGTCCGAAAACGGCACCGCCATTATCGTATTTTCTCGCAAAATCAACTTCGACGTCGCCATGGCCGAAAGAAAGAAACCATGGGGAGACCGAACGAAAAACGGAAGCGACAAGGAGGGAAGAATCGTGTGTTACGGCATAAACTCTGAGGCCTGTTGCTATCGCGAGGTTATTTCCGTTGGACGCACAAGTAGACGCCCCGTAAGAAGCTGGCTACGGGAGGCGCCGCGACGCCTAACTCGCGGAAAAGAAATTAGACTAGCCGCCAACCGCGCTTGGAATAATTTGGAATTCTAGCTGAATTTGTATCGCGTTTCTTTCGTTGTCACACCGGAAATAAAGCTTTCTTCGATAGAGATGCAATGCAAACTTTAAATAAATTATGGTAGTTATTATTATTTATTATTATTATAAGTAGATTGCGAATTTTATGCATTTATGATTTACAGTAATATGGAAATCGTGCAAGAAATATATACAATGCAAGTTGAATACATTCTACAATTAATATAATAATATTCTTATTTTATTTTGCATAAGTGCACATACCCTTTGTTTACCATGTATTTATTACATTAATTTATATCATAAATGTATAACATCTAGTAACGTCTAGTTATAAGTTTGCGTTATTGAAGAATAACGACTTACTTTTGAAATTCCATCATTTATTCCAACTCAATTTTATGTCTATGAGAAATGTTGTTAAACAAAATCCGTGCTAAAATTACTATTCCGATCCACCAATCGTTTCCACTGTAATATACGATGCACGAGGATTTGCTGTTTGTAATTCTATTCGGATCTTCGTCTGTAATAGAAATTATTATCATCCCTATGACAATACTGCTGTAACATTCACGCTACTGACGTTACCATAACCGCGGAAATAATATTGCAAACACCCGTCCTATGTAAAGCGACCGCAGCACTTACCATCAGTATTCATAGCCCCGGACAGGACATAAAATGCATTCATTGCTGTACTCGCCGCAGTTCGAAGAATCCATTATTCATAATCACTGAAACAATCACCCTCTAAATACCAATAATCCTTGTTATTTGTTTTCGCGAAACGCTCAATCCCAAACATGTGTAGCAAATCAAGCCGTCAATTTACCGAATATTTAATGGAAATCGAGTAGCTTGGAACGTGCATATATTTATCACACAAAAGTAGTGGACAAAGTTCACGTAAACAGTTGTTGATCTGACCTTGTTTTTAAATTACGGGCATTTTTATATCGCAATAGTTGTCCTCGCGGTAGTAGAAATAAAACTACGCAAAAACACTGTCAAGTAATCAGTAAGTATGCGTTCGTGACATTCGAAGTATCGAGTGTGAATATGTATCCCAGTAAAACTAGTCGCATTAACTCAGTTTGAAACAAATGTTATCGAAATACTAGAAATACCTTTGACAATGACTTAGAGACAAAGTCACGTAGGATAAATGCTTACACGCATTTTTATTAATATTCTTGGAGGATTTAGTCCAACTTTCAGGAGAACTAAAAATGCTACAATAGATTGAAAATATATGTAACACCTACGTCATGTATGTTTAAAAATGATTTCGTTGTTTTGACATGTATTTAATAAATTTTGATTTTCCTTCGTTCCCAATGGTCGAATAGTCAAGCCC
Organism: Hylaeus anthracinus; assembly: GCF_026225885.1. NCBI lineage: Eukaryota > Metazoa > Arthropoda > Insecta > Hymenoptera > Colletidae > Hylaeus > Hylaeus anthracinus. The sequence continues at coordinate 13,643,419 of NW_026534344.1, read as the reverse complement.
GATGTAACAACAAATATTTATCCACAGCCCTCGTGACAACTATTCTAATTTTTTTTTATTATTGTATGAAACACTTCTCTGTGCCAATCTCTGAGTATACAATGGCGTCCAAGAAACTCGTTGCTCAGCTGGCCGTCGGATATCCTAATTTTTTCCCTCATCCGTCAGAGGCAAGATCTTTAGCTCTGTACCGCGAACGAACACTGCCAACTTTCTTCTGCGTCTTCGCGTAATTGTTTACCCTCGCGTCAAGCGGCTGCGGTTACAATCGCAAAAGAAGAAATTCCATCCATGGCTGAAGCCTCCAAGACTCCGCATTGCGGTGAAACGCGATGATGCTGACGCGTATAAATCCGTTGGGCGTTACGTTAAACGTATCCCGACGAAACTCTAATCTTTAATTCGGGAAACAGCATTTTCTCAATTTAAACTTTGTCTAGCATATTTCGTTAGAATTTAGAATTGAAAGACGATGGATAGGAGGATGTTATCGATTCGATTGTGTATATCCTGGAAAGGATTTGACTGCGTCAAGAAGGATTTCACCCCTTCACCCAATAAGGATGATCGACGTGGTAATTCCAGGTCTGGTGGAACTATTTTACGCCTCAGAGATTTAAGGATTTTCCACTTATACGGCCACGCCTCCGAAAGTTTCCACGCCGATAACGCATCGAGCGGTTTGTAAGCTAAAAAGTTTTCGAGCATTCATCATGTTCCAATCTCGTATCAGAGGCTCCATCAAGGAGAAAGATTAGAAAGTGTATTTTCAGGGAACGGAAACAATCTTATCTGCGATCGCGGGAGATAGAAATCATTTCTACAGAAAAGAAATCGATAAATTTAATTAATTGTCTTAAGTATACATCGTCTGATATAGCATTCTCCAAGAAAAAAATTGATAGAACACCATTTTTCTAATCTATTATTGGGTTGTCCAGAAAGTTCATACCTATTTTTAAGAAAAATTCAAAGGCATATTTAAATTTTAATGTATATTTATTGAATTATATATATATATATATATATATATATATATATATATTATATATATACCATATATATATATACATACCATATACCATATATATATATATATATATAATTCAATAAATATACATACCATATACCATATATATATATACCATTTTGTTCCACGACCTTTCCACCTGTTAAGAAATGTACATATTTTATTTGTTTTCAGCCATTCCGATATATTCAGACCTGTACCGCCGACTAAAAATCGGCATGGACTTTACAGATAGCCCAATATTTCTATCATTCCTATATATTTCTACCCAAATTTTTGTTCAGTGCGTTATTAGAAACCACACAAACATAAACGTGAATTCGTAGCGTTCTCGTGTTTAATTAAACGATCGAGCTTTGAGAGCGTGAACCACGAATTGACGGCTTCTTCTTTCTTACGCCTGTCTGGCGCTTCCGTACGATTTCACCTTCGAAAACGTCAATTACTATAATCTCGTCCGCAGGTGTTCCCATATTACGCGCGGTTCCTCTTTCTCGGCAAAAATCGTTAACCCCGGCTCAAGCGATTATTCAAGTTCTGAGAAAAGTCTTAGCGGTGAGCGCTAAAACTCTTTGTGGTTGAGTACCCCAGGATCATTAAACCCAATCACTCTCCAGTGCGTTCACAACACAGAACATAGTGAAAATGAAAAGGTGGTTTCCAGAGAAGCTTCAAAACTTTTTAACACATTTAATTACAAGCATGTGATTTTATTAAAAAATAAAATCTTTGCTCACCTTTTTTTTTGTGGAAAATTCTTGATTATTTATATCGGAATCCCAAGTGCGTGTCCAGCTGTGTCCCCAAACATTCGTACACACCACTTCTCGGCCACGATCGTGATTGTGCCGCGTTTTCGAGGGGCGAGTTTGCGAAATTTTTTTTTTGAGGATGCACCTGCGCTCGAGGTATCAAATGATGCTCAGTTGGACGTCGCGATTGCGGTCTTCGGGAAAAACTCGTCGAACCGGTCATGCGTAAAATATCACGAGCCTCTTGACAAGAGGACCAAGCAGGAGCAAAGTAGCCGCAGGAGCACGAGGCTGCGGTAACCCGTCGACTCGCGATAAATCGTTCTTTTGCAGTATCATGTGCGTAGAAACATTTTATGCCCGTAGCCGCGCGCTCGCAGGAGCATTCCTTCGGATTCCATCAGGAAGCAGCGGCGCTCGAGCGACAAACGAGGCGCCGTTAAAGGTTTACGACGCTTAGGCGCATTCGCGGAAGATATCAACTGGGGAATTAAATTCGAGGAGAAATTTCGATGCTACCTAAGTTTAATCCAAGCGAATTGCAGCTGAAGTCGATCCAAAACAACTGTGCTTTCATTACCGTAATCTAGTTTCACTAAACTTCGATTGCAACAAGTATTATGCCAATTAGCTATATCTTTTCGAGGTAGCAACAGCTTGAAACATTGAGTATTCACAGGTAAGTAGAACTATTTATAATAAACAGTCCCAAATCTTTGTTTCAATCTCTATTATTGATAAAACCTGATTAACTATCATATTGATTCCACGAGAGCTTAACTTTTATCGTATCTTGAAAAAATGTTTCGAAAGCATTAGTCGATAAAAGATATCGAGTTTTAACGTCGTCGATTTGAAATTGACGATTATTGTTTCGGATTAATTTCCTAAAAACTATAGTCATTTTTCAGCAACTTCATAAACTTTAGGTTGGCCATTGAAAATTATTCGAATTCATTTATCAAATCCGTACGATGTAGAACGTCCACTATATAAATTAACACCTGTAATTAAAATGCTACTTGGGCAGCACTTACACGATATGAACACCATTTAATGGAGACAGGCACGACTAATGACACATTATAAAGACATATACCTGGCGACAATCTGATTAAACGTGTCTACAATTATCGCACGGAATAATGCCATCCGGCGACAGAGAACGAGTTCTTTATAAATGATTTCTATTTCAATTATTAATGAACTCGTTTTTCAACCAAGTATCGCTTATATATCCCAGATATCAATTTACTTGATTCAATGAACACGCCGCCTATAAATAAACGAGATCGGTCAATAGAGAAATCTTTGTTCTCGAGTTTCACCGAGTACCGTGCTCCTTGGTTTCCTTGCTCCGTGCCCTTTGGAATAGATTTCTTTCAGAAAGATCATCGGTATCAGCTTCCGATGTTTCACTTTGTCAGCGCCTAACTGACAAGATCGGGTTAGAATAACCGAAAGCGTATATCCGAAGCGTCGTGGCAGCTTTTTATCGCAACAAACTCTACACTCGAGACACTCTGGACTAAGTCTGTTGTTAAAGTTCGCGACAAGCTCAAAAAGATTGCATTGACAAACACGAAGAATTGAGTTCATCGTTCACTGCAATTTTTATATTAGGATCATCACAGGAGTCTGGCTGGTTTCGCTCTGTTTAGCGCCTTTTCTTACAATTTTGTCGCCATCGTGGCGATAATGCGTGAGGAACGACGGGTTCGTGATGATAATACAGCCTCCTGATAATCGTGCTGTCCGAAGCCTCCTCAGGGTCGGTTGAGTTACGTTGTAATGATGGCCCAACCAACGAACCGGTTGCGAGTCCTTGGCCCTGCCACTGCACTTATTTGGCCCCTACGCTCTCCATCGGCTAACCCGATCCCGGCAGACGAAACCAACGAGAAAAACAAAATGAGAAAAAAGGCACGTAGGAACCCGCAAAACTGAACCGCACACCTGGCCCCAAGGATGAAAGCGCGAATTCGTGCGGCAGCCCCCGAAGACGCTCGCGAAGAAAGAGGAACGTGAATTTCGTAATTTACGAAAGGGCCGTAAAAAGGTACTCTAATTGATGGAGGAGGGAGAGAACGTTCCTTCGTGCAAAGCAGCCGAGGTGAAAAGGGTCCACGAAGATTGGTGGGTCGAGCAGTATTTCAGCTTCGAAAAGAAGTGGCGCCCACAAGGAAGGAAGGTTGCGACATTTCGCTTAGAATAGACGTGGACTTGGGTTGTTTGCGTAATGTGGGATCTCCTGGGTAGATGATTTTCAAAGTAACGTAAGCATAGAAGTGAATCCTGACTCGTGATAGACTGGGTAATTGATAGGAGAGAAGTAATAATTCCAGTTGCTCTTTGTTTCCTTGGGGGGAGGGTCAAGAAGTAAATTGATCCCCATTGAAATACGTTATATCGGTTGACATGGACTAGCAATTTTTAACTCTTTATGTTTCTTCACAAGAGGACGTCTTAATTACAGTCAATCACACAAGTATTCGTACATTCTGTATTTATTCATAATTGAAATGAATACTTCATGTTTCCAAATAAATTTGTAATTGTAAATACATACATGTGCGAAGGTTATTCATGTGCATATTTATGATGGAAAATTGATTTGGAAACATGAAGCCTATCATTCAAATTAGACTTTCTTCGCTAAATATAAAGGATATCTAATAATCTGAATTTATCAAAGTAAATGCCTTGCAAATTCTCTGCAAAACAAAAATTCAGTTCATTAATTAAATACCTCGCAGACAAAGGTAAGGAATCATGGAAATAAATTGGGAAAATTGAGAAAATATATCGTGTACTTGTCACCACTGGTAACTAGTCAATTTGCCCTGCGTTCCTTTTCAAATTACTGGATTAGTGATAACGATTCTGCTGTAAAACCCTTCTCGAAATGTCTGGTAACATACACTGGCCAATACTGACCAAAAAGAGTCCGTACTTACTCCTTTCTCCAGAGTACGACCTTTCAATTGGGCGCATCTTTTCACGAAAGAAAAAGAGACGTCCCGCGAACTCGGTTTTCTCCGCGAAAACGCGAGCATTGTGGAGGCTTCCACGTGCACAATAGGTGAGACACCCGTCCGTTCCACTTACAAAGGAACGGTCCACGGCCCTCCGCGGATCCTGGGTCGTATAAAACCGACGATAAATCCATCATGGCCAAAGAGTGACCGATATTGCGCTCGTGGCCATTTGCCAGCGACAGGCTCGAGAGTCTCCTCCTGCATCTCTTGTTGCATTATGCAGTCGAACCTTAGACTGCATTTCTCGGTCTCTGTCTCTTGGCCGCGTCCCTCGGTCACGTTCCTTCTCTACGGATAAATATGTCGGACGTGGCATGATTTATTCGTGCAGAACTATTTTCGTCACCGGTCGTCGGGTCGTTGCTGCGCTCTCGAGGAACGAAAACCTACGGTCGCGGTGTCAGGGTCAAGGATTACCTTATATGTGACTCCTCGTGGTGATCGCCATGATGTGGGGCGCGAAGAGAATGCAGAATCGCGATAGGAATGTTCAGGGAACTGATACGGGGCGACTCGAGATCTTGATAAATAAATAATTTGTATTGGTTGTCAGGATAAGCCAAACAATACAAATATTTGTTGCATGTACAAGCATGCTTTAATATTAGTACAACGTTTGGTACCAAGTTGCTGACCTAACTCGACCAGCTTAATTATTTTGTATGATAGGGAAGAATGTGCCAACGAACATTATTTACTTAAAGGTGGAATCAAATTGCAATGATTATATTGAATCGATTATTAGAATATATTCCTATATTATAGGAATAGAAATAGAAAATACGTAAAGACAAGAAAAGGTAAGATAAGAAACAAGACTGACATTATATAAATATGTGAATTGTAATAATTATGCATAATGTACATTAGGAATAGAAATGAAAAATATGCAAAAGCAAGACTGTAAACGAGCCTGAATTTAAATAAACATGTGGATCAATAGTTAGAGAATAAATGAATCAACCAGCAAGATATTTAACCAAAAGTGACCATAACGCTATGGTTCCGCAACCGGACGGCACTCAATAAAATTAAAAAATCGCGTGTCACCCAATGTCATGGTAATCCAATCCCACCCATAATATCCCAGACAGTTAAATTCCCAAATGGGATCTAACATGAGGAAATTAAAAGCAGTATCTACTACCAACTACCGTCCCTTCTGTTCACTATTAACGCGGCTCGTGAATGAACGCAGACGTGTTTATCCGTCTGAAACAACGCGTTACATCGAATTGGCGAACCGTGAGCGACGCATTCCTAAAAATCACTCGACTCGCGAGCAAATTTCCGGCCGCAGTGACTAAGTGTTAACTAAACTTCCTTCGTGTCAAGTAAACCAAACATTGAAACAGTTCGAAGAGAAAAGCCATGACTTGAAGTTCGCCCGTCCAAGACTGATGGAAATCGTAGCTGACGATGATATAAAGCGTTATCGCGTTGCGGGACATATTTCAACAAAAATGGAGGAGGCTATGATACTTCGAAGTTTTCCAACGACACCTCCCAGGACGACAGCTCTAACGAAAATTAACGTCATCGCCTCGAGCATCCCGCTGTCCACAGCAAGGATCATCAACTTGGTTGTTCTATCGTTAGGTGTCAGCCTGAATCTCTTGATGATCATGGTGATTTTTTCGAAGTCCTCCATGAGGACGACCATGAACCTCTACGTCGTCAGTTTCGCGTGCTCGAACATGGTGATCCTGATCGAGCCTCTCGAAGATGTTCTCCAATGGTTCTTTGACACGAAGTTGAAGCTAAACATGGACTACGTCTGTTTGATCAGCTTCGACGTGTCCGTCATCACGATCGCCATCTTGAAGTTTCAATTGTACGTGAATATCTTCCATCGGCAAACAACTTTCGGCCAGGGCCTGCTGAGGAAAACCACGGCCATGAAAGGCATCGTGCTTATCTGGTCCGCGTGTACCATATCTATCGCCATTGGTCTGCACATATACGACTTCTTCGAAGGTGACATGGCTGAGATTTATGTTTGGAACACGTTCATGTTCATTGCTCCGCCGATCGTCATATTCCTTGCTCTCGATGCATTGATTCTGTACGAATTGATGATACTGAGGGAGTTCGAAGGATCGTGGAGGATGAACGAAATCAGACAGTATGTTATGCTGGGTGAGTCGTCTAAAAGCTTGGAAGTCTGCATGCAGAAAGTCTCTAAAATTCTAGTATCTCACTTTTCTACAATTTTTTTTTTTTAACATATATGAGACTCTAAAAGATCTTTCGTTTGGTATTCTCAAGAAGACTGAAGATCATAGTAGACCCTCCATTTTCCTTTACGAAAAATTACAGATCTACAAAAGAAATTGTGCACCTATGTTTTTTTTTAAAGTAGAACCCTGTACTTTTTTGTAAAATAAATATCAACTGGGCCAAGTCCATTCAATTTAATCAATCCGAAATTTAATTCTGGAATGTGCTTTGTTTCAGTGATCGTCGCACTCGCCTTCCTACTGATTCGAACGCCATATCGTGTCGCTCGAGCAGTAAATTTTATAGAACCGAAGGCCTCGTGTTGCACGGAAAATAAGAGGGAGGTTCTCTACTTCGTCGCCAAGATGTTTCCCGCTATTTTTCCAATTATCTACATGGCGTTGTCGTGCGAATTTCATGGAGTTGTTCAGGTTCGTTTTAAAACACAATGACGATTTACCAAATACTTCCCTTACCGATATCTGTCAATTTTAAACGTGTACTGATTGCAGGAGACTTTGAGATGTAGATGTCGAAAATCACTCAAAGAAATTGTGGATATTTAAAATAGGAGAACAATTAACGTGGTACACGTGTATATTTTCCTCGTAGATATAAGATACAGTTTGCTATAAAAATTTCACTGAAATAGTTACAATTAAATAACAACAATTGCAGAAACGTTTGTGGTTTTGTTATACAGTAATGTATTAACACGTTGATTGACGGACTGATTCACATGGAAATATCTACAAAACTAAAATTTTCTCTCGAGTCTATTGAAAATTATAGAATCTAACATTTGCCATATTACTAATTCACGAATTCTATTCCAGATTCGTTTTGATTAACACTTAGCCCTTAAAATTAATCGTTGAAGTTCCTCAGTGAAAAACTTTGTCACTGATGGATTTAACATGTTAATTTTAAATTTCTAAAATAAAACGATAACACGTTTCGTTACTTTTTCCTGTGGTACTTTACAAATTGTTGAAAGAAACGGAGGTATGATAGCTTTTATGGATGATAACGTCGCGAGCTTCGCGCAGTACGCAGGGATATAGTAAACGCAGCCAGAATTTGCAATATATTCGTAAGGCGGACGGGAGAAGCTGGGTGTCGCAGTCGCAAAGTCGTGGATTCATTGCGCTCTCTGTATGCAAATTGGCTTCCCTTTGAGCACGTCTGCCGAGTGCATAAGTCGATGGAGGGCCGCACTTACGTGCAACCACGCGTGCGTTTGGCTACGCGCGGTTCGTATCTGCCAGACCACTGAGGAAAAAGGCCCAGCCGTACTCCAACCATAATCTCTGCTGGTCAGCGCCATGTGGAATCGCTTCGGCCGCTTCGATTGTTAAGTAGTTAAGATAAGGTCACTGAAAGTTGCATTCGTTTCGCCGTTTATGCAGCGACCCCGACACCTGAGCATGCGCGCTGCATGGAGAACGGACCACTATGTGACACTCTTTGTTGTAGCTATGCTGAATTTTCAGCCTAAAATATTGCAGAAGAAGCAATTTATAGTGCATATAAAGAAATATCAAGATACGATTGGTTGATTCTTATAGTTTTCTGAAGGAAGACACTAGATATTGACCTGGGTACTTGGGTGCATAAATTTTTATGGCAAAGAATTTCTATGTATGTATAGTCGCAGGTAGGGATCTTGTGAGATCGTAAGCCGAAACAGCAGTTATTGCTTTATTAGCACAGGTAACTGATCCCTAGGACGACAGGGATGTCCCGACTCTAAGGATACATGCTCACGTTGCACTTTGGGGCCTCAAGACTAAATATGTTTTGTTACGAGTACCTGGGGGTTTTCCAAACTGGAAAAACCAAAAACTCTTAACGATCGATTCATCCATTACAGAATTATGTGCGAATATACATAAGAAGAATAAAGTTATTGAAATATAAACCTCCTAATTCTGGTATCGTACGGTCCTGAACGAAAAGTCTAGATCCATCCTTGTCTAAAACGGTGTCGAATTACTAATTGCGGTCGACTTAAATTGTAAAGATCGATTTCTGCTAAAATTTTGCCTTTGAATTTTCCTCTGTATTTACGTGGAGGTATTAATATCTAATATAATTATGTTTATATTGCCTGAAGAAAGGAAATGGCTCGTTGCTTAGGATATCCCCCAAAAAAATAATTCATCATTTTCTGCATATTTTCAGTACTCAGCAAGCTAACCAGACAAATGATGAAACATCTCGTTAAATATTAAGCCTGCTAAGAGTACAATGTACTTCTACAACACTTTCCTCGACAAGAATACTCGAACGGAATTCAAAGTACGGATAAAAGCAAACAGCGTACGTTTATGGTACATTACACAACATGACCAAAATATTATTTCTCGATAAGAAATTGCGCCTCATAGAGAACCGCAAGTCCCACGTTTCCATGAGTGTTCCTTCGTTATTAATACGCCATAACAACTCGCACGAAAAACCGAAGAAATTCTTGAGCAACTAGGCGCAAGGGGTGCATCTTCAAATTCAATTAAGCGGAACGGGTTAAGCCCCCGTGAAAACAGGACGTCGTTTATCAAATCGAGGATAAATCCGATTTCATAGCTACAGGACTCCCTCCATGGCTGACGATTACGAATTCCTCTCACGACACCGTTTCGTATTCCAACCTTCGGCGATTCTGCAGCAACATCAGAAGAAGGACTGTCGGTATTACACGTGTGTGGAAAGGACATGATTATCGGCTGCTAAAGAAAGCCACCGGCGAAGGGAGATGCGACGTACGTGTCCTCGTCGACGAAGAAAAAGAAGACCTTGAAGAAACAGGAAATCGGTGGAGCGGAAAACCATCGTACCAGACGGGACTTCCGGCTCGCTCTTTTGGCTAAACGCCCTTCGATCATCGCCGTAGCCTCTATCATAATCGTTCGCTTTCAACGACAATCGCACGACACATAATTCTATTTATTAAGTATGGAAATTAACGTTCTGCCTTTCCAAGGTAAACTTATCTAGAAAACCTACTAATCTTCCCTGAATATCGAAATGTTTTGTGATTCGTTACGATGAAGGTTGATACTCGAACGTAGCAAAATGGTCAGTGAATATTTACATTTAAACTTGAGTTATAAATTATTAAACGTAAAAGCACAAAATTAATTTTTACACCTAACAAATGAAGCTACTATTTCTTGTCCATCATATCACTATTCAAAATCTATATTCAGGCGATTTATACTGTTTAAAAACACACAAAGCCGTGGAAAATTAGTTTCTCGATTTTTTCAGTGCTATCGATACACATTAGAGAAAAAGAAGAAGCGCGTATTTAGAATTGGCGATGGCCCACGCGTGTTGAAAAAATGTCGTTGAACAAAGCCCGTTGTTCCTTCATTGCTCCATCATAAACGTGATCCCGAAGAATGGATCTGCGAAGCACCGAAATTTGCTTATGAATAGCGTATCGACGAATCACACGATTGTTTGGAGAACGTCCTCTCGATTTGCACACGACGCACTCGAAAATTCTAAGCGACAGAAATGACGCGTTGCGCTCGAATTTTCGTTTATTTTTACGCGAAGCTGAAATATATACGATTCTCGATGATATCGAATGATCAGGTGTTAAAAGTGATTATGAAAAGTAAAAGATATAAAGAGAAAAGTCAAAATATTTTCTTTGCAAATTGTATTATATACAGCACATTTTTCACCCACTGTTACAGTTTTCAAGATACTCGAGGAGCTAATTTGTTAGTTAGAAGGAGTTACATTATCGAATAATTTCTTCGAGTACCGTAGAATCTCACGAACGGTACATTTGCGAGCGCCTAACAAAGCACATAATAAGAGAAGGCAAAGGAAAGAGTTCTCCATAACGTGAGATAGTCGACACAAAGAAAGTTACACCTTGCGATATAGGCCAGTGTTTAACTTTCCCCATTGCTCTGAGCCATTTGCGAACAACAGTCAAAATTTCAAAGTGTATTTTGTATCTCTACACATACAAACGCGCCTCTCTGATGCGTGAATCTGGATTAACTTGGCACAGAAAAACTTCAGTTTTAATTGCAGAACGAAAATTCAAGTACCTGTCGACATTTTGAAATCGATAGCTGTAATACTTCTTTTAACCAATACTACCGCTTTTAATGATTGGCACACGTTGATAATGGTCATGGGACTTCAGAGACCCACTGGGTTTGAAAATAAAGGTTTAAAAACGCCTCAGGATTTTGTAATTTACACACACGTGAAACCTCCGTCTGTGAACGTGGTCTGACTTGTTCAAATCATTTTTGTAAAGAACTACTGGTTCGTTTCTCAAGATTTGAGTACACCAACAAAGACGCTACATGGCTCTTCGACTCCCAGTGTACACACGGACTATTCATTCCTTTATGCTAGCTCCCACTGAATGGTTCGTACGTACATACTTCTCCGTGGCGGGATTTTAGCATACCGTGGGCATTTCGCGATTCAATTCAGAAAGCCAGCAATGTTCCGCAAGACGAACACGATTTATGATTCTTCGTGCAATGGATGAGTAATAAAGGTGCGTATACATCTAGAAGAGTCAAAGACGAGCCGAGATAAATAAATTTGTATCTTAATCGTGAAAATTAAATTTAAAACAATGAGAAAATATCTTTCGCAATCTTTGCACTCGCGTACAATCGAGCTGAAATTTGTATAGGGCGAAAAGTCAATCTGGGGGATGCGAAAGAAGAAAAAATGGATTTTTGTTATCTTCGTAGGTGTGCATTCCCACTCTCAATCTGTATAATACGTCGTCCTCGTCGCAATCCGAGCCGCGACGTTTTCGACAGGTCGAGGACTCAAAGAGTGCATTTCACGATTCGTCAATCTTGGTCTCGTCTTTGTCGAGAAGTACGAATCATACGCGAGGCGACGAAGGGACAATCGAGCCTCGCGGCAGCGATTTTTAATTTTCCGCGAAGCGATCTCAAAATCGCAAAGACAAGAAACACAGAGGTGCCAGTGATTCGCTGATGAGTTTTCAAACATTAATTTTACGATGGAAATTTCTACTTAGAGATGGAGAAAAATTATAGTTGAAAAAGCAAATCTATCAAAAGTTGATATAGCAAAAATTGAATCGAAAGTAATTTTCTCCTCGATTTCACCGAAGGAGATCCATCTGCACGATCTATTTTCGTATTTACGAGTTCATGACAAGCAATTTCGTGACATCTATCGCTAATTTCGCGAGGTTAGGCATTCACACTTGAGAAAATATTGTCTTACGATGCGAATGCATCAAGGCGTCCATGTTTAGCCTCGCTAGCGTGAAAATAAGGGGTGGATTAAATTACGATACAAGAGAATGCATCGCCAATTTATGGTCTACATATTGTGTAGATAAAACAACATATTCCACAAAGAAATCGTCTGAGAGACAAACTGAATTGAGTGCCAGGTTATCCGAGTTATGTTGGCATTGTCTTCCATGTAAAATGCATTAGAACAGTAATTACGTCTAAAGCAACAATTATGTCTATGTAGCGTCTACGTCTGATGAGCAATAAGAGAATAAATCATTAATTTGTGAAGATTATACCGTGTAGTTACGTCTACAGAGGTTTCATCCTGATTTAGATACAGTAGAATGTTATACTTATTAATACCTCACGATTTTCTCAATATTCTTCTACAAGAAACAATTCGAAACAATTTAAAACAATTCAGGGCAAGTTAAATAATGTACAATATTTAATTTGATAAGAAATAGTTCGAGTGTTGCCTGGATACTGTTTGCTAAAAACGTCGTGTTCCATAAAATAGCATTTATATGGACGCGTTTCATCCCCACAAAAAGCATGGGAAACGCGCAACACGCACGACGCCTGAAAAACGAATGGCATATCGATGCGACGCGTATGCAAGTTAAACACATTATGCCGACGTGTGAATGAAACGAGTAAGTTAGTGAAACGCATACGCATAGAAACTTCATTCATGGCCTTCGACGGAAAAAGCATCGCCTCTGCGTCGATTATAATCGCAAAGGAGCCTCGAGGGGATTGGAACACTTGGATCTTTGTCGAACTTTTTCACACCGCGAGAAAGTCGAAAAGTTACACGATGGAAAATATAACATTGTCCCCAACGTTAAAGTTACTCCCATTGTGCGTTTATCCCTGGGTGAGTGCGTGCCCCTCGCAGCGTGGAGACTTTTTCTACCATTGTTAACCTTTTCGTTCTCTCGGCGAGTGAACTGAGATAATTTTTTTATCGAACTAAATCCCAGCTGGTATAGTGCTTTGTAAGAATTTGTCAAATTTGAGATAATTATTCTGGCCTTGATGCAGTCGGTGCTGCAAAACTCCATATATTTAATTTATTAAGAAATTTCAGAGGAAGGAATAATTAACCAACATTCCTACATATTTTTAGAGTAAATTTTGCGTAAATCAATGTTTATTACTTTTAATGTTAACCTTTTATTTCTTTTCTTACTAATTTTATTTTAAATTGCTTGCGGTACGAATACTTCATACACCGACTGTGTTTAATTTATTCAACACTAAGTTTATTGAAATGACGCTTTGGAATGAAATCGATTTACCAGAGTCGAGTAGAAGAAAAATTTGAATATACGTATCCTTATCAAATGGATCAAAATACCTGTGCTGCGTATATCTAATGTTAATTTCAACTCGATACATTTACTTTCGCAGATGATGAAGAGGAAAGCCGAAGCTTTCCAATAGAAAAATGAAAAAGACCTTCCATGATCTACATAGGCGACCAAAGATAGCGATCGACGCGACCCAAATGCTACGTTGCGGCACGCACAAACTCGCTGGTTAATTTTTGATGGAACAAGCGGAGATTATACGGTGCGCCAATTAAAACCAGTCGTCTATTCAGCAGCACGGAGGGAAGCATGAATGGAATCGAGGAAAGTACAAGCGTGGACGCTCGAAGCGACTGAATAATATCGCGTATTAAAATCACCCCGGACCTAGCCCACGTAGACCAACCCCTCCCGCCCTCCTCGTGCCGTGCGCTACCCGATCGATGCACTTTCTTGACACCCTGTATGTACCGAGAGCCCGAGGCGATGCGTGGGTGGGCGTCTCGCAACCGAGGCGCAGGGACCACGGCGTCTCGACAAAGTCGACTCGAGACTCCGCACGAATTCTTTGCCCAAAAACAATCTCGGCGTTGAGTCAGAGCCGTGTTTGGAAGGTGAAACACGGCCTGTATAGTTACCTAGACTATTTAAACACGGCCGGGTCGTAGACCAGGGACCTAACCCTTTCCGCCTCCCGCAGCGTTCACGACACAGAAATTTCACTACGCTCGCAATTTACTTACGGTGATAATTTTATCTTCAAACAGGAGTGCAGAGGTAGGATTATATCTTCGTATCAACGTTTTTTTTTCTCCTAATCAAACAGGGCAACGAATGTAACAGTGCAGCACTGTACTTTGGATGAGAATAGAAAGTTATGTCATATCATTTTGTGTTCAGTTTGTATTAGAATTCATTGATTTTTCTCGATCTGGCATTGAAAATTAGCACACTAGATAGCAACAAGTATAAAAATAGAAACTTATTAAGAATGTATTTGTTTGAATTTATTGTAAAAGAAACGTCGTTACTTTCTGGCTCCCTAATACTATCAAATGAAAAGTCGTTACAACTCTTTTTATACAAAATTATGGAAAATGTCAGCTTTATAAATTTTATCACTATGCCATGTCATTGAGAAGTTCAATTATGAATATAAAAAATAACAGTCCTTTCTATGATAGTTTTATGCCTTTTATAAATATGCCACATCATAATTAATTCAATCGCAAGTATTAAAAATAAATGAATACGAGTTACTCCTGAAAATAATAAAACAACCCACAGCACATTTCTTCAAGACTCGAATGTATGAATTAAAAACCACAACAGAAACGTCCCACAAATAAAAAATGACAAATTATTGATCCCGCATCGAGCAACACTTCTCTGTTTGCCTTGATCAAAATAATAAACTGCGAATTTGCGATCACCCGGTACGTGCGAGCCGTTTAATTTGCGTATTTCAACGCTGGCTATCATGCAGAACATCCTACTATCCGGAGGCAATACGGGCGTTTCCTAATCAGGATAAAAATATTCTCGAGGAAATTACGACCAATCGCCCATCGTGGTTGTATTCGATAATTAAATTCTCGTAGCGGAAGAACGAAGGAATCCATTCTGGTACCGATCGCCAGAAACGATCGGCTAATCCAAATGACTGATGCTAAGTTACGCGTTATCTTTTATTTGGGCAACGATTCCATTGGCGTTGATATTTATTCGCAACGATCTGCTTTCTTTGGACCCACTGGCTCGAATGAAGCTTGTTACGGGATGACTAATTGACCGATAAATATTTAAAATCGATAAAAACGACAAATTAAAGACGTGCGAAATAGGGAATAGAAGATTAATTACTTTGTATTAGTCATCACTGGGTTTATTTTGTTGGATTCGAATATTCTCAGATTTAAATTAGTAGAAGTAATTCACTCAAATGTTTACAGAAGTGAAGGTACCTTTGTTTGGTATTTTATACTTTGCACTATACACATGCCTCGATATTATTAGATGCCTTTAGTTGTCAGCTGTAACTCAACAACATTTTTTTTTTTCAGAAAAAACGATTTACCCATGTTTCCTTTAATTGTTTGTCTATCCAGAATCAATATTTCCATGAAGACGATCCCGAATTAGTGTATCGAAGCGTCAGAATAGACGCTTGATTTAAGGCTTGGAAATTTGTCTTTTTATTGGAAAACAGATGCTCCGCGCAACGCGGAGGATGTATCAAAGGGTGGACGGGAAAAATTGAGAAAACGAAGAATCCGGGATGAATATTCACGAGCACGAAGAGAAAGGGCGGGCGATGGAAGAGAATGCCGTGCAAAATAGCAACGGAGAAGCCAGGGCTGAAACGTTGAGCAAATGAAAGGCTGAAGATGAAGAGAGAAGCGACCGCGAAAGTCCGTCGCGGACGAATAAGACCAAAGTGTGACGAGGTAATGAAGAAGATAAAACTACTGCCTGGGGGTCTTAAAAAAGACGAAGATGCACCGGGTGCATAAATATTCAGGGCTGTGTCGTGCAAAGATGAAGAAACACGAGCGAAGGAGCGAGCCTCGCATGAAGCAGAACGATAGTGAGTCGACGAACCGACGAAATTGAAACTGGTGTAAGGATGGGATCAAAGAACAGAGATAGGACAAAATTTTACTTAAATAAAAAGCGAGGAATAGAAAAACTTTGTTTAGAGATGATTGTATTTGGTGAATTTGAAACTTAATTTCACTTTATATATTAAGTTTTATAATTTTTACACTTTAGAATTTTATAATTTTGTGTATAAAGCTTTTAATTATTCACCAGGGATCAAAGAATTCGAGTGATTAGACTCTTAAATAAATAAGTTACAAAACCATGCAGTATTATTTTCAACAATGTTACAAATAATGACTCAGTGGAAGATAATTTATCGAGGCACAGTGAACTATGCAAGCATACAGCACGTACTTTTCGAACAAGATTATTTAAAAACAATTTCCCTCGGGGAACATGCTCTTTTTTGATTGTATCGCGGTTTCACGTGCTACACTATATACGCGCGAAAGACCTCGAACACTAAACTTTAAAACTTCTTCCGGTTTGCCTAACTGCGACGTACGCGTGGAACGTGAAAGAGGATATTATTCACGTTTCGCAATATGACTTTATCGATCTCCGTTTTCGCGTAAATCGTTTCTTCAAAACAATTGAATGATTACAAAATAATCCGAAGAACCGATACGATTATCTTTTCGCTGTCCATTTATTCAGAAGTTTGCTCGCAAATAAATTTCAAATATGTGGAATTTCTACCTACCACGAATTTACACGATACTGTTTTTATTTAACTGAAATTATGTTTAAACCTCGACCTGGTTTTCACAGGACCTGTACTTATTATTTATTGGTATTTATTAGAAGAGTTAATTGAAATAGAAACTGAACAATAATATTCCGATTTTGCTGAGCTTTTAATACTTTTCTTCAGATCGTTTTCGAAGAACGCGAATATGAATGTCAATCTTGTCACAATATCTGCATTTCTTATCTGCTGAAACTTCTCGATCGTTTCCCAATTTGAAAAAAGCAAATTTTTCGCATACACCCGCTATCTGTCCGACGATTATCACGACAAACGCTTGTTTAGCTAAGGATAACTTATGTGTATTATTATCGATATGATTCACATAGTCGTGGTTTGGTCGAAACGTGTGTAAACAGATGCACTGTATGCAGATAGACTTGTAAAGGTTTTTAGAACTTTTTCGCCATTCATATTTCGTATGCGCACGCGACAGAAAAAAATGCATAGTCGAACATGGTAAATGGTTCATTGTTCTCGGGAAGAGACAATAACGTGTGGGCCCCGTGGATCGCTTGCTGACGAAATTCGCCGTTTAACAATGGAGTAAAAAATTAAAAACATGGACGCCTCAGAACTCGATTGCTGGCCATTTCCATTTTCCGAAAGCATTTTTCCCGTCGCGATACAGTATCGTAATGCTCGTACAAAAATAGAAGCACAAATTTACGTTCGTTTACTGTTTCATATAGCATGCATGCTAATCTAAAAATAATCGAATCCTCCAAAAATGGTATTATTTGATAACATTTAAATGGGAGGTGACTTTTACTCGAGATATCCACTTATGATAAAAGGATTTGTATTATTAATCACCTTCTATCTTTGTACATTTTCCAGCGTGTGTGCTTGTATTTACTCAAGATAAATGATTCAACGAAGAATTTAATCGAATTTTTGTAACTTCACAGACCTAAAAAGTCACGATAACGTTCGGAGGAAATTAAACTAGAATTCATTCGTGTATCACTGCAGGTCACTTCAGACTAAATCGTGTTTATACTTATACTTTATACTTCACGAAATCAGTTGGAGTTTGATCCTGTACGCGAATGTTCAACGTTAAATGAAATTATATAATAATTATTTCTTGAAAACTACAGTTCAATGTAACATATGAATATTTTTATGAAATTATGTATATATACCAGGTATCGAATATCTTTAACCGTAAAAAATCATTTCGAACGGACGAATAATATTCAGGAACGTATCACCATGGTCGATAAATGGCGATATTGATAGCGTTTCGACGGCGACAGCGGCGTGTCAGCGGGAAAGTGGCAAAAACGGAATTACAAGCTCGAACAAATAGAAGAGAGGCGATGAACGAGCGATCCAAAACACCTTGGCGAAAGTGCAAGGTTAAATCGAATAAGATCGTCCTCCTGCACCGAATACTAGACGCAATTGCCCGCCGTTTGTGCGACACGCTTTCTTTATTGCAAAGATGTCAGTGCCACGCAGCGTAACGAAGGTCGTTTGTCAACACGGAGTACTCGTGTAATTTGCAAACCGTGATGTAACCCTTCACGCGTGGTTTGGTGTTCATCAGTTAAATGCACGCGTCAATTAGACAAGGATTTTAATGGTTTCGTACGTGGCCAATTCAGGCAATTATTAGGGACCATTTTAGCCTACGACTACCTTTTCAGAGTTCTATAGAAGTTTTTCATATAAAATTTAAGTTATTGCTTCGTGTAAAAACATATCATAGAGTTTTCCTCCTATGCATTGTTTCCGAAGAGTACCAGAACGAATACCGAGGATAAATATAATTTTAAAATACGTGTCTGACACAAACTATTTTGTTGTGCCATCTATTAACACTGTCTTCCGAATGCGACGTACATACACTTGCGATAGTAAAAAATAACCCAAGGCTACCGAACGTCATAAAGTTCGAGTATCTCTACGCAATGTTGTAACTCTTTTGTTCAAAAAACTTTCTTAGATGTACAAGAGTTCCTAAGATAGAGGGTGAAACTTTTGAGGGTAGTTTTACCCCTCCAATTACAAAGACATAGTTATAATAGACATCCGTCTTTACAGTTTTACTGTTAAATAAAATGATTCCAATCAAGCGTCACTTACCTTTAGGTCACACACACAGCGTTCATCCAACGACGTTTGACGCCACTCTTCGACCCTCCTCTCGAACTCACGGGTCCACTGTCGATAAACTTCGAACTCGTCTACGGAAAATCATACGACACCCCGCGCAAAAGACACACGGGGAATCCAGTCGCTTCGCATTCAGTGTCAAATACTTTCGAGCGAATCTCAACTCCTTCGCACTTTGTTTTCAACGTCGCCAGTATCCCAACGACCTAACTTCCACCGAGCCTAATTTCGAACCAGCACGGAACGAGGAAACGCTTTCGTCCCGTCATTCTCGTTTCCTTTCAGCGGAACGTAAACACGCGCGGCAGTTTGAATTAAAGATCAACGATGACACTATCGACAGGTGCGACTACGAGTCGCATCAAACGGGATCGAATCGCTGTTCCTATAGAGTTTACTCGTTTAATTATTCGTCGATGTTTTTCAGTGATAAAAAGAAGAGGCATCGGGAACGGTCACAATGGTAAACCTGTCGAGTGCCACGGGACACACGACCCAGTCAGTCACGGCTCGGCAGTCGGAGTACACTGCAAGCCGAACCGTCGCCGCCACGCGACTCCGAACTCGAAAGCAGAGCCGCGCAAGATGGTCGACGCCGACCTGGCTCTTTCATTGGCTGCGGGATTCTCAGGTACCCTGGCACTGTTATCGTC
This sequence comes from Hylaeus anthracinus, assembly GCF_026225885.1. Classification (NCBI taxonomy): domain Eukaryota; kingdom Metazoa; phylum Arthropoda; class Insecta; order Hymenoptera; family Colletidae; genus Hylaeus; species Hylaeus anthracinus. The sequence goes on along the minus strand of NW_026534344.1, from coordinate 13,623,667 downwards.
CCGCGAAACGCGACGCGCTGTTCGGGAGCGCACTGGAAAGTTTGCTGATAACGCGCGCAATGTGCGGGCGCTTTCGACTAGGAATTAGTAGGTTTTTTTATTTTACTTTTGAAGGACGTTGCTGTTATTTGAGTTCTGGGCCTTGTCGCATCAGAAATGGACGACATACTTAAATTTTACTTGTTCAATGATAATTGGGATTTGAAATGCGGAACTGAATTGTGTTTCAGAGTAGTGGGACAAAGTTTGTCTAAATTGTTTAATCAATTCAATTAGAAAGTGGCTCTTTTCTTTTCTGCCTTTCGAAGGACGCTGATGTTAACTGGCTTTTGGAGCCTCTTGTCAGAGATGAGCGAAATATTTTAATTTTATGCGTTCAATTATTCGTAATTAAAATCTGAACTATAAAATGAAATTATATTTAAGAATAAAATAACAGGAAGCTATCAAGCAGGAAGTAATATGACAAAATAGATATTCTTAACATAAAATGCAAGTATGGTAAACGTATTTTTCTAGAAACATCGAACGTCAAATTATTAGTACTACCTATCAATTTAAAAAAAAAAAAAAAAAAAAAAAACAGAAGCGTCAAACATACGTGTTGCAAGTATCTTATCGAAAAACTAAAACCACTAAGAACGAAACGCGACGAAAAATTCGACGCTGTGATAATTAGCCTCATTATCTACCTGTGTAAACATCGCTGTGTTTCCACATCGCGGTCTAGACCACGTGACATACATTACAATGCTGTTTGTCCTGGTGGATATTTACTATATTCCACTCGAGCCACTTGTTTTTAACACACATCGGTAATTCGAATTGTTGGTTCTCATCTCTTGTTTGAATAATTGCAACACAATTGAAGAAAAATTTCGTTCTCACGTGTCCTTTCTTCTTTCGTCGTCTAACCTTGCAATTTTCTTTAACCTCGTACTGTTTCGAATCCTAATTTTTTGACGGTTCTATACTTATGTTGTAACTCTGGATTACAAAAGAATGAGGATTAATCTCTCATAATTTGCTCGTCATCTCTGAAAGGTTCATTATCCTAGCGATTCCCTTGTATTAATTAATATGTATTCAACAGGCAAGAAGAAAAATTGTTTCTGAAATATGATACATTTTTAGATACTGATTATTTTAATTTTATTTTTAAGACTTAAGTTCCATCGTCCTTCGACTACTAAAAATGACTAGTTAATAAATATTATGTTCATATTATCATGAATTCTGGAATTGAGGTGTATTAGACACATCTGGTAGGAAACGCAAAAGGTTCCGTTCGACACAATGCATGGTCGATTGATTCAAAGAGAGCGTATTGAGAGGAAAACGGAATTTCTAAAGGATCTTAAGATGCAGAGAAAGGAAGCGGCACTCTTAAAAGGTTTTCGTGCCTGTAGGAGAAAACATGAGTTTAGTACTTTGATGTTGCATAGCAATTCATGATTTCCATACACTTGGAGTTGTAAAGGATTTTTAAATTGCAGAAGAAACAATGAATTCTGAAATCATTTGAAGGAATCCCTTTTCTATTGTATCTGATATTAATTTAAACACTATAAAATGACAACAAAAAGTGCATTCTATCGAAGGCAGAAGATCGAAGATTATAATGGATTTAAATCTATGAGAATTTACAAGTGAACTTACTAGAAAATACAAGTTTCGTACTAAGTCTAAAAGTAGTTAACATTTAATTAACATTTTGCATTCTGGTCGACAGCTACACTATCGAACAGGTGCGAGTGTCCTACTTCGATATCCAGTTCTTCATACTGTATCATTCGAACGTGTTGAAAACTAGAACCTCTAATCACATTCGTTTTCTTCAACAAAAAGTTAATCGATACCGTTCGATAGCACTGGACCATATAAACGAACCATATTTATATCACTTGAAACATCCCGTTTATCCTCCAATAAATTCCTGATAAACATAATAAAAATTAAAATTCTCTCTCCCTTTCCTATAAATGAAACTGATCGCGAACCAATATGGTACGCAAATTCTCCTACGTCATCCACGGAATCAGTCGATCAAATTATGGTTCCGCGACCGAGGCGCGTAGAGTTTACGCGTAATTGGCAATTAAGGATTACGAAACGAGAGGAAGCTACGAAATATGACAGAAAGCCGTTTATACGCGCACAAGGCGGCGTCGTTTACTTTGAGCACTCTCTTACATCGAACGGAGACGTCGCGCAATTAAAATCCACTTTATCGCCAATCGACGCCGGATTGAAAATTACATTTTCACCCGGGGGGCAATTAACGATCACGAGAATGAAGGCATCCCCCGGAGTGGCTCGAACCTGGAAGGAACCCAGATAACTGCAAATTTCCGGTAGGCTACGTTCTAAGCGAAATGGACGTACACACAGGCTCGATCACATTCGGTCAGTTTGAATTGTATAGCTCGGAGCCTCGTTCGTTTCCTCTTCACTCTGGGTTCCCTTCGTTCACGCCTTTCCTCAGGGTCCTATCACGCGTACGTGAGTGCCTGCAAGGTCGTTTTATCCCTCGTTCCCTCTTTTTTGACGCATTGTCATGCCATACGCGCGACTATGCAAATTTCCTCGGCCAAACGAGCAAACAGGGAAACGTCTAATACGTCCTTCTGACGAGATAATATAACATCGAGAATTTACTTTTCAGTAGTTAGTTCGTTACGAGCTGGCACTTCCTAGTCGCGATGAGCAATTTATCGCAGTAGATTTCCAAATCCTCTATAATATTGTAATATCATTCATTAGGAACTTAAAACAAATTCTTTTAATAAAGAATCGTAATAACGTTAGACATGATTAGTTTTGTCAACCAAACTCAGGGAATATTCCAGTCCGGACATAGAAAGAAAATAACCAACTCGAAAAGTGGCGTTCAATTTCAAAGTAAAATTTGCTCGATATGCGATAAGAATCTAGAATAATTTTGAATAGACATACGCTGCACGCTACCTGCACTTTTCCAAACGAATACGAGACCTGAGAAACTTCGAAAATGTTAGTTGCCACGACATCTGAGGATACGAACAATTTTTTTTTTTTTTTTTAACGGAAGGGAGCTTCTTTGCAATCGTTAGCGCCCGTTTCTGCGAGAGTTATGCGAAGATCGTTACGGAGATTGGGAAAAAAAGAGAACGGACTCAGGATATGCGAGTTTACGAACGGGTATACGTGCGTGATACACACCGTAATTTCTAAATGCAAGAACATCCTGTGTTCACACCAGCAACGCAACCTACGCGCGTCAGTCTACTACCTGAACCTACGTAATCTGGGGACTGTAAATATATCAGCTGTTATCGTCGAACGTCGCCGAGAGCTATGTTCCGCGTGTACTGGTTACAACGGCTCCCGTGTTAATATCAAACAGCGAAAATTTATTTCGCGCATCAGCGTTAATTGATGAAAACCCCCTATCAAGGACTGCCGCGTATCGCCTGGGAAACGGTAGCAGTTCTGGCCCTACTGGAAATGCAAATTTCATCATCAATGCGTGTACTCTTTGATTAATTATAACATCATTAAATTTTAAGCACCTAGGACGCGGCTGAACGGATTTATGTCGCGTTTGTAATTCTCGAACAAGCCGATTAAATTGTTATTTAGTGCAATTAGTTCTGCTGGTGAATCTCAGGAACAGCTATTATTTTCAATCTATGATTACATTCCAACGATGCCAAGAGTAAATGTTACTAATAACGCGTGATTACTTCGAAGTAAGTGTTGCCATTTTTCATTTATAAACAGGTAGGAATGGATTGATTTTTTTGTTTAAATTACAGGTAAATGGGACATAAACGGAGGTCTAATTTAAGTTTGAGTAACACCTACGTTCCCACGATGCCAAGAGTGAGTAAATATGACAAACATTATTCTCATAGATTCGACTTGGAGCAAGTGTTACCATTTTCCCTTCACTATAGCTACAAATTTGTTAAATCGTCTCCTTTTGCATTACAAGTAAATAATACATAAACACAGAAGATTTAATTTAAGTTTGAGAAATACCTAGATGCTCACAATGCCAAGAATGATTGAAAATGACAAATTAGGTCCCCTTGAATATTTCTAGTGCCCTTTTACCATTTTCTTTTAAACAGAGCTATGATTCTGTCGTTTCTGGTTTCTCGTTGCATACTGTTACAAACATATAGTATGGAGCAAGAGATCCAATTTAATTTTGGCCAACACCTTCGATACCTTTAATTAACAGAAGACATATAATTTGGCTATTAGGTCTAACAATAAATTTGACTTGCAGCAACTGTTTGCCATTTTCGCCACACTCCGGACGCGCGAATTGGCAAGCTCGATCTTCGCTCCGTAATTTGAGGAAAGAAGGTCAGAGAACCATCGATACCTAACCACAGCGACATATCAGCTCGACGAAAGAGCTGACCACGAGATTGTGGTAAATCGAAGGGTGAACTAAAACCAGACAATGGAGCCAGGATATTTATGCACTTGCAGGTACAATGTTCCGGAAGGGAGCTGCAAAAAGTAACACGACAGAATTCAATAAGAAGAAATTGTAAACTATAAGAATTGTGAACTATAAGAAGACTATAAAGAACTATAAAGAACGTCAAACACAATAGAATGAACTCTTCAACTTTTCTTTTATAACTATTCCTTTAAAAAAAGGAATCGAAGGCGTTCAAGGTATTAACGTTCCAACAATTTCATTCTGGTCCTCTTCAGAAATAATGCACAAAATGTATTTAAAAAACCAATGCGAAACGGCATAAAAGATAATGTATAAAAACGTGAATTTATGTATAGAAATATGTGCGGTAGAAAATTGATTAAAATTTCGGAGGTTAATTTAATTTTCATGAATTGAAGAGAGCCTAAAAAACAGGACAGATAATAAATATGTTAAACTCTGCTTGGATGAATTTTTTGCGAAAAAAAGTGTCCAAGATATTTCCCATTCATTTCCGCGTAAATATTTGAATACCTATGAAACGAAACACTACTATGGTAGATGCTTTGTTCGTAATTAGAATTCCTTTGACCCTAGCGCAACACGTAACCGTGTATAAATGGCAGAAATTCCTCTGAATCGAGTTGCACACGTCTAAATACAGGGTTAAGTTCCAATCTAGCACGCAACCGGAAGCGCCAGCGCTTCACCAAACAATGCTTTCGAAAAAAGGAACACAACAATAGAAAACAATAACGGCAGACGGTGCGTGCAATATACGCTCACGCAAAGGAAGCTTTGGTCAGTATTACTCTGCTGCTATTCCCATTGTGCCAATTTTCCTCGAAATGTTTTAGATTATTTCTACAAACTCTCCGTTCGTCTACCGAGGATCCCTTCCCTCGCATGATCTCCAATTTTCATTTCCTGCCACACTTCGCATCAGAATCAGATTTTTTGTTCACGAGCTTGATAAATACGATAAATGAATTTCGTTATCGATGAACTGAAAATTCTTTTCAATCCTTTTTGCGATAACGTAGAATTTGCGAATCTATCCTCTCCGAGTAGATCGAAGGCAATGTATTAAATTAATCCGATAAGGTAGTTAGATTGAAACGAAACTATAAATGGCACTTTACAGAAATGATAAATAATTGCAGACGCCAGATAGTTTCAATCAAGTGATATCAATCAATTTTCTAAACAATCTTCAAAAATAGGAATGATACTAATCTAATCTATCGATTAAAAGTATCTTTCTCTTACGTAAGAACAAATGTATCAATTTTTTAAGTGGAACTTTTTATTGCTTTCATCGAAATCCAGTTACTTTTCGTATTATGGTCCGCTATTTTGGATTTCTAAATTCCGAGTTCAGATTTAAAATCAACGACCCCGAAAACCTCTGTATACCAAGTTTCACCCAAATCGTTCTAAAGGAAAAATAGATACATTTGTATCTTTTCTAAAGCACATTAAGGAATTTTCCTTTCAGGAAATACTACAATGTTTACTACTACTTCTTGGAATTTCGTAGTACGCATTTCCAAGAATTTATGTAGGTTACAGGATTCACTCATTCATTCATTTATAATTGTCTATTAAATAGGAAACTTTGTACTGGCGTAGCTCAGCGTGGAGTCGTCGGATTCAGTTCGACCAACACTCAAATTGAAGGGCGGAATTTCTACTATCGAATAGATAGTTGTTATCACTGTTAGATACTCTTAAACAATTGTTTTATTTATTGCTATACTGACCAGATGATTCTGATTGTAGTTGACATCGTGGTAGTTAATTTGTGATTCTAGGCAATATTAGTATCAAGGGCACTATAGGATCCTAATAAAGAAGACGTTTAAACTAAATACATAAATTGCACAATAATAATGCAAAGTTTAACAAAATCCAAGCAAACGAAGCAAAGAGGTACATGCTTTCCAAGTATTGCTTTTCATGATAAGTTCCTATGATTGCTATCGTCATTGCATATCATCATGCACAAATTATTGTACATTAAAACTAGTGGATTTACATTTCAGATAAATAAACAATAATGGCTTATAACGATAACGTATTTAATGCATTGGTAAATGTAAATGACTAAATGTAAAGAAGTGTAGATAAAAAATAAAATAAAAATAATCGACCATCGACGAATCTGATCGTGTGTGTGGGATAGAATGACGATGACGTACCGTTATAGACAGAAATTATCATTCCTTCTACCTATAAATATTATCAAGGTGATGGTACAAACTGGTTTTAGGTATTCGGCGGGGGACACAAAACATAGCCGTGGTCCAGCACAGCTGCACGATTAACCGGTTTCTCTGATTACAAGCGACTCGACGTACAGTCAATGACTGTAGCGTAAATACACAATAAAAGCAGAGCTTTTTTTTAAACGATGGTTCGTATACACATTTAATTTAAACTAATTTAAACTTTGTGCACCATTGTTTAATACCTTGTTTTACATATTTTACCAGACCCTACCTATAATGGACCATTTTATTTCAATTCTGATCTTTTATTTTAATATAAATATTTCTCTTGAACCAACCTTTTGTCGAAATACATATCCAAATATTTTATTATTTTTTTTTTAAGGGGTTCACTGATAACGTTAAATATAATGCAAAAATGCTAAATAAAATTTAACTCTGAAGCCACTCATCTCTTGGAGGGGGGAATAAAGAGTTACATGAAATGTCTCATTCAATCTGCACCTCTTTTATGATAATGCAATTGAATAAAAAATCGAAATACGTCAAAATTACGTTTTACAACTCTGGCGCACCGTGAGAGGCGCCACCTACTTACGACGTGGTTTTTAAATAGAATGGAATGGAGTATGAATGCGTCATTGATGATACCATAAATGCATGCGTGTAGGAGAGAACGTAGGGTATTTCATTGTAGTGAAACGTGATCAGCTGTCGGTCACAATTCTACGACATTCTAACTGACTTTTTGTCACTTAGAGCCACTCAGTGCAACGATTAATTAATGTACATACTGCGAATCACTATTTTATCTTAGAATTAAACTATTTAAGCAACTCTTTACACCATGGTAAGCAAAAAACTGATTTTTCTGAATAGAGGTTATGTCAGAATGAATATCTGTAGCTCCCAATAAGGAATGCCAAATATTGCCAATATGTATTATAATCTCAGATGAGTTCACAGCTATCTGAATAATTTTTAAATAATACTGTGATGGGTTTTCTGTATAATTTTTTACAATATTCTACAAATTAGCAACCTTTGTTTTCTTAATACAGCAAGATCCAAATGAAGATACACAATGGAATGATATCCTTAGGAGTAAAGGAATTATACCTGAGAAAGAAAAGGAAGTTACAGAAGATGAAATACTGAACATTGCGGAGAATACTGTAAATGAGAAAACTGGGCGTGGTATGTAAACATTTATTTTAATCAGTCCAAGAAAGTGACTCACTTTTATCTATTAACATTTTGACTCAACTGATTTTTGGGTTTCATTACATAGCACCAACTGATTTGGAAAACAAGACATTAGATGAATTAGATGAACTAGAGGACGAAGAAGATGAGAAGGTTCTCTTGGAGTACCGACATAAGAGAATAGCCGAATTAAAGGAATTAGCTAATAAATCTAAATATGGTGAAGTAAAAGAGATATCAGGAAAAGACTATGTTCAGGAAGTAAATAATGCAGGAGAAGATATTTGGGTTGTTCTTCATTTGTATAAACATGGGTATAATACTGCTTCATTTGATAAGAACAGAATATAACAAAAGAACTTTTTTTTTTATTGTTCCTATTGCTTTCAGTGTACCTCTCTGCACACTTATTAATCAACATTTAGCTTCCTTGGCAAGAAAGTTTCCTACAACAAAGTTCTTAAAAAGCATTTCTGTTACTTGTATTCCCAATTGGCCAGACAGTAATCTTCCTACGATTTTTATCTATCATAATGGAAATATGGTGCAACAAATTATTGGACCCATAGAATTAAGAGGCATGAAATTAACTGAACCAGGTATGCATAATCTATAGTCATTAATCTCTTAATTTTTTGTTTACATCATAAACTGTTTTATTGTCACAGAATTGGAATGGATGTTAGGACAAGAAGGAGCCGTACCAACTAAACTCACAGAAGATCCACGAACAAAAGTTAAAGATGTATTATTCTCTGCGTTAAGGCCTGGCAGTGACAACCAAAATGACAATGATGATTGGTAATTGTATATTTCCTAGAAACTATATACACTAAACGAGCATACGAATATTACAAAGCACAAAGCATTTTATTTATTTTATCACTGTTGTCACATATTATCATTTGTTCAAAGTTTTATTATTACACATAACAATTATGCTACCAAAATAAAGTATTTTATCATCATACTACCAGTTTTTAACTTATGATTTGTACCACATCTTTGATACCTCCATTACAGTATACTCTGATAAAATAATAATTATTACTGCAATGGATACGCGCTTGTATTGATTTTATTCAAGCAACACAAACAGATAACCTAATTTGCATGAAAACAACGTTTAATTTTCATTGACAGTATATACTATCATTTTTAAATTTGATTTCGTTGATTCATTTCACACAAGCGCACGAAAGCATTTACTCTGGGAAGACTTGTTTCGATTACACGCGTCGAGAGCTTACAGTAAAAAGTAAAAATGCAATTTGACGTACGGAAACATAAATGATCTATGCCATTAATCTATAACGTAAATCAACAACACTATCACTTTATTTTTTCAACTAAATTATGTGCTCACTTTCATCTTCATCTTCCGATATCTTTGATGTTCAACTACCGCCAAGAAAAATCGATAGATCAAACAATCGATCTAAAATCTCGTCGAAGTCAGACGTGAATGTAGTCATCGATGCAATGGAGTGTGTATACAATGTATACTTTTAATCGTGGAACCGGTTTATTACTTCTTAGTTATGTTAGTAATGTTTACATTTATTAACGTTGAAGGACTTCTGAGATTTCATTCGAAACATAACCCACGATCCCTTTGTTTTCGTCTCGTTTAAACAGTATATTTTCTATTGTCGAATGCGAGGATATGTATGTGCGTGATGGATGAAAGTTCACTTAAAAAGCTGGGTGGTAGTCTTGAAATAATAAATAATAGTACTAATTACACGTTAGTTATGTCACTTGAATTGTGTTACTGTAAAAGTCGATGTAAAAGTGTTAAAATGTGAGAGGATTTGTACCTGGGATTTTAAGTCCAAGCGTCCACTGAATCTTGGTCAACAAGGCTAGGTAATGATTCATTTGTTTATTATAAATTTTATATTATTATAATTTCAATCATAATTTCTTTTCCTCTCTAATGAGCTATTAAGACATCTTCTTAGTTGCATTTTGTAATAAAAAGTTAAAAAGAATGATGTTGTTAAAAACCTTATTATCTGTTTTTATATTATATTTTGTAGTTTATAAATAGATGAATCATAGTATAATAATAGGAATGTTCTTTTTGCCCTTCTCAGTGTTTTATTATTCATGTAATGTTGCTTTTTACCTTCTTTTATAGTTACATTTTCTTAATTGTTTGTTTTTACGTCATATTTTGTAGCTCTAATGAACGGTATAAATTTAATTAAAATGCATAAATAGATGAAATTTATGAAAAAGTAATTGGATCATGCAGGAAGAAAGGGATAAAAATGTTGAAGAAATCAAACAGATTTCTCAGCTCTGAATGTAATGAAAATGTTTAGAATATTGACTATGAAAATTGGAAGAATACTTATCCAGGAACAGGTTTACTCTCTGTAGAAGAAGATAGAAGGCAGGATTAATTTTACGGAGTTAACATAATTCAGAAAGAAAGCATAAAAAGATGAATAACTCTGAAATTGTTAAGGCATCAACTCGTACAGTTCCTAACATATTAAAAAACAATTTGAAATGGCACAGAACTCTTGTGAAAGTACCAATAGAAACACATACAGCTCTTAACACAAAACAAGGTGCACAGGTTTCATTAGATAATCTTAGAAAAAAAATGGTTAAAACGGAAGTTAAATGTAGATCATCTACCAAAAGAAAACAAAAATACAGTTTCAAGGATATATGGTATGAATTGCCCAATTGGGATATTCACTCGTTTCTTGATAATAAAAAGAAAAGTTTAAACAAAAATTTATTTCCATCAGCAAAATTAAAAGCCTCTACACAAAAGCAAATGTTAAAACATCTTACTAAAAGACGTCATAAAAAACATGATGTATCTGTTTGTAACACTGAACAGAAAAAAGATTTGACATCCTCAATATCACATGACTTGTCCAAAAAAATCATTCCTGAGTTTCGCATATTCCCTGCCTCCCAGAAGAATGATCTCAACGATCTACAGATTCCAATTGACTTCTCAAGCAATGAAATATTTAGTGAGTTCAACTATGAATCATATGGACTTAGCAATTTAAATTACCTCACAGATTACACAATAAGTTTAGATGAAACACATAATTCATTGAGTACAACCCATGATAGTGACATTTCTGAAAAGAAATATGACATAAATGGTAACGAGCTTGATATATATGAGACATATTTGATACAAGACAAACAGAGTAACGAAGAAGTTTCACCAGATCAATCTTTAACATCTTCAGAATATTGGTGCAAAGAAGTACCAATTTTCAGTAATAAAAAGTTCAATTTTTCATCAGAGCTTTGTTGCAGTCACTGTCTAGATGACTGTGTTTCAAACTGGGTAACAACCAGTGAAGCAAACAACAATATTCGTATGAAAAATAAAGTATTATCAGGAATTTCTGAGAAACAGTCAATTATTTCAAATAATAGCATAGCTGATCAAGAGAACTTCAATTGTTCAAATTCACATACTACAGAGACCTATGCATATTCCACTGATGATAGTTTAGATGGAGAATGCAGTGAACAATATTCGTGTTCTCTAATGAGTGAAACTCAAACTTGTTTCAAAAGTCCATTAGAAAATATCGTAATAACAGACTTGTATGGTGAGACAGACATACAAGAGAATATATCTACTGAAACATCAAACACAGTCGAACAAGAGGAATGTAACGAACTCAGTAACGATAACAATGTATTTTCCTCAGAGTTCGATTGTGACTCACGGTTCCGTAATTCCGCAGAGCAAGGGACAAATAATAATTATACGAATATATTGCTAACAGAGGAGAATATAAGTTATAATAAAGATAAAAATGGGTGAGTGCAGTTACGACCACGTAATACGAAAATTATATTCCTCGAGAAATATTCTTTGTTTTAGATTTGTATAAGATCATTGGACGTAAAGCATTTATTCGTGTTGCTCGATATACGTTTTATTATATACGATCATTCATAATGCAAGGCACGTTATATAATTAAACTACGTTAGGTGTGGTCCTAACAAGCCATTCATTATTTGTAACTATTAATAACAGTTATCACACATTGATAATTTTAACGATAACGTAAACAGTTAGTCGACAATGTTAAACAGTAACAAATGGCTTTTGAGACTACATCCAGTGTTATTAAGCTTGCTACAATCTTCGTTCTTAATAATTTTGCGTGACATAGCTTTCTGTTTATTTCCAACAAAATTTCTGCTTCGTAAAGCACGAACCTCGTTTACAGATATCAATGTTTATTATGTCCCATATCATTTTCAACCGCTCGCGCAATGGCGATGCATCAAGCTGGGGCACACGGAGGTAACGTTAGATTTTATTTACAACGGGTCGTAGTATTTGTTACCGAATTTCTTTTCAGGTACTTACATAATACGTTGCGAAAGCTGCGGTAGGCTTTTCAATCAGAAATATCATTTCAACAGGCATTTCATTCATTGCGGTCGCTTGAAAGAGCCATACAAGTGCGACATGTGTATAAAAATATATAGGTAACAGATAAATCAACAGTAGGAATGTTCTATTCTGAATCGAGATTCTAGAAAATCGAACCCTCGATTTTTCAAATCGATTCTTGTTTCTTTCATTCGGCCAAAAATTGTTTTAATAAGAATACGTTCTCGTTTCGTTTTGTCGTCCCTGACGGATTTCGTTCTTTTTAAATATCACGTGAGTTTCGTTCTCCTTTTTGTGATAAAAGAAAGCATTATCGATGAATTAGAGCATTAGTTAGAATTCTCAGTCTCTGTATTTTCTTAATTAAAGGCAATTTTATAGTTGACGATTATCTTAACTCTGTCGAGCTTGAAACTCGTTATCGCTGAATAAGTACTCAGTAATTAATTCGCCATTTAATTTCGAATTGATTTTCAAAGTACAGTTAGAGCGACTAGAAAACCATTTCTCGATTCGATTTTGTAGGATTCGATTTCATTGCCAAAATTGAACATGCCTAAGAGGCAATCATACCGAAGTATTTACAGTTCTAGGTTGCAAACTGTATTCACTGACGCAGTTTATTTTTAGGCACAAATCATCCTTAACTCATCATTTAAAAACAGCTCACCATGTTCATTATAGTCATAATCGTTCGGCAACATTTATCTGCACCGTATGTAAAAAGATATATTGTAAATTTGGTGCCTTCGAGAATCATGTAAAACAACATAAGACTATGTGGTAAGTGGAATTACGACGACATGCATCTGATGCTAATGTATTTTTTAATTCATTTTCTTGCGATAATAAAATTAAAGTTGTATGAACTGTTTCCTCGATTTTAGATGTACGACGCAGGATACAGGTGCTATATAAAATATATAAACAGATATACAGATTATACGAATGTTTAATTCATATATCGACGTTTATTTAGGATGTTGCTTATTTGGATATTTTATTTCGAGACAGTCATATTAGTATTATAATTGTGATAGATTTTGGTAGCGTTTATTTTTTATGATTTTCAGAGAGGAATGCATTTATGCATTCGGCGACCTAATCATTTATAAAACTTGACCATCGTTTTGTGTACTTAGTAGTTTAGATTTAGGTAGCGTTTACCTCGACGATTCCTAATTTTTATATCTTTATAATTTGTTTTGTTATCAGGGTAGGAAATGTTCCTAAATACTTTTTTTATTCAATCCGACAAAGAAACGTTATTGCCAATTTTAGTTTTCGTTATACGTAATTAATACGTAAGTAGTGTTCGTTTGTGCGATATTTCAAAGTAATTTTATCGAACATTGACACTTAGAATGCTCAGAGTTTAACGTTTTATTTTTCAATATTTGGACTTACTAGTTATACGATGTTAAGATAAGTAGAACGTAAGTGTCGCTGTTACCAAATCAAAGAAAAGGTTTTTTTTATATTTCTTCACACTATTTGTACTCCATTACGATACCAAAATGTTCGTTAATTTAATTTAGGTATAAAACAAATTTTCATGATGGTATTATTACGTAGTAATTGTTTAAGTTTCGTCTGTAATTAGCTACAGAAAATATTCAAGTGTACCAAAGCGGTGTTTTATTTTGATAAATATATAATTTTATTTTTTATTCAATAACACGTTGTATCTACTATATTTCTCCTAAATAAACTAAATTTACGTGTCTCATCGTCCTAGTATATCGCATCCTAATCTCCCTACCTAAACTTACTGCATAGGAGAAATTTCGATCAGTCATTAATTACAACCTTCAGAAATTCTGAATCAGAATAATGTTAACGACGTTATCCGTCATTTCGATCTACGAAAGTTTCAACAAAAGCTGACACGTTAAAAGGGTTGCATTAACTGTCACCATTATCAGCATCCAAGAGTGTCACTATAAATGCAACCAAAGGAAGGCGAAAAGAGAGCGTCGCGATAATGGTCACTGACCATTTCGGAGTGGAGGTCTGTTAATCGAGTGGCCACAAACCGAGTAGTTTCATGCCCCATTAGTTTGACTCGTTTGCGTACACGAAACTGCATGCATGATTCTTCGTGTCCATTATCCATGTTCTTGCGTGACAATTCAGATTAAGCTTGACAATACAGATTCAAGTACGAGTTACTAAATACAAAGTACTTCTATTTCAATTCAAGCTCTAATTTCATCGTTAATAACAGTCACATCAAATAGTAATTTTTTGAAAGCAATAATCACACATTTGAAACACTTGAGAGAGCAATAAAACACAACAGTGACGAGTATATTTTCTATTTTATTTTTTCTTATTTTATCTTTCCGATATTAATTTTGATGCCCTTTCCGACATCTGTGACCTAGTCACGGCTGTTTCATATTCTGACAGAACAGGTACTGGATATAATTTTAAACAGCAACAGACGATCGATGGCAACGAGATATTCTCAAAGCTACCATGTGTTGCTACGAAGATCCATTGGAAGGAATAGAATAAAAATCAGAGGCAGTCCTAGACACCTTACAATTCCAGTCACGGTGTCGTTTCGCAAAATATCGTCGACTCGTCGCTATTTACACGTTGGCTTTCGCTCGTAAATCGTCAAAAGGTTCTATCTCGTGTACCTTAGAATTTACTGACGATCGTGCCGTGATGGTACCGATAGATAAAATACAATTCCGTCGTTTCCGATGATGTACGATGAAAGAGACAATTGCGAAAATTATACGTTTCTGCAGAGTCGCTTATCCGGTGCTTTCCCTTTTCTCCTTATTTTTAAAACAAGACGTTTGGTCGTTACGATTTCTATAGATTCAAAAATGATATCTGGAGTTCTAACTCATATTTCAGCATTTCTGTTTCCAAGGAAGTATACTGTAAAATGCACGGGTGCTAAGAATGATTCAATGCTTCTAAACGCACATTCTGTAACACTAGTTTGTTCTAAATATCAAGATTACATTCTTTTAACCCTTGCTTGATTAAAATAATTTAATTTCTTGATCTATGAAATGAAACATTTAGTTTCGTTTTTATAGGTATACGAGACTTGAATTATTAATAACCCAATTACTTTTTTAATAAAAGTAAATCGAAAAGAATTCTTCAGAGGTTACATTTCCGACGAAATCGACTTCGTTGATTTATTTCGAACGTGCACGATTGAGTACAACTTGGTTAACGTGTTTGTTCATCATTCACTATTTCTACTTGCTCTGGCGTTTGTAAATATTGACGTTGGCATAGTACTATTTGCATTCTATCGATTTTGTTATCTTCTGACTAGTTAGAACCAGTTGCTAAAGATATTACCATACGACCATTTATCCATAGAGACTCTGACACGAGTAGAAGTGGTAAGTAATGGTCAGACACGCTGGCCAATTACGATAGTATTCAATCGCAAGAGTATTCGACGAATTCAAACAATTTTAATTGCTCGAAATGTAGCTCCGTACGAAACAATTTTTAATCCCCAGTTTTATTTCATTTTTAAATGAAAAATTACTCCATTTTGCATAACGAATTCCAACGTGTACTATACAGGGAGTTTCAAACGTAAATAATCAAACTCAGGAAAAATGTATCAATAGAAAGACTTGAAAGTATGAGAAATAAAGCGAAAAAGTTTGCAGTTTTGTGAATAAACATTATAATTTCTATCAATCGTTTCGACTTTCAAATTTGTGTTATTAAATTAAACTAAAATTCGATTTATTTTTGTAAAACGTTACAGGTACTTGTCTAAGATTATCACAATTCCCTTTAATATTAATTATATTAATCCAAGAAAATTGCCAGACGTTGTACCATAGTCAATAAACATGGACGATGTCTGAATAATCGAGTGATTAATTTGTTCTTCACAAATTGCCAAATACACTCCTCGTTTCAGTGTGTCCAAGTAGGAATCCTTGGCGAAACTTTTTCCTTCGCTCAATAGTTCACGAGGTATTGGACCGAATAGGTTTTTCACCCCCAACTTCGAGAGTTGTCGTGAACCTTTCAATACGGACGTTTGCTGACAAAAGATACGTCTCGAATATTTTTGTGAAAAATGCTTCGCGCGACAGATACCATTTGAATCGACGATTGTCACTCGGAGATATTTGCTCGCGAAAACATCGCGAGGCATTACAAAAATTGTCTGGCAGAGATCAGAACAGGAAACGACGCAGAGTGCTACGAATCCCGAAAAATGCGACAAAAATCGTCACGCCAATGCTTCATCATTTTTTCCATTAAAAATGATGATATTCTGGGTCGTGAAATTTGTTTTACGATATCATTTAGCTTGTAAATATTTAAAAATGTTAATAGCAGCACATTTCCGCTTGTATAATATTATATTGTATTTCATTTTCGAAATAAAATACGCGTTTATTTATTTCAGTGCAAAAATGCTGTATAATTCTATTTATAAATACATCAGATAATAACGAGTTTTTTCAGTATGATAAAAAATCATTTAACTGGACGTTTTGGTGTCTTCTGTCGTGGAATACGCATTGCAGCTTGTGAACTATTTCTAGTTATTGAGGGCATTTAGACGTGGTAGTTATTCCACGTTTAAAAATAATCGAAGAAAAGTGCGCGCGGCGAGATGGAGCAGCGAATCGAGTGAAAAGGCTCGAACTACTCCAAAGCGAGCATCAGCAGCTCAAAATCAATTCCTCGAACGAGAGAAAGGGGTCACTTTACGGGCCAGGAGTAGCTGATTAGGCTGAATATAGCTGTAAGTACAATTTATTAATTAGGAACTGTAGTTAGCTTTGCGCAGTGGTAAAAATCGCAACCAATGAAGTTTTATCGAGATATGATTACTGCTAGCTGGAAATTAAACGCATTTCTTGGGAACTAATAGTTCGATAGTCTTTCGAATTGTGGACATTTGATTACGTTTATTTTGAGAACAAAAATGAATTTAACTTTAGCATGAAAATGAAAAATCTGCTTAAAGTTTTTGCCATTTCTATTATTTTTGATGTTTTCTTTACATTTGGGGCTCCAGTAACACCATAACTCTTGTGCTTTAAATATTTATTTACTTTCTTTATGCGAGACAGCTACCAGTGGAATGGACAATGGAATCATGTCAAAGTGATAAGATAGCATTTCCTTAGACGTCTTGCACAGCTTTGTTTATTTTCTAGAAAATTATATTATGGGCACAAAATGATTTATACATGGTCCTCAAATTGACTTTGTACAAATTTTAAAATATTTCGACGCTCTTAGCGTTTCAGACAATTATCACGAGCCATTTAATTATCACTTTAATTCTTTGTTGAAGAAATTCCAATAATGAACTAAATAGGTACTCGTACAGAGCAGATTGAATTTTTAATGGAATATCAGCTTAATTTTTAAATTAAGCTGGACTGCTTTAGCTTACTTAATTACCCATTGACGTTTCGATCTTAATTTTCGCATCCTCTTTACGAATTATATTTCAGATGATTAGAACATCGTAACATCATAGATGATAATAAAATCATTCACAATTTCAGATATGTACCAAACATAAATATACAAAGAATTAACTTGTACATTTAAAAGACTAATTTCGAAAGTATATCATAAAATCTTTTAATATTTGCAGACGTATGTCACAACATTCAACAACGTTTGAAGTAATTTGATTTTCGGATCAAGATCTGATTCACTATTTGCCTCTATTTCATACTACGTAAAAATTACGTTGTAAATGTTACTACGCCGTCCTAAGCCATTCTTATCAACACATGACCGATTTTATCATTTCCCCACGCGACAAGAAATATCCCTTCCTTCAAATTGATCAAAATAATGGATAATACTTATAATTTTATGAAAGTGGAAATTAATTATCGTGTTCTTGCACAATTACTTTAAATACTTTTCGTTTTTTTCTGATCTTTCCTTTGTTATTTTGTTATTTTCTTATTTTTCACCTTTTACGTGAACCACCAACCACGTTCCTCGACGATTGTTCAAATTATAACGTGGCAAACAGAAGTATTCAATAACTCAATGGACTCCTAATTCAGTGCACTTCGAATTTTGCATCATTCTTTGAGACAGTGTCCGTAATATTCTACGAATCTTAAAACATGTTCTCAATTAAAAACGATGGTCACCAGTGACTACTGTAGCAACCACCCTGTTCACAATTAAGTGATGGCAAGACAGAGTTAATAGTTTCAGTATTAAATTTATGTTAACCCTTTGCACTCGGATGTCTCCTACGAGGGTAAGTTTAATAAATTTTGTTAATGACGTGATAAATTAGTGATAAAGGATCACATGTTTGCAGTGACGTCAATGCTTCAACAAAAGCTACAAGAATTTATAATCGAGTCTAATAATACCAAAAAAGACACGTTTCCATAGTTAGACTATTTATGCGATTCCTGTTCGCGCATTTTTCAACGAGGTGGTGCAGAGTACAAAGGGTTTTGATACATAATAATGTCCAATTATGAACGATATTCTCGCTAATCGTTAATAACGCAAAATGTCCAGATCCTTGGAAGTTGAAAACGTATCCCTGGACCGAGTCCCGACCACCGTGATGACGAGAGCGTCGACGAGGGCGCAACGATCCCCCTCCCCCGGCAATACGGGGTGCGCACCATGGCACGGTGGTGGTCGTTTAACGAAAAGGGATGAACCACGGTGGCGCCGCACACGGTCAAAATACGAACGAAAGCTTGCGCCGGAACCGCGCAGATCGTCCTCAGTAGTTGCCCAGACGCTGTCACGGGCGTAGCTGGATGCTGGGTTGTCTCTCTCTCTCGTGCGCGCGCGTGCCGCAGGGAGGTGCTTCCTTTTCTTCTTCCTTTTCCTCCTAACCTCGTCCACTACCGCCTCCATCGTCGACGAAACCGTCACCGGACTCCGTGGACGTCGGCGATCCAAGGGTGCTGGCGGAGCAATCGTACTGCCCCGTCGTCTCGGTAACCAAGCGAGAAGAAGAAAGGGCTCCGGAGAAAAGGAAGGCCGACGATAACGTTTTCCTGCCGGTCGAGGAGAGAGAGAGAGAGAGAGAGAGAGAGAGAGAGAGAGAGAGAGAGAGGAGAGAGAGAGAGAGAGAGAGAGAGAGAGAGAGAGAGAGAGAGAGAGAGAGAGAGAGAGAGAGAGAGAGAGAGAGAGAGAGAGAGAGAGAGAGAGAGAGAGAGAGAGAGCTGGGGGTGGGTGGATTGACAAGGATAGATTGCCCAGAGGGGGACAGAGAGAAAGAGACCGGTAGGCCAAAAGTGCCCGACGGTGACAGAGAGAAATAGACGAGTAGAACCCAGATGAAGGCTCCGAGAACGCGGAGAGATTAAATGTAAAAATCGTCGCGGTCCAGGGGTGGAGATGTGTTGAAAGTGGTGTTTCTTTGTGTGTATATATATGGTGCAGTGCGGTGCTGGTGCTCAGAGAGAGAGAGAGAGAGAGAGAGAGTATGGCGTGGTCGGATTTCGCGTGCACCTCGCCGTGACGTGGAAAGGTAAGGCAACCCCCGACGTTTAACTTTTCCTTATCGACGTTAGACGTCGTTAAGCGCGGATATCACCGCCTTCCTGTTCGTGGCGGCTGAGGATCGAGTTTCTTACTCGATTGGCGACGGTGGCTGCCCGCCGACACCGATAATTGGCTTCGATTCGAGCGATGATCCGTCTGTCGTCGGTCAGTCGCCGGTGCCGCGTGCGCCTCCTCGTCGTCTGGCTCTATCTCCTACGCGACTACTGCCACGGCTCGTTTACGTGACAGCGAACGCCAGGGGTGATTCGCAAGGGGCATAGGTCTCACGATTTCTACACGTCCCAGCTGTTACTCGATACCACCGTCAAGGAATCGCCGAATTCGAACGTCCGCGAGTTTTTGCATTTCTTGATGTTTTTAAGTGATCTGAGCTCAAAAATACAAAAATTATGGTTAGTAGATTCTGTAGGCGTGTTTGACTCTATCGTAACGTATGGAAATCGGTGATATAGTAAGTTATATGTATGGGGTATTTATGATTTGTAGGTGCGTGTATGCGTGCGTTGGCAGCTATTCGATTCGTATGTTAACATACGAAACACTCATAACGCTAATTATTTAACACGTTGGTCGCCACGTCACCCAGAAATGTGTGACAGGACCTTTCAGTTAGAAACTAAAAGAATTAATTTCAAAGGTGAAACGATAATGATAATAAATTTGGATACCCAATGTGAAATTGTCTAATCTTTGACAGTCTCGAGACAAAATTTTAACTTGGTAGAAATTTCCACGAATTTTAGTCTGCCAGCCAACATGTTAATAAGCCATTCACTGTTCTACTTTATGAACTCCTATATGTAGGACATCGATGTCCTTAAGTTTGTTCAAAAATTTTCCATTAAAACACAGCCATGGAAGTTCTATGTATAAAGGGCTCATGTATGTGTGTATGTATGTTGAGGTATGTTAGTTTCATACCTCAGAAATGGTTTACCACAATGTAGTGAAATTCAGTATACGTCTACATTAAACTTTTGGAAAAATTTAATTAGAGATTGGAGTGACGGTGGTATAAGGAGTGCCATATTTTGTTTTCTAACGCAGAGTAACGTTGAGAGGTAGAATGCTTTCTCCGACGTGGAAGAATAAATATGAAAGCTAAAAGTGCACTCTCATCCTTTTAATTAAGGCAGGGTTCTGGTTTGTTTGGATGAAAAATCGACTTACTTATTAAATGCATTTTCTAACATCTTGAGATTTAATGACTACGTCCATAAAATTTTATGGCTTTTTAAGAGGACACTAGACAGATCTGCGTATGCTACTTAAAATCTCAAAGGCGTGTTCAACGTGTGCAAATCAATGGTTCGCGTCATCATTTTTGTTTTATTAAGCAAAATTAATTTGAAGGGAATAAATGATTTATTTGTGGTCAAAGGAGCCTTAGTAGTTGAAGAAAAGAACTTGTTTTTCATCATTAAAAGCTTCTTCAGGCTTCAAACAGGAGATCATTTTATATTCTAAATTAAAGGAATTGAACATAATAATAATTCTATATCTTGGACATCGATGAAACAGAATGACGCACGTTTGATAGTTTTCGCGACGCTGCAGGTGTGCGAAGGATCGAACGTTTCAATTTGAGGGGGTTAAGTGAATAAGTGGACTAGCATGTTGAAGCAAAAACAGCGGGATAGGAGGGCGAAATGTAGGAAGAATTTAACCTGATTGCTAATATTGGTAACGTTCTGACCTATTTGTATCGTTGCAGCAGAAGCACGTCGAATACCGCGTGGATAGTCCGTGGTGCGCCATATTTACTAGAAAACATGCATTAAACACAGAAGCATATTGAAACAAACAGGAATTTAACGCTATCGCTATCATTGGTAACGTTACGACCTGTTTTTATGGGTGTATCGGAAACACGTTAAGCTTCGCCATATTTACCAGACACTTTTATTCGGTGGATCACCATGGTGAAGTTAACATTGAAACTATCAAGGACAATGCAAATCGATCATACATATCTTTATAATTAAAGATAGGAGGAGCAAATAGTGATTATAAAAAGGAATTTGAAGTACATGGATGAAATTAACTGGCTTGGTAGTCTTAGTGTTGAACTGTAGTGGTAGCACAGGAATCTTATTATTTGATGCATACTATTATGAATTATAGAAAACCAAAACGAATAATGTATCTTTTTATTAGGTTGACATTGAAAACCGAGGCAGAAAAGTATTTATTTACTAAATTCCGAATGGATTGTCGTACGAGTCTTACGTGTAACGCCATTGACGTCGAAATTTTTCCACTCGAACCTCAGCTGAGTTACCATTTTAGTTAGAGCGAACGAAGCGGAGGTAGAAACTTGTTTCGATGACCCACGCGCTGTGTAATCCGATCCCGAGGAGTACTCCGTGATATTAAAGCCATCGCATCGTTCGCATTACTCGGAAACTCTGAAAACACAGAACCATACTCCTTTAGAACAATATCATATGTTTGTTAACTTTCCGCGTTACATGTGCCATTTTTACAATATACTGGATCATAACACTACCCTAAAATACGTCAAGTTAATACGCTAATTTGACAAATAAGTATACAGGTATTACAACTTCGTCAGCTTCACGAGTAATTTAAAAAAGACATACATTTTATATACACAATTAAAAAGAATATAAATTTTTGAGTTACGTTTGCTTGTAGAGCAATTCTTTTCTCATCTCAATAATTTTTTCAATAGAATTCAAACGTTCAGAATTGCATAATTGCATACCAATAAAACGAACACCGATATGTAGATGAATTACACTTTACGTAAAGTGAAAAGCAGAGCACTTACAAGTTCCATTGTACCCCGACTCTTGTAAGTCCACATTGGGATATCATGTTCGTGAAAAACATATCTCCTTCGTTGTTTACGATAAACGAACAGAGGTGACGTGGCATGGAACTCGTATTCGTTAAACGCACATCACGAAACCGTGTAAAGCGTTCGCAGAGTACATTGCGACGTGCTTTGTATCTCGAAAACAATTTTTCATCAAGTATACTCAAAGTCCCTCCCTAATGTACGCGCACGCACCGCTCTCTCGAATATACACCGATCCAAACGATATATCCATTCGAGGAGAACCACCCCGTGTAGAACTGGATTATGCCGATCACGTATTTGCACGCGACGCACATTACAGATTTATATTTTTCGAAATCCACTCACGTAGCGGAATTTGTATAATATTCGTACGAACTAGACAGATGCAATATTGAGCTTTATCGAGTATCGGACTTCAAAGTACCGGTTGAACGTCACCGTGCACCCGCTAATAAATTGCACCAGCCGAGTATCGAGGCTGATATTACAATTGATAAGTTATCAGCGGTAGCTTTGTTGCTCCTTGAAGTCGCTGAGTGCGATCGGCGGCATTGTTACCCGATTCGCCTAGATTTATGCGATTCATATTCGTTTCTGGTATTTATGCATAACGTTCAATGCCAAGAAACATCGATATAATATTCATCGACGGTGCACACCAAGAAATGTTGATGCAACGTTCATTGACGTCGACGCTGTAATAATAAAACGCGTGAAATGTGGCTGAAACACTTCTATTTTTAGTCGGTTAGACATAATCATGCCAAAGCTATGACTCGATAAAGTCTACATATTCGTTATGTACAGACTGTGGATGCTTCTGCCAACTCATGCTTAATTATATCTATTAATACATAAAGAAATGAAAATTAAATGAAAGTGTCTAAACAGTGCAACATATATTTTTGGAACGTGTGCATATTACCCATTTTTTTTTCTAAATATCCAGTTGTTAAAACTTCATAAACTTCTACAGTCATTTGTTACAGTTTCTGGAAGTGATTCGTTCAATCAGAAAATACTTGAAGCTATAATACTCCGGGAAAAGTATTCAAAAAGCTTCAAATGTTCTTGCATAGTGGTGAAATCAATATTAAAATGCAATCTTGCAATAGAAAATAGTGAGCCACCCCAGTAGTTGAAAAGCAATTATATTTAAAGAAATTAAGTTTGCCGTAATCATCTCGCAGCACATGCAGAAATAATTGCCGCGAAGCTGAAGTTTTGAGAGACTTCTCTTACCAACTCTTAGAAAGATGCAGCATAAGTACCTGGAATAATTGTTGTTGTTCTTAAGTACTCGAAATGAAGTGCGTCATTGAAAACTTTGATATTGCTAATACAATCCCGTTTTGACAGACATACGAGTAAGCTTTTTAATTCCGGCTAGAGTTACGTTATAATCTAATCAATTCTCATGCAAATAATTCAACATAATTGTTGGCAGCGATATACTGAATTTCTCTCTTCCTTAGAATCTAAGCTCGACGACGTTTCTGTACATATTTAGTTTCCACAATGAAGACTGATTTTGAATACACTTATTAATTACACTTAATCAATTCATTAGTCGATGCAGGCAGGTGTTCATTATATAATGTGATCCTTGTTTTGAGCCACCTTTGGAATCACACGATAGACAATATCGCACTTAATTAACTCATTAGTCGATGCAAGCAGGTGTTTGCAATTTAATATGATTTATGTCTTGATCCAGCTTTGGAGTTACATAATAGTCATAAATATGCAAAGACAACTTGAAAGACACAGATTGAAAGTCGCAAGTATTCACAAGAATCAAACGTTGAACCAGTGAATCCTTCAGCCACCGTTCTTCAAAATTACAAATTCAAAAATCCATTTATCTCTATTCTCACCTAACTCACTCTCGATCTAACATACGTATTTCAAATAGAATTCGCCCAACTATTTCCAATCAAAAAGTCGTACAATTTCGCTCACTGAGTTCACGAGGATCGACGACGAGACACCCTCGAAATTCTCACGAGGACTTGTCTAATAAGATTCTCGTTTCGGAGCCGCAACGTATGCCTGACGCGCGCTTATCAACGTCACAAACGAGCAGCTAGCGTATGGCGATAACGCAGTTAGTGTGCGACCATGGCGTGGTTTAGAACGCACATGGATACGTGTCCGAGTGTCATCGTGTTGATGTCCCTAATGGAATTAACCGGGGTCTGCGGTGGAAGCATTTTAAAGTTCACCACTTGGAAAAGTACCGACAACGGTCCATGCCCTGTCGTCGTAATCCGCTGTTCAATCTGGAGAACACGGGTCGTTCGCTGGATACCAAGCACAAACTCCGCTGGCGTGGTCTGCGGGTTCGTGTCGAATCTTCAACTTCCGTATGCGTACGCGTGGATTTCCGAGACGTGTACCGTACTCACGAGGGAACACGACGAACCATCCTACTCTAGCTAGCTGATTTTCATGAAACTTTGCGCAAACGTTCATTGACCTAAAAGCTATTTAATCGATACATTTGGAATTTATGAGAGAAATCCCTTTTATGTGGTGGCTGTTTTAGACTTGTCGAGGCTTGAGGGTAATTAGTGTACAGTGAATTTTATTTGCTGCATTTTGATGAAACTTTGGACAAGCATCCGCTTGCCTAAAATCTATGCAGTATTTAATCGATAGATTTTGAATTTATGGAAGGAATGCCCATTATCTAGTGGCTGCTTTAAAGTTACAGGGGCTTGGAGGTAATTGCTGAACTGTGGATTTTATATATTTGTTACATTTTCGCGAAACTTTTCGATTGGAGGTAATTACTGGGCTGTGAATTTTATGTATTTGGGGTATGTGATTACAGTAAAATTGGAGATCTCTTGCTCTTTGACCTAACAAGCATGCAGTTTATATATAGACGTTGTTTTTTGAACTCAATTATAAATCCTTGCTTGAGAAAAGTTCATATTTGTTATCTATATTAATTGAATAAAATATCGTACTCAGTAATTCTGTTGTATATTTCAATTTAATAAATACATTTCATATAATTCTTTAGTAAATGCATTTCGTACAATTACTTAAAAGATGACTTTAAACGTGAAGTAGATAACAAGTTGTCCAAGCCTGTCGAAACCTCTTTCGATAAATAAATTCCACAAATCGAAAGGAAAAATCCGAGGGAACGCGTGACAGCTCCGAAGCTTCCCGGAATGGAAATAAAATGTACCATTCTTAACGACCGCTGGCAACTCGGGATTGTTGAGGAAAACTTTTACAACGTAAGCAAAGTTTCGCAACGTTCAGTAATCTCCACGGGCAGTCTTCGATTATTTTCTAAAGTACACAAGCTTTTTACTCGATAAAACCAGCGACGTGTCAGACCCGACGAGAGGGATTTAAAAATTAATTTCAACTTCGCAACTACCACCGGGAGGAAATTGTATAAGATATAGAACAGTATTTGCGGAACGTTGGGTAAAGTTGGTTTAATGCCACCATCCTGGAAATCGAATCGTCCATCGAAGCAAAAGGGAGGTTCGACTTTCGAATTATTTTCGAAACCCCTCCGACGAAGTTTACGAAAAATTGTTTTCCTTAGAAAAAATCGTTGGCAAAACCGTGCAGAAAGTTTCGTCGATACTCGTGCACACAATTTACGTACACTATTTAAGCGAAATAAAAAGTCCGAGGGAAGGAGTTCCGAATACAAAGGAGCTCGTGGGGATTAAATTTGCTCGAGATTATATACGCCAATATGATGAAGAAGATCCTCTATTTTCCATTTTAAGAAGCATTAAGGGACTACCCTAAGAGGATTTCTTTGTTATCCTCGTCGAAAGGAAACTGTTCGTACGGCATTCTATGCTTTTTCGTTTAAAATTGTTATCGAAAACTTCGCATCGCGCTTTCAATAGATCACCATCTCTCGGATATTTTCGAAGTCATGCAAATACCCTCGTTCCGGGGGTAGGATCGCGTCGAGAATCGAAACCGTCGCGTTAGGCTCCCAATTCGCTGGGAATCCAGAGTGGCATTTGATGGAGAAGTGATCTACGAGCTAATTTCGAGACGATTTTCGTGATCTTTCATCATCCGGTGTGACACACGGCCGCTTTCTCGATAATTTATCGGAATGGCTCACATGCTCGACCTTATCGATCCCTTAGACTCTCAGACCACAGGATGGTTTCAATCCTACAACCGTTTTCCAAGTACTACAGCAAACCTGGAAGTTTTCGAAACAAAGACGGGTCAATTTAAAAGATAAACGCCAGGGAAACTGTCGCTCGATGAAATTGAAATGTGGAAAGTGGAAGGGTGGGAACAAGGGTGAGCTCGACTCCTGGCGACAATTTCCAGACAGATGTTATTCAACAAGCTTGAAACGTAACAAGTAGGTTGTATGTTAATTTAATGAATTCATTTTGTACATTAGTAAGCCTAGTTGCTCCGAAGAAACATTAGTGAAAAAAAATACGTTTATACATACGGATATACAACGCTTTCAACCCTCTGGTTAAATCTCCACCATATATTCAGAGATTACCCACAGGATATTCAGTAACATACAACAAAATCAATTAATCATAATTCCTAGTTCCATTTATGTTGATCTGTAAATAGATGGCCAGAAACCAAATGTTCTAAACGTTTCACATAAATATCTTTTTGATAATTACAATATTTACTCCAGACTTTTGAAAAATACTGATTTTAAAAATCTAGTGCAAGATACAATAAATTGATTGTTTGAATAAATCATCACGAATTGATCATCACGAATTGATGTCTCCTGTCTGGAAATCACTTGCGGTAATTTGGCGATTCCGTCTAACGAGAAATATTCATCGATCGTCGTATATCGAAGCTACGATGTGAAACGGATGAATTTATAAAGGGGGAAGACGCGTGTGTCGATGGAATTCGATGACGTGCATGAACGCACTTAAATCGCACCCAGCGCTGGGTTCCTCCAAATGAATGTAATTTTGCGACTTGGCATCGCGCCCCGTTTCCATGCACCCGTAACTGCGAAAAGGAAAAGGAACGGGGGGTCGGTACGGGTGTGTAGTTGTCACATCATCTCCTAGGAGCGTCGTATTTTTACGCGAGACGGGGGCGTTTACGTGCGAGAACAATTTAGAGAGTGCTTCCAGAGATTGCTGTGTTTCTTTATAAATGGGCTTAATTGACCGGTAGAAATGTATCGACTGCTTCGGAAACCATGCGATCTATTTTCTCGCCAGCTTTGCCCCTAAAGAAGAAAATAGATTTCCAATTGTGCGTTATTCGCGCAAGAATAATAGCAGATAGTCCATTAAAAAATAATCTTTACAATTTAGACGTAGAACGTTAGTGTGCTTGGTTTACCGTAATCTGTGATAAGAAAATTTATTATGAATTTTATTTTATTAGGACCTAGATAATTATTGATTTCAGATAGATATTTATTTTTGTTGTCTCTCTATTTTTTTTTTGTTTCTTTAATAATATGTACAACTTGTCCAATTAGGACATTCTGTAATTTACGATAGCAAGTTATGGAACTTTGTAGGTACGTGATTTTCAGTAGAAAGCATCTGTTACAAGAATCTGTTATAAGAATCATCGAAGTTTCTCTGTCATTTTAATTACGAAATCCGCACAAAAGTGTGGTAAATATTTTCAGAATTACTTTGGCAAGAAACGAACAATCTCTGCACTTAGTAGATCTCGTCGGCAAAGTGACTACACTGTTCGCAATTAAACTTATTTATAATTTCATTTCAAAGCAATCTCGTCTAAAGGGAAATGCCAGGTTTTCGTTCGCTGTTGCGCATCGTAAAAACATACGACTGACCTTAATACGAAGCGGAAGTTTTCATTAAAATGATTTCATATGCGGAAGAGGAAGCTGTTTAAAAATTGCGACGCTGGCAGATGTCAGAAATAATAATTAAATCTAAATATATAAATAGAATTCATTAACAGTGACAGAAAATTTGAAACGTTAACAATTGATCGAATCACGTTTGAGGCTATCAGCTGCTTAGCTATCAACGTGTCTATCTAGCAATTTCCCGTGCAAATAAAGTCATTTCTACTTCGTGTTATTCTCAAGCCATTTTTCTAGCTTATTCTAGAGCTTGGCATCTTAACGTCAGTTTTTCGGGTCGTCAGGTGCATCCGTAGCGTCGTTCTGACGATTTGTCGTTCAATCGCTTCACAATCAAGAGGTCACAAGATCGATCAGGGAGAAACATGATTAATGGACGTTCCACGCTAAATCTGGAATAATTGCCGTTGACAACTCGCTAAAGCGCAACGCAATCTCCTGTATCCATTTATCCCTCTTTACTTCTACTATTATTGTCCATCGAGTGATCTACTTAGTTTGGAGATGAAAGAATCGATTTCTGTTTACTATTTTTAATGGGTTCATATTTTGAAAGCAGTATCACTTGCAAATTCAAGCAAAAACAGCAACAGTCGATATGGCATGGGACTTTTAATTAAAAAATGGAGAAAGATGTCTTTGTTATTTTCGAGATCATTTTCAGAACGGCTATTACGTTAATTATAGACGTTTGTATTTCGTACAATGATTTTTCCTGAACGGTTTTACCGTTTCCATTAAAAGGAATTTCCTACGAATACATTTCCATTCGCAGGAGAATTATTTTTCCCTTCTATCGTACGAAGCAATTTCGCGAATCAAGTGGGAAATTGTTAAGCTCCGTCGACCGAGTGCACGGAGAGTGTATTTTAAGAAAATTAAATGGAACCGCTGGCAAATGTATTCATATTTTTAAAGCATCCAGCGATCCGACTAATTTCTACCGATAATAATTTTCTAAAGTAAATCACGCATCGGATATCACAGGGAGGCGGAGTACGTTTGACTATAGGCAATCCACTACCACTTGCGCTGCCTCTTACATTCCACGTTAGCGTTTTCCAACCTGTGTTCGGTAAAATTGCAATTATTAATTAACAAAATGGAACGAAGAAATGAAATATCGTATATGTATATAATCCACCGCTTTCGCATCCTTTTAATTTTTGAACATTAATTTGTTTCTGTTAATTGCACATTGGCAAACATGAATGACCAGACAGGTCGTGGAACGCTATATTTTGATGGGTTTGCAATCTAATGAAATTTATTTTTTCCTATTAAAAATTGTGACGTGTATAGCTACCAAATACGCTAACTAATATATTATTTAAATACAGTTATACATGGGGGTATAAGTGATTTATAAAATATTGATCATTAGTAAATGAAATAAAAAAAAAAATTGAATTATTTTGTTACCGAATGAAAGATTTTAACCAAGTTCGGTAAAGTATAAATGCAATTTGGCACATTCGTGGAGACACCCTCACAGAGAACAGGACATGACGTATCGTAGTCAATTCTGGAGCCGTAAAACGTAGGATTCGTACTATCTACGGGTGGAATTGAAGAGCTGGCTGTAAATTCTTGTAAATCCGGCAACGGTAAATTCCGAGGAAATTTAGTACATGCGCTTTGTTTCTTTGGAAATTGTGTGCAACGTTAGCAACCTTCCTTAGAGACGAATAGTAATCGTATTCTGATTCACTGATTGTACCAAATGTAAATCGATATCCTAGACCATTTCTTATGGATTTATTTATACGAAATTGACAGGTATACCTATAAAAGCTATAGTAAATTTTTAGATACCATTAAAAATAAAAGTTTATAAGAAATATTATATGAGAACAGAAAGATATTTTTCCACATAACAATTCATTTCTGGTACCTAAGAGCTTCAAAATTCAGGATTAGTTTGTTTATAGATTTTGTAAATCCTTTTCAATCGTAAGAATCGTTTTATAAGGGCAATGAGAATTGATAGAATGCACCAAGAATTTATGCTTGAAATGATTACTGCTATTTCGAAGCACACTGTTCTGACAGAAAAATATTTTACGTCGCGGACGCTTTGTTGCACTAGTCCATCGAGGATACTTCACACAATACACTTATTCGTGTCTCTTTGAATTACCTTTTGGCAAACCTTTGCACTCTCGTGTAAGGAGAGTGTTATCGCGGTTGAAAGGTTGCCAAGGACAGGGGTTGATTCGATCTGGTGACAATGGCGAAACGGAGCCCAATATAATATTTTGGAAAATATTACTAGGAGAAGAGCGAGCTTGCATTAGGTAATGAAACTCTACCACTGGTGTGCCTCTACTTTCTCTAGTGTCTCTCTCTAATTTTCTTTTACCAATTATGCCAATATTTTTCCACACGATGGTCTACAACTTTCACGTTAAAAAAAATAAAAAACATTTCTTCATCAAATTAATTACATTTGTAATTTATTTTAAATGCTCTTAAATAACAGAGAAACACTTCGTAAAATTACACACTCGACTAAAGCAAAATCCTCATTTTTTTTCTCGCACCATTTTAACCTAACTTTCGACCCTTAATTGTTGTTTCTATTCAACTGAACGGAAGTTACAAGGAACAGAGGTCGTGGAAATAAAAAGCGTTTGGATCTCGTTAAACTGTTCCCGTGAAACCGTGCCCTGAATGAAATTTATTTCCAGACAAATTGAATGTTTGTCATGGTTTAATCGACTGTAAAAATCCTTGCGCTGGCCGGCTTGTGGAAAAATCATTGCCAAATTGTCCGCGATTCATGCGCTATGGGACTGTAATTCTCTGCCAGGTTTCCCTGTTTCCACATCGGAGATATCATTACACATGTGTAGGTCCTTTCAACCCTGACACGTCGATTTTAGCGTGAGCTACGTGATCGCAATTTCGCGAACGATTTTAGTGCCACCCCCCTTGTATACCAGAACCATTTAAAACGTGATCAATTCTCGAATCCTCATTGTATCTTACGGCTGATGACTATAAAGCGGAGATTTAGATATCGTTTTGGGGCTCTCAAATAATTGTTAAAATTCATGGAATGCATACAAAACCGTTTTAACTTTTAAAACGGAACACGATCTCAAAGTAAAGTAGATGCTTTTTATTTATTGGCTAAAAGTGCATAGAAAAAGCTACTTCATTTATTATTTTGTATAAAAATTATAATAGGTGAAAATGTATTAATAATAGGTCATTCTGGTAATTATTGTTAATATATAGTAAATATTTACGAAACATTTTTTGAAAGGGAATAAAATTTCACATTAAAATAGATGATTTTTATTTATTGACCAAAAGTGCATAGAATAAGCTACTTCATTTATTATAATATATTATTATATTCATGATATATCTGAATAATCATGTACATTTACTTCGACGAATCAGAATCTAAATGTACACGAACGTATCCTTCAAAATGCTGACTAAATAATTCCTGCAATTTAACACGTTTCTGTCCTTTGTACTGCTCCCTTTTGTTTTAAAATCTCTAACTAGTCTCTAACTGAACATAACTGCACCATTGAATGTGTCTCGCAGTGTAAACAGTCGCTAAAGGACTGCGTTTGCAACGTCGACGGAGACGTACTGGCTGCCGCGTACCATATTTTGAATATCGAGCACGACACTTGTCTCGCGCAACACACTGTGTCTGCATGCGACACTCGATCATCCACTTCAGAGGTACAAACGCGTTAGAAATTCTTGTTTCCCGTTCCTCGAATGCGGAGAATGAAGTGCCCATTCCGAAGCTCTGCAGTTTCGTTACATCTCGTCACAGTAATACATTTTTGATAACGAAAAACACCCTTAATTTCAACTGAATTTATTCGAGTGGAAAATATTTAAATAATCTTGTTGGCATGTATTTTAATTAATTGTTGATCGAGAAGGTTTTATAAGTGGAAGGTTAAAAGTCAAAAGTGGTTTTTTTTAGTGCATCTCTGTTAACAAATTAATTCATGCACTTAAGAATATTTTCCATATGAAGATTTTAAGTGGTTCAACTTACTATATGATTAATTTAACTATCTACTAAAGGACTTAATATGTATAGAATCGAATGCATTAAATAGTGCTTCTATTGGATAATCTATAAAATATGACAATTTTTATGTAGCAAATATCGCACTCTAGTTTCTGAAGAAGGGATTCGTAAGAATACAGCGATCGAATACAATAACAATACTATAGTACGCTACCTACTTGTTCCTACTTTGTATTCAATTAGAAGGCATGCTCCATTGGGAAGAACCATTTCCGTGAAATATTCAAGAGACCCGTATTGTCGTAAGTTTGGAGAACCGAATATCGCGGTACGTGAAATACGTGATACGATCGAGTAGGTATAGACATACATTCGGGGATAATACCGTGGATAAATCGAGCGCATTCTGTTGAGGGATCGTGGAAGTAATACGAGCCAAGGATTTGTTTCTACCATGGAGAGTGCAGTCGACGTGCATGTGCATTGCTATCGATGCATCCAACTTTCTTTGTTATTATCGAACATCGAACCCCTCCGATCGCTGCTGTACGCCTGCGATCTGTTATATTTCTGACAATTTTTCAAAATAATTCTGACTTGTACCACTCACGTAACACACTTCCGTTTCATCTATAAATTAAAATCCTATTCTGAATGCTTATGTATTTATTCATATCTTTGTACATTTTTGTATATTTACATCGTTATAAATGCATTAATATCTACAGTCTAATAATAAATAAAGATTTATAAGCACTTCGTATATACTTCACTTTTTGTTTCAATTTTAGATGCACATTAATTGAAATTCATTCAGTGTAAAATTATGAAAGCTGAATTTCATGAAAAAATGAAACGTTGTAATATCGTTGTTTTTTTCTTTAAACTTCTCTGCCTGGAATGATATTCCTCTTTCGTCATTTCTCGTGAAACTGTTCTTCCTGTTAAATCTCTGTCCGTTCCTCGGCAAGTCCATCGAATCTGTTCATCCCTCTGGGAACAGGGCGCCTTTATACAATTTCAATGACGTTCCGAACGCTAACCAGGACACTATTCTCTTACAAGAAATACTAAAAGGTTTTTCGAGCGGCCACACAGGGAAGTATCATGGCCACCAATTCCCCGAAACAAGTCAGGATCCTATTAGCACATAAAGTTTAAGCGTTCTCATTTACGAATAGATTAAAACCCATTCGGAAGGCGAGAACGAGCCCTCATTGTTGCGAAGGAAATCGTTTCATCTAATCTGAAATGAAAACGGTGAACGTGGACTAGTACGACGTATCGATATGATCTTTCGAAAAACCTTGGGATTTTTTCAACTTCCTTGATTAAACCTCCGATATCGAACTTTCATTCGAGTCTAAAAAAACCTCTAACGCCTCGAATATGAATTGGATCGAATATCAAACAAGAAGTATTGAACAGGTTTCTTTTTAAAATTGTCTGAAGTTCTTTTTTCTATGAAGAAGTGCTTCTAAATTCATTCATCATCGATTAATTGATGAAAGGGACTGCTTAAACGTCGTAAAAATAAAAAAAAAAAAACAAAAAAAACGACGGTGTTCAAGGTTCAGGAATTCGAGCAATTTTTCCCCCACGTATCGAGCTAATGAATTTATATTCTTCTTTACGAGAAGTTCGCAGGTTCGATCAGGCTAATGGTTGGCAAACTTCAGCGTTCAGTTTCACGCACGATTCCCAAGTTCGTGATTATGCGAAACTTACGCGGCGCAATAATATTCCGAGCGAAATGTGAGACCTAACACGAGTCTCGACAATATTTTGCGGTGAACTGCGTCACGTACTTCGACGTACGCGTTTCTAATGTAACGCATAATTTACCGTTTGATTTACCTGAATACATGAATAATTTTAATGAAAGGGAGAGGGGAGGGGGGAGGGGCACGGCTAAAAGTACGCCGGGAATTTGCATCCAGCAGAACAATCAAAGTGACGATTGATTGAATCCGACGCGCCAGGCGTGTCGTTTAATTGGTGCTCAAGTCTGAATGTTTATCATCCAACGTACCGTTACTCGAACTGCTCGAGAGGGGACAAAGTAACTCGAAACGAGAAAAAGGATGACGGGGATTTGAATTTAAGAAACACTAAGTGGAGAGGGGCATTTAAAGCAGATTCGCTGGATAACCAGTTTCATTTTAAAAATAGGAAAGAAAGACTTGGGCTGAATTAAGGTGGCGGATACATACTTCTAGCCTTGGAGGATATTTTTAAATGAACGTTTCCTTATGAGATCCCTCTGTGGATTGTTAGAAATAAAAATTTTAATATGAGTTGTAACTACCATTACTTTTATTATCATTTTTAATATTCACTATTATATAACTTTGGGACCGAACGAGAAATTGGGATTATGAAGGGTTAAGTGAGACTGCTGGTAAATTTTTGCGCGCCTTCGAAGTTCTTATCGGGCTGAATTAGTTCCACTCGAAACAATTTTCAAGACTGCGAATGCATGAAAAGTTTCAGGGAGTCGGAGTCTCTGTCATATTGGCTGCGTCTGACCTTAGGCAGTCTGATTCTCCTTGGACAGACACTTTCTCCTGCACTTGATTAACCCGAGTGTATACGAGCGTCCTAGTTAGAGGGAAGCAATTTTTTATTGAAAGATGATGGTTAAAAATGTAGTAATTTTCAAAGAAATTGTTCTGAATTCCAGTATTGTTACTTTTTTATTACATTGGTTGATTTATTCCTTCTCTCTGTAATTACAAAGATACACGTATAAACATAAAAATTGCACTATTTTCTAAAAATACAGATTGCAAATATGCCACACACACTGAACTGTTTCACTGTAATAAACTATATCTCCCATAAAGTAAATAAAGTACTACAATTTTTTTAATCACCACATATACATTAAATCATTCCCAAAGCATCACTAAAATTTAGAAATAATAAAATAGGAAGATATACAGCCGTATAATAGGTACGACGATAACGCAGCTATTCCACTGCGCTACGGGAAGTCGCAAACCCTCCGAATTTCGGCATTATTCGCGCATTACGAATACGGCCTTCGACTATCGCCTTTGCCAAATTTGCCCCAGACGCGCATAATTGGCATTACCGACACTCCGTTCGCGAGCAGTCTCCCCGAGCAAGGTACACAAAGCAGGATAGTTTTCCCTCCATGGTTGAGTGGTTATCCTCGAACAGAACAACCGGGGGGAATCGATAGCTGGTGTCGATACCGCGACGTTCACGACTCACGGATCGAAATGAAGTCGTTGGCGCGTTCCACGCGAAAATCTCGAGGCCCTATCGAGCCCTCGGAACGGAATCGCAGCCGTCTGAAGATATCTGGCCGACAAAGGCGATGATTTGCATAATGTATACGGGATGCAAATTCAACTGCATTCTTCGTATTCGCGCGAGTCGGGGATGGGTCGAGGGAGAGGGCGTCTAAGTGAAATTTTTCTGGAAAGGGAGGGTGAAATTTTCCACGGTAGAAAGTGGCGGGTTTTTGGTACTCGTCGAAAAGAAAAATTTTTTAATAACTTCCCTTCCGTTCGTCCTGAGAAGCTGGGAAACTTTTTATGCAAATTGGATAGGTAAACTTGCTTCGGGAAAATTGTATTCCCGAGGAAGACCGAAACCACACGGTCGAGACGTTGAACTCATGAACGTAATGCTTTTAGATGGGAGTGAATTCATGGGAGTGAATTCAATTTATGGATGACAATTTTTCCTTGCGAATTATTCCTTCTGTGTTTCGAGATTCTTACGTTCTTTGTTCATTTTATCGTTAAATGAGTGTGTGTGATCTTAACTTTTTCCTTGCAAAATTTAATTGGGTTTTTAATGAATATTAAATTATTCATTTCAGTAATGACCTCTTGGTGATTCTTTACGACACTCTAAATTTACATTACCAGTTTCTTAACATTAAACATTAATGAATCGCCAATGTTAAATTTAAATACAATTATTTTTTCTCCCACCATAGAGACAATAGAATTATTTTTTCCGAATAAAATCACGAACACTAACAATATTTTTGCGCAAAACCAGTCATTTTTCAACATCGTCCGCGAGGTCTATAACCGATCGAGCAGTCGTTGAAGCGAAAGATGTCAACAATCGAAAGAATGGGCGCGAAATCCCTGTTCCAAATGCGTTTGTCCGATTCATTCTGGTTGTCTTGGATTTATAGGACTGCTCGTGTCAGTCGCGCGCCATCGACGTCACGGATGTGCGATTCGTTTGATCGAGGAATTCGAGGACTGCCGATGGGCTGGACACGAGTGGCCGGGAAGAAACTGATTCGTTTACCGTGCCTGATAATTAAAGGATCGCATTCCCAAACAGCAGAAGAGGATAGGAATTTTCCCTAACAAATAATAAACGAATGACGACGTACTATTTAGTTCAAACAAGCTCTTTTCATTCATTTTGGTCTTTTATTCAGAATAATCTATCAGATACAATCTGTTTATAAAAATAATTCTGAACTTAAAAGCCCATAAATTATGGAACAGCAATTCCAATAACTGTCCTTTTGCGGAATTTTATTTCCTGCAGTATCTGATGTAGTAGTTCATTTTTAACGTTCGATTTTTCCAAAAATTCTTTCTATACAGGAACTATGGAAATTTTTAACAATGGCCAGCATAATGTACTTTTACTTTTCAGCAATTCTTTTCTTATTTCGTTAGACAGTTACAATGGCGTAGAAAAGTTTTCGTTGAATTTTTTGCTTCGCTGTAAATGGAATAAACAAAGGTGAATTTCGAGGAACATAGAATAAAAGCTTAATGAAACAAGATAAAATAAAATGTGGTACAAGGTAGAAGTATGTAACAAAAACTTTTTACATCATTTCCAAGAAATACGCTTTTCTCTGCAGGATAAATAGAGAATGATTTTACAGGAATATATTTAACATAAATTTCATAAGTGAATAGTTACATAATTCACGATCGAATATTGTTAATCAATTTATACACTCTAAATTTTTAAATTAATTGCTATTTGATTAAAACAGACCTTGCGTCTCCACGTCGTGAACGTTTCCACGCTTTATAAATGAAACATAAACAAAAAAGAAAGAACAGGCGAAATGTTTTGGAAACGACAGGTTCGAATGAAAATTCTGTTATTTAGCAAATTTAAAGAGCTGCGCGATATTTAAAATTATTTTCCTCTGCGACACACGTCGAAAAACAAAACTCCATTCATTCTTCGTCGCGAGAGAGATATTTCCATTTTAATTTCGCGCAAGAAGAGGAAAATTTCGCGTACTCCCGTTTGATATATATTTTTGAACAACGAAGGGAGAGAACATCGGTGTACTTGTTCAAAATAACATCTCTCCGCTCTCTGTTATCCGGTGGAGGGTTTAGGGAAAGTTTCGGGGATTGTGGCTATTGAAAGCGTTTTCAACGTTTGACCGAATCCACTCGGAAATAATTCGACTTCACGTTTGATTTGCATAAGCGACCAGAGATTCCGAATGCGATGCCGGGACAGTACGAGCTTCGGCTTGTTGGCAGAGTAATACAATTTTCGGAGAACAATAGGAGACCCTCAAATTCAAGTAATTAGTCAATGGGATTCAGGAATCTCGCGGTGCTAGGAGGTACGGTGGTTAGACGTTTTCAATGCTTCTGTTAACTCGGTTTAACAATGCGATAGTCGATTTCTGTAGAGCGTCACACGTGTACTCGTAAATTCGTAAAATTTTTCGCTGCTCGAGTTCGGGACCCTTGAATATCCTTCGCGCCGCTTCCTCTGATTTTATGAATTATTCATTTGACCCTGAACGGTATACCGATTCGTTTGAACTCTTATCTATTGTAAATCCCTGTTCTCGCATTTGATGCTTCTATGGCGACGAATCATTTCGTTTTGAATAGATACAGATCTAAATTGACAATACATATAAACATTAATTTATTCCTTTAGGTATTATTACTGGCATTATTGTTCTATAATATATATCTCCTTGATTTTCAATAATATGGAGATGAATGTTGGTTAAAATAAATCAAAATTCGAACTGATGCCGGGCCATACTACTGAATCATTCAATTAAACATATTTCCCTACAATTTTGGTAGTTACTTCCATATTATAATGTTTTATACACGTCAAAAATTAAGTCTAATATAATATTCTTGAACGAAATGATACAATAACGGAAAGATCAAGATTACTTTAGTATCATAGAATCATATTTTCAATAACTGAATTTATGTGTACTTTTTGTAACAGTATTATTATTAATAAATGTGTTTATTACGTGTCTGTGGAGATACAGATGCATAAACAATTGAAAAATAATCTTCGCATGTACTATACATTTTTTGAAAGACGTATTATAAAGGCGTATTAATGCTACTGTTATTTAAATACTGCTGGACGAGAATTTCTGCGTGTGAACGCGCCCTTACTTTGGAAAGTGCAGAAGGTGGGTAACGATCAACACGTAAGCCTTTTTAGGCGCGTGCGCGTCTTCGGTGACGTCACGAACGCAATCCCCATGCGATCAGAGGGGATGCTTTTGGACGTTATTTTACAACACCAGCAAACTCGTGTCGCACTCCGTCAGCTCGAACATCGCCACGATATGCATCGACACGCGTCACGACACTTTCGGCTAAGTGACCGTTTCCAACTATTCTGTGAAGATGGCGTTTCGTTGTCGAATAAAAAAATTCGCTGACGGACTAACCGACCGAAAGACTTTTTGTTTGTACACCGTTGTACTGCGTTTACATTATGCTGCGTCAGGTGATCACAACAGGAATATTGTGGGACTCGCGAGGGAGGTTTGGCGAGTTGAAAATTAAAACGAAATTTAAAACTTTGTGAGATTTGGTAGGGGTGTAAACACACCCTAACAGAAATCGTAAATTTTCATATCAACAAATGTCGTAAAAAAAGCTTGAGAAGAGAACAAAATTGAGAAGTAGTCGAATGATTACAAATGCCAAGAAAATTTTAATTATTTCGAAGTTAAATCAAATTTGTAAACCAGAGTTATCCGAATATAAATATGAAATGTGGGAAGTTCTAAATAATAATTTTCTAGGTGCAATTTTACAAAGTTGTAGTCAGCGAACACTCCACAATTTTAAACAACCCTTTATTTATAGCCAAACTCGCGCTAGTACAAAATCAGCGTGTCCTTCCACGATTACAGAATCATCGTAATCTACACGTGCCATCGACAAATTCCTGTAATCGGTGTAATTGAGAGGGACAAATTGGCTATCCCCCACACACCAATGGTAATCAGCTGGGACAACCTGAGAGTTGTAATCGATTCGTGTAACACGAATGATGACGTCAAATGACTTGCACAACTCGGAGATTGGACTCTTCTCTGCTGGACCGTTTTAATCTACTTACGCGAGTAGGGGTGTCCCTGTGATCAATTTGTATACTTTGACGAGGCGTATTAGTCACCTGGTACCATCCAGACGTAGCCGTGATGATCTCGGTCGGAATAGAAGTTATAATCAATTTGTAGAACCTGGAGAGTGGTGTCGGATGACTTGCACAACCCATGGGTTGCTCTAGTCTTCTTGCACAAGTTCGGTTCGCGGTAATGGACGTGTACGGCTCGAGGGATCCTATTAAACAGTGTGCGCAGCCTTGAGGTCGCTGTACACCATTAACTTGGACCACAGAAGGGATGGAAGTCATAATCTACTGGTATGTTTTAGGCCTATTAGGATAATTTACGATATGTACCATCTAGAAGTTATTATTAATATTGCCCGAATGAAATTGACACGATGCTGTGTCCGCATACAAGAACACGTTAAGTACCTAATTAGATTATTCCTTATTCGTGCAACTTCCAACGAGGTTGGTTATCTCTAGAAATAATATCACGATAAGGCCATAAGGAAATTAAAATTTTATATAGGAAGTGGCAGATTTGAAGCGTTCTAAAAGTACATAAATATGGGTTAAATGCGTCGAAGAGAATTAGTTCGAAGGAAAATTAATGTACAATAAGTGCTTCCATTTGCGTGGATATTTTTTAATTCACCTTTTAAGCAATTGAAAATTTGTTATTCGTGCCCGTTGAGTAAAAATTGCGGGAATTTCGCAAATTTGGTATATGGCTGAGAGTACAGTTGCAACTAACTGAACCTTTGGATACGAAGTTGATGTGCAATTAACACGAGAGCACTCAAAAAGAAGAGTTTTGACGAGAGAGAGAGAGAGAGAGAGAGAGAGAGAGAGAGAGAGAGAGAGAG